>NC_069722.1:13615763-13934513 GCF_027358585.1 Pangasianodon hypophthalmus | reverse complement strand
AAATGAACACAAATGGATACCATGTTAGCCAATCAGGTGAGGACTTGACAGAAGGGAAGTCCTCTTAATTCAGCATAACCAAATAAACGTCATAGAAACATCCAACAGCACGAGTAGAAAGATATGCGGTGAGCGGACTCATGGTGTGAGCCACAATTCCGAAAAGATTTGCTCTAGACGTTTTGTCACAAAAAGGAAGAGAGGAGTCCGAGGATTGTTTAATTGAGTTAGAATAAGTTTGACTGAACATTAGAATCTCCTATGTGCAGGAGTATAAATCATAAATAAGCTTTTGAAAGGATTTTATCGGCATTGGAATATTTCCTTTATTGATAAGTAGATTACTGAACATATAATCTACTCTCCAGGTAGCAGAGCTTAAGAAGGACTCCGGTGATGATGTAGCGCCACCTGTGGACGAGGATGGAGAAGCATGCAGCTCCAGTATCAGTGAAGAGAAAAGGAAGATGATGAAAGAAGAAGCAGCCTCTTCCTCTTCTTCCTCATCTATCCCTGAAGATCAGCTGGGCTTTACGTCAGCCTCTCAGATCTATTCAGTAAGACATTTCTGTAATGTTTTGTGTTACTGCTCTGTTTCTAAAGATATGAAAGATAGGTCTGTTCCGAAGGCATTCTGTACTGGTTGGAAAGATGGTTGGTTCCTCACTGTGATAAATGGTAAGACTAGATGTAACACTAGACTAGATGTTATTATCAGATATGACAATAAGGCATTAATTTCCCAGTATCATTAGTAGAGAGAAGACGAAGAGGGGAAGACTTGAGGAATCTGGTGAGTGAGTGTGTGGTTTTAGTAAAACATGAAAGGCCGTCCTGTTCTAGAAAAATAATTCATGACAGCGTGGTGTGATCCGGCCCAATGCGAAGTGGATTATATTACTATAACAGCACATCCCCAAGTGTTTTATTCCTTTCATAGCACAGCAATGTGCCAATGACAACAATTTTCATGTTATTAATGAACTACATATCATGCTTTTTAACCATTTATAGGGACATTTAATGTTGTGGAACATCCATTAGACAAGTAAGTTCCTGTTATCACTTACATTATAACAGCTTTAAACATTCATTCACTCATCAGCCTCTCTTTTTTTTCTCAAAAAAGGTAGCTTGTCATGTTACCAAGAAAGCAGAAAGTGCAAACTCCTTTGTCCTGAAGACTTTCCTGTGGTGGAAAACCATTACAAAGCGCTGACACTAGAGACTCCTTCCATAAATGTTCTCCTTAAAGAAACCTTCACATAATTGATTATGCATTTTTCTTTGTTATATAACAATGTTTTCTTAGTCTGTGTATTATTAGGCTTAGATTATGTGTTGAGTCTGCCATAGAGGTCTCTGTGAATGAGCTGTTATTATAGAAACGTTAACGTACTGGAACGAGTGAGTTAATGTAAACCATTTGAATTTCAGCTAAAACTAATCTCAGAGTTGCTGTTATGTAAAATGAATCTACACCTTCAGATTTGAGAATTCAACAGCACTGTGGTATATTAAGTATATGGTGATGTTAAAACATGTGGCGTTTTGAAATTATCTCTGTGGATGAAAGGGCACGAGTGAGCTCTCATCTTCCGCTTTTCTTCTGTCAAGCAGTAAGGTCAGTGTACAGTCTAAAACTACTAGTAGTAGAATTGTAGTTTTAACCACTTTCCAAGACTGTACACTGACCTTACTGCTTGACAGAAGAAAAGCAAGAAGGCATAACCTAGTATCAAGGGTGATTGTGTAAGGATAGTTCATTGAGACAGAGACTGCACAAGTTTGATGGCAGGGAATAAGTGGCATATTTCACTTACTTCCCTCTATTCAAGATAAAATTACTGATTGATGTGTTTTAGATTTTTTTTTTTTTTTTTGAGAAAGTACATAGTGTACCCAATTCTATACGTTTAAACAAGATACAGTGTTGTGTGCTAATACTGGAATTGGTCATTGTATAAGACCAGACAAATTTTTGCTTTTTGTTTTGTTTCCGTTCTCGTAGCTGAAGCGAAAGCGTGTGGGTGCGGGATACCGCGGCTCCTCCACCCTCTTCCAGACTGCATCAGAGTTTCTCAAGACTTCCAAGAATGACACTCTAACAGCAGCGCCCATGTCTCAAGAACCTGCTGATAATGAAGAAGAGCAGGAAGGAAAGACTGAGACAAAGAGAAGCAAAACATCTCCATCTGTCTCCTCATCTTCAAGTAGCCCCAGCAAGAAATTAGGCAAAGCCCTGAGCAAGAAACAGCAGAAATTAGCAGAAGCAGCCAAGAACTCACACTGCATCTCTCAGTACTTTGGGAAAAAGATGATGGACGATACTCCAAAAAATGGAGAGGCCACAGTCTTAGAACCTGAGGAAACAGATGTCTGTGTGGAAACTCCACACAACTGCAATGTTGTCTTGAATACCAATAACACTGAGACTCAACATGAATGTTCCACAGATATGGAAAGTACTAAAAAGAATGCAAGGCCTGTGGAGAACCAGACTATGGATGTTACTGCCATGGATATGAGCTCCGCTGAGGTAGAGATGCGCAGGACTGAAGAGGCCATGCAGGGCTTTGAGGAGAGAACAATGCAAGAGGCTGAAGGGTACGATCACGTTACGTCCTTCATTCTTTTCTTGGTTGTTTTCCTCTTTCTTTGCAGTATTTTTAATCACATAGGGACTGTCTGGAATGTTCTCAGTGTGTTCTTTGCTCTCCTCCACACTCTCACCACAGGAAGAAGTCTCAGTCTGATGCCAAAGTACAACCAGAAAAGGTAAAATAGCTCTTCTGCATTAGACCAGATTGAAAGACAACCTGAGATCAAAACTGAACTATTTTTCACCTTGTTAGTTTGTGTCCTGGTCAGAATATATTGGTTGGTGGTGTTCTTAAGGATACATAAAACCTACATAAGCCCTTCATGTCATTACCCTACGTAAAGACGCAAAGGTTTATTCCAACAGGTGTCAGCTGTCATAGAGACTGCATTCGATATAACATAAGGCCTGAGTCTTAAAAGTCACGTTTTTTGTTGACATAAGGTTGTGTTATGACTCTTTTTCAGGCTGGGTTACATTAGAACATCATAGCAACTGACTTTGTAGCTCAGTGTCCTTCTAGTATCTCAGAGTCATATAATGATGTGATGACATGACATGGTAAACAGCTGTTTCACTCAGAAATGCATTGCATTATGTAAGAAAAGTCTTTCCTTAAGTGTGGTATTCAGGATACATGACACCTACATAAGCCCTTCATTACAACTGTCATTATCCTACATAAACAGTTATCAAGGCTTATTCCAACATGCACCAGCTGTCATAAAGAATGCTTTTGTCAATTTTAATGGCAAGTTGACATAAGGCCTACGTCAAATGAGTGATTGCTGACATGAGGTTGTGTTATGATGCTTTTCGGGTTACGTTATTACCCAGATTTGAAAATATACATGTCACTATGTCATGTCATGCATTGTCTTAGGTTTTCATAAAAATCTTATAGTCAGATTTAACTCACTTTGCTTAAGGCACGTCGAATATAAACATATCTCTGTCATTATGGTGCTGTGGTATTGCTGTAGTTATAATACAATGTAATAAGCAGAAGTATTAAACTGACTTTATTAAGGGATGTTGTAATGTAGTTCAGCCTGGAAAGTGTTATAACACAACCTTAAGTCAAGAAAAATCCATGTCACTAGACTCAGGTCTCATGTCAACTTGACACTGACAAAAGAAGACTTTATGACAGCTGACATCTGTTGTAAGATGTGTTTATAAATGTTTATGCAGATTTATGGCAGTTGTAATGAAGGGCTTGTATAGGTGTTACGCAGCCCTTGACTAAAGTATTACAGAAAATGTGTTCGTTTCCATTTTACAATGTTTTGATCACAAGTTTTCCCTCTGTCTTTTTTCTGCAAATCTGGAATTAAACTAAACAAAATGTTAGTAAATTATAAAATTCCAAAACATCATTAAGCTTTTATGAATGACTAAAACTTAAAAAAAAAAAAATCACCAGCTCAATAAAGGGTGCTTATCTGTGTCTGTTTCACACGCTGTATAATTGTCTTGTCTTATCTTATAGCCGTGTGAGGACGGAGAGTCACACTCTCATCCCCCCACCAAATTCAGCCGTCCACCCGACAACAAGCGCAGGGTGACCTTTGACCCTGTGGTCCAAGAGAGAAAGATGGAGGCAGACAGTGATGCCAATCATGTGTCACTCCAGCCTGTGACTCTGAAAGAAGCAGCTGATATTGTTGTGAGAATCTTGGATCCTTTCTACAAAAAGGGCAAATTTGCTACAAAGGTAAGTCTCGGTGTCTCTTCATATACATTTCTATTTTTATAGGCAAAAAAAGGACATCAAATAAAAGGCTCAGGATTATTCTTTTTGTCTTTAGGACCTGTTCAAGTCATTTGCACGCTTCCTCTCCCATCTGCTTGTAGAAGGAAAAGCTAAGGATCGAGTCAAAGGTGAGAGTTTTAAATCCAACCAGTAGATGGCAAGCGGTATGGAAGGGTTGTCAGAAAGCAGCCCTTCCTGAGAGCAACCCACAAAACACACTCAACTTCACAGAGTGTCACTGGAACGTGAATCTGAGTTTCAATCAGTTTTATTTCTATAGCTCTTATATAGCACTATGTTACAAAGCAGCTTTCCAGAAATCCAGATGTAGATGTACAGTACTGTGCAAAAGCCTTAGGCACCCTATTTTTTTTAGTACAAACTTGGTTATAGATTTTTATTTTATGACTTCTACATTATTGATTCAGTACAAAAACATTTTAGATTTCCATACATTAGTTTTCCAGCACAAAATTAAATGTTACAGAAAAATGTTTGTATGTCAAGAAAGAAAGCAGCATATTACGTAAGAGACTTTTCAGACAAAAAACATAATGAAGGCTGCTGGGTTTTGCTGCAAAAATAAGAAGCAAGTGTCACAGTCAAAGTCTCCAGAAGAACTGTAGCTGCTTCTGCAAGATGCTCAGTAACACTTACAGCTCATTTCCTTATAAAACTGCACAAATTGTACCCGAGACTGCTATTTTTTTTAAAGTGAAGGATCTTCACACCAAATATTGACTTTGTTTCATTTATTACTGTTTACTGCTCTTTATAGTATTTTTTTTAATGTAGAAACATTTAATTTCATTATTTTTGAAGGCGTCTTTGCTCTACAGCATTTCTTTGCATGTGCCTAAGACTTTTGCACAGTACTGTAGATCCCTAATGACCAAGCCAGAGGTGAAAGTAGCAAAGAAAATCTCATTGAGACAACATGAGGAAGAAACTTTGAGAGGAACCATACTCTAAAGGGAGCTCATATAATCACCTGATAGTGAGATTAGAAATCATTACAGTGTACATTTGTGTAAGAGTAAAGGCAAACAGTTGAGTTGTAAGTGTGCTGAAATTATCTTCAGTATGAATATACTGTGAAAAAGAATCCTGGGATGAGCGCAGGACAGTGTTTATGATAACAGCAGCAGTGAGAGTGGTGAGATTATCCACTGAAGCAATGCTGAGACTTGGGCATAGATAGTTTTTGGGACATGTTTTAGTCAGATGAAACCAAAATCCAGCTTTTGGGTCCTGCACACCATCAGGATGTTTGGTGGAAAAAAGGGACTGCATACAAAATATAGCCCTAAACTATAAATTATGAAAAGTGGTGGATCAGGTAATACCTGTGCCTGTTTTTGCAGTTAGTGGGTCAGAGGTGAAGACCGATGGCATCATGAATTCTGCTAAATATCCAAAGATTTAACTTAAAACCTGGATACATCTGCCCAGAGGTTATGGAGGGATCTTTGAACAAGATAATGAGCACCTCAGTGTCTGGATATATAAACTCTTAAAATGCATTGTACCCCAATTGTACCCCAAAACACGTTTTACACGATTTAGGAACATTTTTAATATTTAAGAAATGCTGTGTAAATAAAATTCACAGGTTGCATGTGTAATTCAGTATATTTATTTTTGCTCATTTTAACTAAGTGTGCCAATAATTCCCTTCAGCTAATTTTTCAGAGTTGTCTGTCACTGATGAAACGTTCCAAAGCTGAACTAAAACAATGAAGACTCTATGATTAAGGCAACATCAAGAATATAATTTGACTTCATCCATTTTTTTAAGACATGGATGGTTGGGACTGAGGTTATTTCCTGTATCTTGAGATGAATGTGTGTGATGTTTTTTGCTTGTCTTTTTTTTTTCCTCAGTGAAAATGGAGGCAAAGAGCTTAATCAAGCGTTTCTTCAGCAGCATCCAGCGCTGCGAAAACGAGACGGACTGGAAACACCTGCAAGATGCAGCCAAACCCAATGCAGCAAACAGAACTGCAGCACAGGAGGACAGATAGAGCTTCCTGCTTTACCCTTTACCCCTTCTAGTCAAAACTACCCCTCTCTCAGGGACTGTATGTTCATATCAGAGGCTGCTGCTTATATGAAGGCAACATATATTTCAGCAACTGGCCCTCATTTGCTCCTACTAGTGCACTTTGTTTTTTTTTTTAATTTCAGTGCCAACAGGGCACATTAGATCCTAGCTGCTACTTTAGATGCTGCTATGTATGAGGGAATTTATGAACAACATTCAGACATTTTGCAGAAGGTAAAATACCAAAAAAATATTAAACAGCTCTGTTTTAGGCAGTTCCTAATTTATTATTAGCTTTTCTTTGCTTTAGGCAAAATGGATGTCGTTTATTTTTTCTGTGATCACTCATCGTAAAGGGTACGGACATGATACCTGAATGACCTCCATGCAAAATGAAAATAAATAATATGCATTCTTACAAGAATGTGCAAACTACATGATCTGAAATTAGTTTAAAGTCTTAAAAGGGCATGAATTTACTCCAAGTTCCTATGATCTACAAATAACCTTTCAGTATTACTTGGTCTGTAAATTTACATTCACCATCCACTTTTATTAGGAAAGCCTCCACATTTATGCAATTATCCAATCAGCCAATTATGTGGCAGCAACGCAACGCATAAAATCTTGCAAGTCAAGAGCTTCAGTTAATGTTCACATCAAACATTAGAATGAGGAAGAAATGTGATCTCAGTGGCTGTTGTTGGTGCCATACTGGGATTTATACACACAATTACAGTTTACACAGAATGGTGTGAAAACAAAACGTCCAGTGAGTGGGGATCATGGTGAGATGATGAGAGAGGTCAGGGGAGAATGGCCACACTACTCGTGCTAACAGGAAGGCTACAGTAACTCAAATAACCACTCTTTACAACAGTGGTGAGCAGAAAAGCATCTCAGAACATGCTGAACCTTGAGGCAGATGGGCTATAACAGCAGAAAACCAAATCAGGTTCCACTCTTGTCAAACATAAACAGTTATCTGAGGCTACCGTGGGCACGGGCTCACCGAAACTGGGCGGATGAACATTGGAAAAAGATCATATTGCAATCTTCTACTGTCATGGTTTGGTGAGCCTTTGCTCATTGTAGCCTCAGTTTGACTGATGCCTTCATGTTTTTTAAAGCATACTGTTGCTGCCACGTGATTGGCTGATTGGATAGTTGCATAAATGTTCAAGTGTACTGGTTAATCTGAGGCTAATCCTAATCCTTCAAACATTCATTTATCTTCAGTTACCCTTTATCCTAGCCAGAGTACACAGACTTCGGCCCATCGCAGGGCACCACACACACTCCTTCACATCTGGAATGTTTTCATGAGGTAGAAAAAATGCCTGGAGAGTACTAAGTACCTGGAGGAAACCCTCGGATACATGAAGAACATGTGAAACCAAGCTCAAGATTGAGCTCCGGACCCTTGAGATGCACCAAAGTTATGAGTTAAGTTCAATCAGCAGAACAGAAAGTGGCTTGAGCATAAGTAAGTTTATTCAGACTTCTTACTCACAGAAAGTGCATTTTTATGGCTGGAATATACTATGTCACAAATCACAGATACATAATCATTTGTCAAGTACATGAAAGTGCGCAGATTGCTTTCTAATAAGGTGCAAGTAGTACTACAGCAAGTACAACAGAAGCAGCAGCAGCAGCAACAGACTGTTTACTGACTGGTCAGAACTATATAGAGCTTAATAGAGCTAAGAATTTCTGTCATTCACTAGGTGATGACTTGTTTCCCATTCACTGAATATTGTGGGGGTGCCAATAATTCTGAAAATGCTGGGTCAGGTTTGGATTCAGGACCCTCAGCCCCACAGGCACAGGCAGTTACCTCTGTCCCCAGGGGATCTGATCACCAGATCACTGACAATCTCCACCGTACCGAAGAGGGGAAAGAGCTTCTCGTCGAAGCGCTCATTATACGTGTAGATGTGTGAGTGGCGCTCGGCGTCGTAGAAGGACAGCTGGCCGTGCTCGTAATCCAGGTAGACTCCAACCCTGCGCGGGATGAGAGACTCTGGGAGCGCTGTGAAGGGCACAGTGAGCGCCTTCAGCTCGACACCTCGCTCCAGCCGCAGGGTCAGATAACCCGTGTCAGTGTTGAGCGACTTGAAGCCCTTGCGCAGTGCGGACTCTTTAGCTACGCCCAGCCTCCAGTCCATCTCTCCCACATCCACTTCCCAGTAGCGCCGACCCAAGCCAAAGCCCTCGGTGCCCACGGCACACCACCAGCCATCAAAGCGCTGGTGGAAATTGGTAACATCTTGGCGCTCGAAGCCGCAGCGCATGCGCTTCTCATCAGCTGAAATCAGCAGGTCTGGGTTCGCCGTGTCCAGGTCGAGGGTCACCTCCACTGTGGTAAAGCGACACGTTTGTGTAAGTCACTCAAATTTGTCATACTCATAATGTGTATATATAGATTTGTATGGCGATAACTAACCTGCAGCATCGCAGATCCAGTCCCATACTGATGAGTGGGGAAAAAAAAAAAACAGACATGCCTCATCTCATAGCTAAATCACATTATTATACCACATTATTATACATAAGAATGGACCAAAAGATAAACAGTATTGGTTGACCTACCAGTCTGAGGAATGTAAGGAGTAGCACCTGCAAGTGAAAAGATAAATAGTCCAGAGTGACAGTACACACAAATTCCACACCTTTTAGTACATTTGCAGAGAGCACAATTGATACTTTTGATTCGTTTGCTATTTGGTTGGGTTTAGTTTCCCATTGCAAATAAATAAAAATACTCCTAAAACTCAAAAAAGGTAAACAAATCTTTGCCAAATATGTGTAAAAGTGACAAATCACCCAAGTATGGAGAACGCAGAGCCGATGCTCAATAAATTACTAGAGAATTATATAAATGACTTATTTATGTCATTTATATAATTCTCTAGTAAGTTATTGAGCATAAATGATATATAAATGACAATTATATAAATTATATAAATGACTAGTTTAAAACTAGTCAGTTTGTGTACTGCATTCAGCGTTTAATTTTTCTTTTTGTTTCTCAGGCCACATGTACAGAACACATCACATTTCTGCTGTGTTACTGCTGTGTACTTTGGTTCAGTTTGCCTCCCGCAAACAAAAATACACAATGTTTGGTTCACTTTGATTCCGAGTTGAAATACTTTCTCACTTCAATCAAATCATGCTAGAGATCATCTAGCTCAGATCTCTAACCGGTTCTTTCAGTCCAAACCGAAGTGTAGTTGCTGTACTCTCACCTGCTGAAAAGAACTACACAAAAGAGGAAAATGCACCAGGGTTCAATTCAAATGGACTAAACGCTGCGTATGTGGACACACCCTAAGAGGTCCTGCTTCGAGAATAAGTACTAAGAATATCTTACCGATTTTCTGACTCTTCTGCTTCCAAATGAGCCACTGCTGTGGAATAGTCTCCTGAAATGGAAACACTTCAATCACAAACCACTTTTTTAACTTCTTTAGGCTTCTTAAGCTCTTGAGAGCTCTACATTTATCCTAGTCTTTTGCTGCAAGTTTTCCACCTTGTCCAGCTCCTTTGTCAGCAGAGTCCAGAAGATCAGCTCCACGGCAGACTGCAGATTTGGAACACGGCCTCGCCGCCACTGCTTCTCCAGATCCTCCAGCACCATCACCACCTGCTCACCAGGCCACACGCTCTGCTACAGAGAGCAAAAGAGAAAAAAATGTGTCTACTGACCTGCAGCTACTACGCCAGAACAATGCCATCAGAATGAGAGAACATTTCGAGGCATTACAAGGTTCCTGTGCAGGTCTAGGAAGTCTGGAAAAGGGTAGAATTTAAAAGCTTGGCTGGATAGTAAGAGTGATGCAGTGGGAAGCTGTATCTTTTAATTTAACCCTGCTATTTATTTGGGTTTACCTCCGGCTGGGCCCTCAGGTCCTTGATCCAGGTCATGATGAGCCTTTTCGCACTCTCTATATCCTGCTCGCTGCTCAGAGCCAGCTCCTTCCAGTCACTCTTCTCTGGCCAGCCATCAGTCTGCAGTGGCCTTTTCTGCCAGAGCACATTTCTAATAGTTCATATGTCTGTATTGGCATGACATCAAATAATAACATACAATAAAGTCTATGTCCTCCAGCAAGAACTATTTTAATTAATTAGTTAAGAAAGCTTAATACAAACTAGTCAAATTATTTGTATAAATTATTATCACATACAGTCAATATTTTGTTCCCATTTTCATAAAAGCAGTAGTGACAATAATATAATTATAATAATAATTGCCAAATTGAGTCAGTTATAACTTGTTATACTGTTAGGAGTACTAAAGTGTTACCACTTGAATAAATACACCCCACCAATTAAATATTTTTTTTAAAAAAGGAGCAAACACCTTGTGTACAAGGTGTTTAGACACATTTCAAGTGCATATGCAGATTTCCTTTTTAAATAATTACATTTTGAAGTAAGTGTTAGAAGAAGTCAGATTTTGTTTTTAATTTTAGTTTTTCATAACAGATTAAGTAAAAACAGGTCTTAGCAGCAGTGAATTCTTTTACACCCTACTGTAGTTGATCACACACACACACACACACACACACATAGACAGTATAGATACAGTAAGATAGAAACAATTTAGTGTAGAAGTTCAGGACAAAACGGTAAAGAAGGTAAAGGAAATTACTTCATATTACTTTTTATTTTAGTGTGTTTGGTTTCACGGATGTTCCTGAAAAAGTTTGCATCTCCTTTTTTTGAATGTGATATACAGGGCCCTCTGGATTTAATGGCACCCTTCATAAAATGAGAAAAAAAATGTATAAAATAAACACTACACACAATAATTAAAAATATTCTAGAGACATAAGGCTGTTGACCTGCACAAAACAGGAAATCGATATACAAAATGCACAGATAAAAATTCCACTATGCACAATTAGGGCTATAGGTTTCAAATGTCAGTTTGAAATTTGCCAGGAGCTGGAGCACGATGTCACTCCACACAGTGAAGAGGACAATAAAGTAGGGGGGAAAAGATTTTTGTTCAATTTGCACAATTTAGTTGATGGTTGTGGTTGTCACATTTCAAAATCTGTTAAACACAACATTCCTGAGAGCATCTGACAAAAAAAAAGAGTGGTTGAACTTCACCAACTGGCATGAACTGGCATAAACACAAAATCCACAGGACATGCAAATTTACACTAAACTACACTATATGGCCAAATGTTTGTGGACACCTGACCATCACACCTGTATGTGGTTCTTCCCCAAACTGTTGCCACAAAGCTGGAAGCACACAATTGTATAGAATATCTTTGTATGCTGTAGCATTACAGTTTCCCTTCACTGGAACTAAGGGACCCAAACCTGTTCCAGCATGACAATGCCCCTGTGCACAAAGCGAGCTCCATGAAGACATGGTTTGCCAAAGTTGGAGTGGAGGAACTCGAGTGGCCTGCACAGAGCCCTGACCTCAACCCCACTGAACACCTTTGGGAGGAACTGGAACACCAACTGGACCCCAAGTCTCCTCACCCAATACTCACTAATGCTCTTATGGCTGATTGAGCACAAATCCCTATAGCCCTACTCCAAAATCTAGTGGAAAACCTTCCCTGAAGAGTGGAGGTTATTATAACAGCAAAGGGGATCTAAATCTGGAATGGGATGTTCGAAAAAGCATATATGGGTGTGATGGTCAGGTGTCCACATCCTTTTATACTCCATATAATATATATATAATACATACATAAATATAGAATGAGAAAAATATACAGATGCAAAATGTCCACTAATATATAATATGCACTTGTAAGGAGGTTTGTAATCCTCTACCTTGCTCTCCAGCAGCGATGCCCACTCCAGAATAAAAGCTCTACAGGTCAATGTGGGCCAAACATCCTCACAGCTAGTGATATGCTCCAGCACCTCAGACATCTACATCCAACCGGAGACAGGAAAGCATTAACAATAGTCTATAAACTTGTGCTGTTGTAGGATCATTCTTATTCTTGATACACATTACAGCCTTGGACCAGTGAGTAGATAATAAATTTGTTACTATTCTACCTGGCAGACTCTGCTCAGGTCCTTGGCCAGGTTCACAATAAATTCTTGGCTCTCATCCAGAGGCTCTCTCTTCTCATCTTTCGCCTTCTTGCGAGACTCCTGTACACACAGAATACATGAATATATAAAAAATATTCAAGAAATATATATATAAAAAAAAAAAGCAGTGTAGAGCACGGGGGAAAGATTTATTCAGAGAAGGCAGACAGACAGTGCTGACAGTTAAGGGTATTCAGAGAGAAAAACAACAAGGACAAAGTTTCAGAGCCTCATTGTAATGCAGCTCACACTCTTCCCTCAGCCTTTCCTATTATTTAGATGATTGAGTCACAGCTATTGAACTGGGCAATCATGACCAGCCAGAAAAACAATGGATCAATCAACGTGGATCAATCAAGACAGAAAAAGTAAGATTTATCTTATGCTGTTTGCTCACTGAATTTCCTTGTCACATAAGTCATATTGCAGGTAACATTTTCACTGAACCTTGTATCATAAGATTGCATAACCACGCCATAAACCTGTCCTGCCATAACTGCTTATGTGTAATGCTAATTTTTGCTATCTGTCTAATGTCATATCAAGCCCTTTATGATTCTACCACAGACTCTGCAATGATGAAACCTTTTATGAGAAATTATGTGCATGATGTGACGTTTCTTAACAGCACGCATCATAAAAGCCATCATAAAATGTAATTAAACAGAGGCTAGCTTTGGTGCATTTATGAAAAATTAGTAAGCAGTCTAAGCTGTTATTATGTCAAACCTTAAGGCAGCTACCGTGACAGTATCAGGAATGGGAACATGACACTGCTATGGAACAAGACATAAAATGCCACGACAGCATATGGGACCCGCCATAACACATTTATGATGCGGGTATGTAAGTCTTACGATGCAGCGTTAAAGTAAAGTGTTACCCAATGCAGAAACACTTCAGCTTCACCTTAAGCTTGACTGTGAAGTTCTTGGCCGGCTCAACGAGGAACTGGAGACAGTGTATCATCTTGGCTGGTCTGCACTGAAATCCCCTAAAAATGATTAAACTCATCAATTATTATCATAGGCACATATTAGCACTGCATATTAAAAAACCTTGTAGTGTCACTACTACAAGGTGACACTGTTCAGTTTGTATATTACAAGGCAAAATGAGTTCAACCCTAGGTATTTTTGATTAGATCTACTAATCTATAGGGACATTTCTCTGTATTGTTTTGATTTAATAATGACTTGCCAGTGTTCCACTCAGAAAGAGGCCAATAGAATATAGGTCATTAAAAGATTGTGATGACTTTCAATCATTTAGCTCAAGGACTTTCAGGGATTTGGCTCAATCATTAAACACAAACATTTCTGCAGAAAACAGACGTGCAATGCATGACTGCATGTCAGAACCAAAACAAGTATAATGGGTGAATGAAATCCATGCCTTTTGTCAAGCTTACTCAAGATCATCTTAGCCTTGTTTGATGAAGCTTCAATAAAATTAGAGTGAAAAAATTGTTTCATATAATATGCTAATTAGCACAATATCAAACTGGTGATATTTTATGTATGAAATTTGGGTTCTTTAGGCAAAAGCTTTGTGGAGATAGGGCCTCACTTCCTGTTTGGTGCTTTTTCAACTTCAGAACTTCAGAAGGCCTCCGCATACCAAAAATTCATTCAAAAAATTTCTGTGAGGTTTAGTCTGAATATCATCCCAACCAAGTTTGAGGAGTAACAAAAACAGTTTTGCATATTATGCAAATGAGCTCAAAATCGAAATTTAAAGGAGTATAAAAGTGCAATAGTTGATTTTTTTTTTTTATTCCTTACTTGTAAGATGCGTAGAACATGATTAAAAAAAACAATGGTTAATCCATGGCCCTTGTGGAGAACTGACTTCCGGTCTGGAATGCTTGTCTGTATAGACACTGTACTCAATGGCCCACTGTAGATCCTAGGGGTAGAGCTTCATAAATGTTGAACCCACCTAACCATTAGAGACCTAATCTTGACAATAAAAAAGACTAAGCTTACCCAATACACCTTTAAAACAGGAATAAGCTGAATGTCGAATTCTATGTACACAGTCTCACGGTTCCAAAGATGTAACCCAAAACACAAAAAACACTGCGCTATAGCACCAGCATCTTTTGCATGAGACAGGTCTCTGACCTGGTCTGTCCAATTTATTTTAGTGAAAGAGAAAAAGGTCCAAGCACTTTTCACATATAGTGCCCCCAATGGCCAGTTCATACTTATACATTTGAGTGGGTGTGGCTAAGTGGTCCAAAAGGCAATTTTCTTTCCACACCTTATTTTCCAAAAGATATGCTTTTGTGTTCAGAATATTAATCGCACTCCCCATTGGCTTAATTTGAGTGAGACTGCATCAGTCGTTAGTGGGTAACTGCCTGAACCCACCGTTAAAGTTTCATGACAATAGCTCAATGTTAACCCTGTCAAATACCTGCTGAAATCTGATTGGCCAATGACAACCATGTTTTTTAATTAATTAGGTCTTCATCAAAAATCCACTACGATGTTGGCACACAGATGCACGGTTCCGGAGAAACAGTTATCTGACCTTAGCTCCACCCCCTATGTATAACCATGCCCCAAACTTTGCAGATGACCTCAGAATCTCTTCATGTATATGCCTTTCAGGTTTTGTGTGTATCCATGCAAGCACTCACAAGTCACAAGTGTCTGAGTACATAAGGCTCCGCCTCATTAGTATTGATTGACAAGTGGTTGCCATATTGTTTATAAATGTCAAGATGTTTTTGATAATTATTGAATTTCACACTCTGCTGAGGAGTTTGACACCAAGTTTGTGAAGACAGGCCAAAAATCTTAAGACTAATAGGTTTTGCATATTATGCAAATTAGCAAAAAACCTAAGTGGGTGGAGCTACATGGTTCATGCGGCTGTGAACCCAATTAATCAGTGGCAATAAGAATTGTGTTTGTAGGTCTCGCGGTTCATGAGATATGGACCACAGCGTAAACATTTGCGCTCTAGATGCTTGGACTCCTGATTAAAGCTCGACTTGTACTTGACCTATATGTAATAAATAAACGGATGAGACTGGATCCCGCAGCATGCAACACAGAAGTCATGGGAGTGGGCGGTTTTCACTTTCATGACTGTGGGAGCTGCGGTCAAATATGAAGCTCGTGGGACG
Organism: Pangasianodon hypophthalmus; assembly: GCF_027358585.1. Taxonomy (NCBI): domain Eukaryota; kingdom Metazoa; phylum Chordata; class Actinopteri; order Siluriformes; family Pangasiidae; genus Pangasianodon; species Pangasianodon hypophthalmus. Next base: position 13,918,882 of record NC_069722.1, on the reverse strand, counting down.
ACAAACATGGGACTGGGTACTCGTGTGGTGCTGCATGACTCGTTTACAGCATTCGTTCTTTCATTTTTGGCATGGTTAGCATTGCTGTGGTTTAAACGTCTAATTTGTTTAGATTTTGGGAAACAGAACCAACCAAGTTCATTAGAAAATATTGCAAGCAAAAAATTGCAAAAAGCTGTTGGAGCGGGTGGGATTCCCTTGGGAGTGGGATTACAAAAACAGTCAAGCACACAGCTCTACACCACAGCATACTCGAGGGCTCAGGACACTAGCTCATGCATAATATGAATGATAATGCAACATTATCATTTCCTAACAGTAAATTAAATCTCTCATCCATATGTAGTTACCCCTCCAAACACCTTTAGTTTTGCCTTAACAAGCAGACTGGCAAAATTAATGTTACCTCTTAGACACAGAAATGGACCACTACAACTACTACACTTGTTATTACACGCTATTTGATCAATTCCTTCGTGTAAAGTGGAGCATGTCTATGAACGCAGGTCTTCAAGGTCCTTTTACGTCATTCTTAACCTTAACTAAAGATGTGGGAAGGCATAATGCAGAGACGGGACTGCAAACCATGCTGTCATTGCACGAGCTGAGCCAGCACGGCACTCTGCAGAAAATTAACTCAGCAGAATCTCTAAAGGCCTTATCTGTTATCCCTTATGTTCTGGTTAGGTCCAAATGAGTCTGTAAAATCATGTTTAAATCATGTACAGGATGTTCTGGAATATATTATATTACCCCTGGAGTGGTAATGTGAAAAAGATGTGAACCAAAAAGCTAAATGTTACTATACACACACCATTCCCTGAATAGCTCATATTTCTACAAGCTATTGATGTATCATGCATTCATTCATTCATTCTTCTTCAGTAACCACTAGATCCTCTTTAGAGTTGTGATTGATCCGGAGCCTATCCCAGGAATTCACAGGAATGGGACACCAGACCACGGATGTAGTATCAGATATTTTACAATGAATGTTATTTTTAGATTTCTATCAATTCTAAACTGATGGTGTAATCCACTGAGATGTAGCATTGCAGATGCAGAAGTAATGAACAGAATATGAAGCATAATAAAGCGAAGAATTCATTTCTCATACTAATGCACAACTCAGACATGCAGAAGATGCCTGATAGGATTAGGAGCCCTTGCTTTATATACAGTTGCATTACTAAATCAGAACAACACACAAATTTTGCACTTTTTTTTTGCATGGCTGACTGTAATGCATCATGCATTAGAAATGATATTGCACTGAAAGATAACTGAACTGTCTGCAGATTAAAGTGCACAGTACAAGCAGCATACCCTTCACAGTCTGAGCACCAGCCTTTATATGATTTACAGCCGAAATATTTCCTACTCAATGGTTTTAGGTTATTATTGGAGGTTTAAAATTGCCCCCAGCTCCATTTTTAACCCAGTTAAACGAGTGGAGTCGGAGTTTTGCAGCCTGAATGCACAGGAAGGACGCAGACACTGCGCCACTGAATAACTACATGGATACTGATGATAACCTTGAACTGACATTGCAACGCCTGCATCACCTCCAGTTTTTGCACAAAATTTCATCCGTGTACATACCGTAATATCTCTAAAAGCAAAACACTGCTATATTTATTTTTTTGTTTTTTTAATAAAAAATCTCTAAAGTCATTTTTGCACGGCTTGAGCAGCATTTAGACCTTTTATTTGCACTCAGAGGCATACCTGTGAAGATGTTGAGCCTTTAATAAGCTGTGCTGAGTGCGGAGGCGACGGCAGAAGAGAAGCTGCACCTGACCGCTAACACGCTGCAGCGAATAAACTGACCTTGTTTACATCCACAGACATCGGCTACATCAAAGACGCTCAATTCCACATTACTCCGTACTGAAAGCAGAGTGCACTACTTAGTGGACAAGAGACACGTGGTGTAGTGCGCTGACGTAGGGTGTAGGGAGGCATTTGGGATGGCGTGAATGATTCAGGGACTTCCGGATGCAGTGATGACGTTTTACGCCATGAACACGTGACCTCAATTTAAGGGTTTAATTTTTCATGTTTTACTTTCTCCTCTCTTCTCCTCTCCTCTCTTTTTTCCTTTTTTTAATACTTAAGGCTAATAAGTAATAAAGCAAAAGATGTCACATTTAGTCTTCAACTTTAAAAACTTTAAAGACTTTAAAAAAAACTCTTCGTTTATTTATGCAAGTGAGGCTTCGTCTAATTAAATATACATAAATTTGCATACCTAATAAATAAAAAAAAAGGTAAGTTTAATATTAGGATTAAAATATATCACATATTATTAAATATTTCAAATATGAAGAGAAAGGCCTACAAAGATGATTGTTGGCTGGCAATCATTTCTTCATTGTTTAATCAAGAAAATACCATGTATGCTATTAAAAACAAATTTTATGTCATTTTCAGTATAATATGTAACATAGATCCAAAAATGTGATCAATATTTTGGGAAATTCCTTTATAATAGTAGTATGTATAATAGTAATATGGAAGAATATATGCTCTCACAAATTTCATGAATGCTGGTCATCTAACAACAAAGATTCTGAATGTAGAAAGAAATATTGCTGTCTGGCTCTCTGTCAATCACAGCGACACTAGCCAATCAGGGGCGTCTGTGAGTTCATGTATGCAGAAGAGGGTAAACAGTACTTTTCTCCAAATGTGTGTGTTATACTGCCCTGTGATGGAGCCTGAGTAGCAGTTAAAAAAAGTGCTTGGTTGGCTTCACACGTCTCAGAGAAAGCATGTGTTAAAATATTCATGGCCTCCGGTTGGTAGCTGTCATATGATGGGGAGAGCTCAATGGTGGGTGGGAATTCGGGAGAAAATGGGAGGGGAAAACAATATTTAAGAAAAATACAATTTGGTTTAATGTGTTTCCACTCTAGCAAGTGGGGTTTATAAGGTTTATTACTGTATATCAGCTGTCCAGTTTGGGTGATCCTGTGTCCATTGTAGCCTCAGATTTCTGTTTTTGGCTGATAGGACAGGAACCCAACGTGGTCTTCTGCTGTTGTAGCCCATCTGCCTCAAGATTCAATATGTTATGCATTCTGAGATGACTTTCTACTCACTACGGTTGTAAAGAGTGGTTATTTGAGTTACTGTAACTTTCTTGTCAGTTCAAACCTGTCTAGCCATACTCTGAAATATTCAAACCCAGTCCATCTGGCACCAACAACCATGCCACGGTCAAAGTCACTGAGATCACAATTTTTCCCCATTCTGATGTTTGATGTCGCCATTAATCAAAGCTCTTGACCTGTAGCTACATGATTATGTGTTGCACTGCTGCCACATGATTGGCTGATTGAATAATTACATGAATGAATAGGTGTGCAAATGTTCCTAATAAAATGAATGGTGAGTGTAAGTAGTTAAATATAAAGTCTAACAATTGTCAACAGTTTCTTCAAAGTGTAGCTACAGGACTGGAATTTGGAAGCAATGATAAAAACAGATATTAATGGGGGTTTTTTTCATTGTCACTTTGCAGCCCTGCTTCATCCATTAAATTTACATAAGCCCGTTATTACAACTGATATAAGCCCATATAAACATTTATAGAGGATTATTCCAACAGGCTGCTTTCGTCAGTTTTGAGGTAAATTTGACTCACATGTGACTTACATTTTGATGTCATAACTGACTTTGTAGCTCAGTGTAAATCTGGTATTCTGGCACTGTCACATGATGGTGATGAAGTGACGTCTCTCTCTCTCTCTCTCTCTCTCACACACACACACACACACAATTTTAGAATTTAGAATGAGAGAAAACATACGTATATCTGTCCTTACATTGCAATCTTGGCTATGCACGATATTTTTATACCACAATGCCGTCTGATTCTCGAATCTGATTAGTGACGATTTCTATAACAGCAGATCTGACAGTAGCACCAGCTGTAATTCAAGTCACAGGTTGATATAAATGTTCTTGTTCTAATACATTATCCTTTCTTTAGTAACAACTCATTCACAGGGACTTGTGTTTTGGAGGCTAATTATAAAAAGATCAAAAAACATGTTGCTTAAAAAAGAAAAACCTGTAATTGTTGATATAGGGAAGTTTTCTATGAGGAGACATTTATTTAACATTTATGGACAGAGCCTTGGGTGTATAAAACACTGCCATGGGAGAGGACAGAGGACTTTGTGCTTTCCGGTTTCTCTGTCACATTAACTTTTATTAACTTATTAACTTCAAGAGAGAAAAAAAGACACAGGTGAGGGAATAGCTGCTAAGTGATAACAGGAACTATCTTGTCTCATGAATGTTCCAAAACATTAATTGTAACTATAATTATTAGTTAAAATATTACATGCCTTCCATTAAAGAAATGAAAATTGTAGAAGTGTAGGTGAAGACCTTGGGACATGTTGTTATTGAAAAATAATCTGCTCCATGGTGGTAATGGCCCTCTGTTTCATCAAACCACTGTGTTGTTAATTATTTTCCTATAACAGCATGCCCCATTGTGTTTTATTACCTTCATAAAGGTCTTATAAGCAGAATTATGTGATTTATTTAATACTGAACCACACTGTCACAACACAACCTCATGCTTGACATTAACTACCGATCAATTGGAATATATCTGAATATTCATTTTTTTGCTGTTTGCTCAATTTGTTTTTAAACTGTTGTGACACTAATATTTCAGACACGAGGTCACAGAAGTAGTGAACACATGATGTTATAATTGTGTCTTTCCATTACTGATAATGAGGTTTTGTTTGGAAAATGGCGGACTTTTCTAATTACTATCTAATCTGTTGCGTGATAAGCAGAGAAAGTGTCAAAACAATGGTAAAATGGATAACAATGTTAGAACTTTCAAGACTTTTAGCAGCTCTTTTCTTCAAATGTTTGTCAGGTTATCCAACAGCCACTTTAATCTGAAGGCGCTATTTTATGTTTAACACCTCTCAAGCTGGACACTAATGAGATAGAGGAATGTCAGCGATGAGTAGACTCTCCCCATGGTTCCTCATTTTAATTGGCCATGTCTTAGATGATCCATGACCTGAACTGTCAAGTCACACTAAAGACAATTGTTTAAGAGATTACCCAACTGTTACGTTCCCAGCATCTTTATTTGGGCCACAGTGACACATCGTTGACACTGCAGTGACTTTCTCCCCGAGGGCCAACAGCAGCTGTGCTGTCTTTAATGGAAGATGCTTTTAGCACTTCGCTGCTTGTCTCTCATAAGGATACTACAGAACAATAGATGCTTTAAGAGCATTTATAGTTCTAGAAAGTTCTCAAAAGCTCATTCAAGAATTTATGCACTATGGCAAGGGACAGTGTTTCTGCACATGCCCGCTAGGAGTCGCAGTTTAACAAACGTCGACTCAGCAGCTTCAGGTCTACAAAGAGCGGCCTCCAGAAAGGCTTTGTGGAGATTTATAGAGCTCCACTGGGCAGGAAAAATAAGTGAAGGAGCAATGAGGAATGAAACATTTTTCACATTTTATAACATATATTACTTCTACACCCACTTCAATACACCATATTGCACCCAATTAGCTATTGTTGACTTCAGTGATATATACAGAATAATGGAAATAACTTAATCATTTGTACATGGAATCACAGCACTTCACCCATCATTAAATAAGAAGCCTCTATAACACATCCAGCACCTTAAAAAGGTGTTCAAATGAGAAAAGTTGCATGTCTGCTGTACCGCTCCACCCACTGGCTGCCAAGCAAATTCAGATGAATTGAATTGCAAATAAGGCAGAATTTGTTAAATGCAAAGAGAGCCAAAAAACGCAAAAACAAGTGTGTTCAGGAGTGCTGTTTCAGTCAGAGGATAAGGTTTCATAGTGTCATCTGAGAATAATTCACAGATGCTGGAGCAACTAGGTCTTCACACTAATTTAATCTCTTGATTGAGTCATCGATTCATTAATTCACTGATTGATTTAGAGATTGTTTTTTAATTCTTAACTGATTAGATTTACATTAAATGACAATTACCCAGACTGGGAGTTTGCTTATTCTTTAACTGCAATGCCAATGGAGATTTGTCTTTGAAAATGCTTTAAAATCTGGATCTGCATACCACTACTCCTGTACCAAACCTATGCAAACCCTATAACGTGTTCGACGCAGTCTCAGAAAGTAAACATTCTCAGACCTAATAATAGTTTTACATGGTTTCAGTCATGGCATGTAAAATGTGGGCAGAGATAAAAATAACAGATCAGCACATCTTGTTTTATTTACCCAATTTCTTGAACTAAGACATGGGCTGCATCAGGTGTGGCAGATAACCAAATTTTGACTAATCTTTTAATATATTTAGAGGATTTGTACACATAGACATGTGTTAGTTTGAATTTTACATCAAACATTTTACTCGTTATCATAATTTTACCTTTGGGTACAAGAAGACTATATAAGTGAATTTCCCTGACTCTAGCTTTTCCCTAAACAGTTCACTGCAGCAAAGGTAAATGAGCAAATGGTGGTGCTCATTTTCTGACCAATGATGTGTTGTTAAGATCATTAAAAGCTTAATATTTGCCATTTTTGGCATGGAGTGTATGTCATACTACCAAGTCAGTAGGAGTTGTAATTAAAAAAAAAGAAAGAAGAAGAAATAGAAGACAACTACCATTACAAGGGGTCAGGAAAAATGTAAGAATATATATAAAATATATAAAAAGATAATATACAAAGAAACAATGAAAAAGAAAAAATATCAAAATATCATCTCTCTCTAAAAGATTCACATCTAAAAGTTACCTGAGAAAGTTTAGTCACGTTTATTAAGGCTGAATCATGGTTGTCCTTTGTAATCTGTCTGTCTGTTTCTGCAGACTTTTTGTTATCTCTCCAAAAGGCTGCAGTCAAATCCCCTGTTTTTCATGAAGAGGTGTCAGGAGTCACTGATAAACAAAGCTCCAGTCTGTAGGGTGTGCTTCAAACACACAGACATGTTTAGTGTGCTTGAATGGTTTTGCCTGAATACTGGTGGACTTTTCCTCGTGGCTCTGTGTTTGGGTTACTGTGTTTGTGTAAAGGCTTCTTCTTCTTCTTTTTATCACTTCTTTGGCCTTCGAGCTGCACCAGTTTAAACAAATATTGCCATATTCTGCATGGAACACAACATTTGAACACAACAATAGTTTTTCTATTGTTCATCAGTGTCTTTAGAGCAGTATAATCCCCCTTCATTAATCTGAATCCATTGGATGAGGGTCATTATTACTATCCGGTGAGGTAGCAGTGTGACGTAGTTCCTCATATTGAGGTAAGGCATTCATAGGCTGAGAGAGAACTACTTGTGGCATCACTGACGGTGGTATGGTGTCATATGGGGCATCTAGGGTCTGAAGTGACTGAAGAGACTGGCGAACGCTCTCCTCATATGTGGGCGGAGCCTGTGAGACAAAAACGTGATAAGAAGTTAATTTGTAAAATACAAAAATATTTCAAAATCAAAAACTGCATTAACAGTCATTTAACAAAATGGACACAGACATTTCTCTGGAGTTTGCCAATTTGGGAAGACCAGGGCCAGCTGAGATAAATGGGATTGCACGGCTAAGCCCGGCCTCACTTTCAAGGAAATTATACATTAAAAAAACAACAACAACAAGAGTCTATTTTTGGCATCTATCCCATCTTATTTGCTGTTAACCAGTGGCTTGAAGTGGATAATTTTTTACATTTGTGCAACCAAGAGCAACATCACCACCAATGATTGTAAGTAATAATACAAAGAATGGTATGAAATTGAGGCTGGGGCTGATTTTTTTCTAGCCCAGATTGTAGAATCATGCAGCCTGTCATTGACAGTCATGTCAGGACAAAACGCCCCCTAGACTGGAGCTAATTAATGTAATCTCATTTCTCTGACACATCCATAACAAGTCATCAGCAGGTATTGAGAAGGCACATGTGAAATACGACAGTGAGTGTAATGAAAGCAAGCGAAATGGATTGCTGTCTTGATCATTGATTTTTCAAAATACTTTTGAAGGAGAAAATAGAAGTAAACAGACTAAGCAAACACTGTCCAATCAAAGTACAAATTACACAAAGGGGCAAATGATGAAAACGTGTTTTGTGTGGTTTGACTGAAAGAGCTGGCTAATGGAAAGCATAACATTCCTTTTCTTTTTTATTTGCTTACTATTTGGTAGAGACATGGCATGATTACGGGCTTGACTTAAAAAATAGAAAGCACAAACGGAGTTGCCTATCTGTCTTTCAATGAGTGTGTGTGTGTTCTTATGTTTATACGCTGAGACCCCATGCTATACGGCTCAACCATTAGTGTAATAATAGTGACACCATGTTACTGATGAGAGGTCGAACGTTTTTGGTCCTCCCACTCAATATCATGCTCAGGAAGACATTCATAAATTATTTATAAGATTATGTATATTAGTCAGTCAGACAGGTTTTTAATATTATTGCTGCCATTTGAGTAAACTCCCATGTCTCCAAATGTAAAAACATAAAAATAAAATAATAAAACACGCCATGTTAACACTTCCTGCAATATTTACATAGTACATTTGCATGGTGATTTTAGGTCACTGTTCAGCTCCTTCCTGGATATTTTCTCTCCCTTTCCTCTCTGTTGAGTCATGCTATATTTTGCCTTTAAATGTAGGGCTCTTGCCTTGTTTTCTTAGAGTTGTTTTTCTTAGATTATAGCCCCTGGTTTTGGATCAGACAATTAGGCAGAAGTTAATACCCTGTGAATGAGGGAAACATTCCGTAAGTGACGAAATGAGGGGGCGGATTGGTCCACCTATTGACAGGGTCACAGGGAGGAGTATAGAAAGGGACAATAAACCACGTTCAATTCTGCTGTTTACTTTTCAGCATTCATTGTGTTTGACAGGCCTTTTTTCCCTCCATTAGTTCATGCACTCATGTGTAACTCCCAAGTCATAGAGCGCTCCACAAACCTGACATCAAAGACCACTGAAATGAACACCATAGCAACAGAGCAGGTGAGCAGCTGTTTGCGTCTGCATCACTGTGACATGCTCATAACAGCGCAGACAAAATTGAGGATAATTTCCACAACAAAATCCATTATCATTTAGTCCAATTACAGAGCAGACGGGAGCGATAACTCTGGGTCAAAACGGGGGCGCAAACTCTAGTGATTCGATTATTATAATTCACCTCAGAGGTGAATTACGCTTTCGTACACACATCTGGTGAAAGGGTCTCACCTCTGCTGTCACGGGTCCATTCAGACCAAAGCGGTCTGCAATCATCATGTGAATCTGCCGCTGTCTGTCCTTCTTGCGCACGCTCTCATAGGAGGGCAGATGAGGCAGGGACGGGTCCATAGGCGGGAGGCAGTATGTGCTGGGCACGCCCACGTAGAACAGCTGCCCTGACTGATACATGGAAAGATTTCTGAACATTGTAACAGAATCATAGCACATGCAAGATATTATAACACTAGCTCAATGAGGGAATGCATCACTGTTTAAGATGTTTTACCTGTGGGTTGATGTTATCAAGGCTTTCAAAGTTTTGGGGTAAATCAGTGCAAGGTGAGCCCACCAAAGTCTGCCGGCTGCTGTAGTGTTGAGAGGAAGGCTCCTGTAAAGAACACATTTACACTTAAACATTAGCAAGACTTCAGATAAAGTGTTTTGCTTTTTTACATTTTGCCGTTGCCACTACCTTATCCATAGCTGTCCCACGAGTTCTGTGCAATCCCAAGCTAGCCTCATATTGTTGGCTTTTAGCTTTTAGACTCACAGTCTGAGATTTTAATCAAAAAAATTCTCACACTGCCAGATATCTTAACAGATGTCTTTGGTCACAATGACACCAAATTGGCGAGCATATCACATAATGCCCTCTAAGGCCACGATCTCACGACTCACAACCAAATAATTTTTTGCTAAATTAGATCAAAAATCATATAGTATAAACCCAGCATAAGACTACATTTAAGAGGTTAGTCTATACATCTGGTGTACGAACGACAGAACATGGCTATAAATTCATGTCCTCTTCTTCATGTTGTCAGTGTGCCCTCTCCCATTCTCACTTCTACAAAGTTAAGCCTAGACCCCATTAGGGACCTTTGGTCAGCCATAAATTATAGTGCCATTGACTGGACCACCAAGCGACTTCCTCGCGGGCCACCCGCCCCCATGCCAAATGTGATTAGGGCTGGCCACCACTCTATGATGCTGGGGGATTCTTCTGTCACAGCCGGACATTGGGTGATTACCCCACGTCTAAATGGGAGCCTTTGTTTCCAGAGACAATGCTGCGTCACACTGTGTCATCCAGGGCCCTTAGTAACCAACCCCAAAGACTAGCCTTTTAAAGGCTTTGCACTGTTCCTCGCTTGTTCCTCCAGCAGGTACCACTTAACGAGCGTGCTCTGTTTTATAGCCTCGTATGTCACTCAAGTAGCATTCGTTTCTCAGCTAATGCATTCAGAATTGGATCATGTGAGGTGGCCTGAGGTAGAAATATCTCCTATACTGTGAGCTCTGTTGCTCCCGAGGCAGTCATGGCTGCTCTACACTCCATTAAAACATGCAATGAGCTGCATCACAACGCTGTCTTCAACAGTGACGTCACTCGCTATGACGTGCTTTGACCTTTCCCACTGCTCCCCCAACCAGAACTAAGAGAGACGCATATGGTAAAAGCAGGGTCAGGGGTTACTTTCCCTCATTGGTTCACACTTTCAAGAGTCTTGGCTGTTTTGAGAAAAAAAAGAGAGACATCCTTTTGTTTGGCGCCCTGATTCAGGCAGTGTGAAAAAGCACAAGCGTGTAAAATCAAGACCGAAGTCGGGGGGACAATCTCTTCAGTGGTGTGCCTTTTTCAGAGCCCAAGCTAAAATCGAGCTTTTGTTTCCACAATCCTCCCCCTCACCCACAGGAAGGTCTACCTAGAATTCACAAAAAAAACTAACTAAGTAAGATTTAAGTATGTAAAAAAATTAAATTGAATAAATTCATCTATAATGAATTGCTGGGTTTCAGAAATTAAGGAATGGTACGAACCTTCAGCTCGTCATTACAGCATTATGAGCTGTTATATGCAGGTGTCGTGATAGGTGTTAGGAGCCATTTCCTGTTCATGTAATAATGTAGTGACAAAGTGGTTACAAAGGTAACCTCTGTTTCTTCCTGATATGTAACATTTACATCTGCCTGTTCATACCAGCGCCAAACATAGCGGGAAGTGGCCATGTGTTTCCTCAGGGTTAGAGTAAGATTGGGGAAAGACTGTCTCTGTTCTACTAAGATAAGCTCTAAGTTCCTCCAGGACCTGCACAAGATTAGCACTAAGCAGGAAGAGGAAACTCTAAAGATGTTATTGCTAAGCTGTGGGCTGCAGGAAGGGGCTCTCGTCCTGTCCAACACCAGCACAGGTAAAAGCCTGTTTTTACCTGTTTTTCATTCGAAACTGATCTGTGACCTGTTTCCTCGAAACATATTCTGTAACCAAAATAATAAAATTGTTAAAGATGGATTTTATTCATGCGTTAATTAGAAAGGTTCAGAAACTAATGTTTCAGAGTGGGAAAAAATAGTTATACAGAAAAAAGAATGAAAGATTGAACACTTTTCTACATAATGATAGATTGACACAGAAAAAGAAAGGAAGGAAGGAAGGAAGGAAGGAAGGAAGAAATGATGATTAAACATTTTTATACATAACAATAGATTGACACAGAGAAAGAAAGAAAGAAAGAAAGAGAGAGAAAGAGAGAGAAAGAAAGAAAGGATGATTGAACACTTTTCTACATTATAATAGACTGACAGAAGAAAGAAAGAAAGAAAGAAAGAAAGGATGATTGAACACTTTTCTACATAATAGACTGACAGAAGAAAGAAAGAAAGAAAGAAAGAAAGGATGATTGAACACTTTTCTACATAATAATAGCCTGACAGAAGAAAGAAAGAAAGAAAGAAAGAAAGGATGATTGCACACTCTTCTACATAATAATAGACTGAGAAAGAAAGAAAGAAAGAAAGAAGGGATGATTGAACACTTTTCTACATAATAATAGACTGACACGAAAGAAAGAAAGAAAGAAAGAAAGGATGATTGAACACTCTTCTACATAATAATAGACTGACAGAAGAAAGAAAGAAAGAAAGAAAGAAAGAATGAAAGAAAGAAAGAAAGAAAGAAAGAAAGAAAGGATGATTGCACACTCTTCTACATAATAATAGACTGACACAGAAGAAAGAAAGAAAGAAAGAAAGAAAGGATGATTGAACATTTTTCTACATAATAATAGACTGAGAAAGAAAGAAAGAAGGAAAGAAAGAAAGAAAGAATGAAAGAAAGAAAGGATGATTGCACACTCTTCTACATAATAATAGACTGACACAGAAGAAAGAAAGAAAGAAAGAAAGAAAGAAAGGATGATTGCACACTCTTCTACATAATAGACTGAGAAAGAAAGAAAGAAAGAAAGAAAGAAAGGATGATTGAACATTTTTCTACATAATAATAGACTGAGAAAGAAAGAAAGAAAGAAAGAAAGAAGGGATGATTGAACACTCTTCTACATAATAATAGACTGACACAGAAGAAAGAAAGAAAGAAAGAAAGAAAGGATGATTGAACATTTTTCTACATAATAATAGACTGAGAAAGAAAGAAAGAAGGAAAGAAAGAAAGAAAGGATTATTGAACATTTTTCTACATAATAATAGACTGAGAAAGAAAGAAAGAAAGAAGGAAAGAAAGAAAGAAAGAAAGAAAGAAAGAAAGAAGAGATGATTGAACACTTTTCTACACAATAGTAACTGGGAAAGAAAGAAAGAAAGAAAGAAAGAAAGAAAGAAAGAAGGGATGATTGAACACTCTTCCACATAATAATAGACTGACACAGAAGAAAGAAAGAAAGAAAGAAAGAAAGAAAGAAAGAAAGAAAGAAAAAAAGAAAGGATGACAACATTTTTCTACATAATAATAGACTGAGAAAGAAAGAAAGAAAGAAAGAAAGAAGGAAAGAAAGAAAGAAAGAAAGGATGATTGAACATTTTTCTACATAATAATAGACTGAGAAAGAAAGAAAGAAGGAAAGAAAGAAAGAAAGAAAGAAAGAAAGAAAGAAAGAAAGAAGAGATGATTGAACACTTTTCTACACAATAGTAACTGGTGATTATTTTGACACTATTCATTAAAACGCAGTAGGGAACTGGAGGGGAGTTGCTCTGAGGTCGGAAAGCTCACCTCTGCTAGAGCATGTGAAGGCAAACAGGGCGAGAGTTTGTCAGCTGATATATCAGAGAGCAGAGCTCAGCTCCCACCAGCAGCGTACGGGGAGATTCCCTCCTCCACAAGCTGACGTATCCGATTACTGTGTAAAGTTTGCCAAGATACAGTACACTGTGAGTCAATAGGCCTTTGGGAACAATCAAGCCATTCTGTCCTGTTTAGTGGAAGTTCTATGTGTAGAGATATCTCATGACACATATCACTTTCTCTTGCAGCAGAGATGTGGTGGCACAGGATGGCACACTTCTGAAATAAACATTGCCACACCAATTCCACAGCCCCTGCAATATGTTACTAATTTTACTGAGCACAAAACATTGTGTATGCATTCTGACAAGTAGCTCACAATCACAAGATCAAGCGCCTCATGGAAAACAAATGCCACCCAAATAAGCCTATGAAAAACATCTACTGAAGCAAACCATCATTTACTGACCCAGAACTGACCTCCAGATAAGAGTATTGAATTTTCAGTGCTACAGGACCTACAGTGGAGCTGCATTCACTCATAATTCAGCATTAGGAAACAGTTCGGATCTAAAATCTGACTGGCTGAGCCGCATTCGAAGCAGGAGTAAACTCTTCAGTGTACACACACCTGTGACCGTATCACAGTAAGTGAATTCTGTATTAATGTAGCAGGTTTTAAATCAATAAAACAGTTATACTACAGCTTGGCCTGATGTAGCACATTAAAAATCACACCTAACAACTCCCTTACCCGTGATAAAGTCACTATAACGCATACCCTCTCGTGGCTTATTGTTTTATTAAGCCATGATCAAAAATAGTCTTAGCAGTTGAAAGAATGAGTCTTGATTTGAATTGCAAAGAGAAATTAGAATACATTCAGTCAGTGAAAACTTTCCCTCTGCTAACACTGCTGATCAAAACAGAACGAATAAACTGTATATCAGTATTACGACAGTATGTGGAGGAACATATCTGACATTCCTGACACAGACCTCCTCCATTTGGAATAGTTCCTAACAACAACTCTAGGTTACAGCGGGGATATCTCTGGAAATGGGAGATATCTCTAAGTTGACCTAGAATAGAGATATCATCCAACAGACCAGCAAATGGAGCTTCTGACAAAACTGCCAGTACAATATTTTCTCAAAATGCACACAATGGGGCTGATCTGGCTTTTTTTTTTCAGTATGGTTTCAGGAGTGTGAGTAGGATGCAGTGAGTCTTACCAAGTCAGCATGTGAGTCTTGATAAGCCCGGGATTTACAGCAGAAAGGGTCCTTACGGTAGATGAGAGACCCCAGCAGAACAATCAGGACAAAAAGCACCAGACAAGATACTGAGAAGAGAAAAGAAAGGAGGCTCGTCAATCAGAGTGTTAAGTGTGCTGTTGATGGTCATGTTAACCACCATTCATCAGCTGCTTTACTAAATCTGATGAAAGCTGAAAAGATTTAACTTTGTGCATTCTCAGAAATGAAGGTACCTAACTGTACTTTTTCAAGGGTACAGCTTTTGACCTATAGTGTGGATCTTTTTCCTGACAATGTGCATGTGGTGTTACTTTAATTAGCGTTTAGACTGAAGGTACATCAGTTGTCTTAAAGTCCAATTTACCTTAAACTATTTTTAAAGGTATATGATATTCCCATTTTCCAGGTGAAAGACATGCTACATACTAAAAGTATAAAAGATGTACCCTTGATCGTGCCACCCCAAAGACAAGGAATGGTACAGTTTGGTGCCTTTATTTCAGAGACTGTATATCTTTTTTTTTTCTTCTTTTTTTTTTTACATTTTTACACGTTACAATACCTAGACATTTCATACATTTGCAGATCGTTCAGAATTCAGCTGCCAGACTTTTAACGGGCACCAAGAAGAGAGAGTATATTACTCCTGTGTTAATGAAACTGCATTGGTTACCCATACGATACACAATTCATTACAAAGTGCTGTTGTATGTTTATAAGGCTCTGCATGGTCTTGCACCAGAGTATGTTACTGATTTAATCAGTCCCTTTAAATCTAGTAGATCTCTGCGCTCAAATGACCAGTTGCTCCTTATGGTTCCACGTTCCCGTTTAAAATGTAAAGGTGATCGTGCATTCTCTGTTGCAGCTCCTAGGCTCTGGAATGACCTTCCGCTGTATGTAAAATCCTCTTCTACATTGGGTGTATTCCAGAGTGCGCTTAAAACTTATTTGTTTTCTTTAGCATTTGATAATGCTTTGTAAGTGGTGTATGTCTTATGTTTGTATTGATTTTATGTTTTTGTTTTTTGTCTTGTTTTATTTTATTTTATCTTTTATCTTTTCTGTACAGCACTTTGGTTCCACTTGTGGTGTTGAAAGTGCATTATAAATAAAGTTGAGTTGAGTTGAGTAGACATTTCATATGAAAAAAAACTTGTAAATAGGATTGAATTATTAGAATTGGACATCAAGTCCATCATTGCCCTGATTGTGTAATCATGTACTCTACAGCATTTTATTTACTATGCACACTCTTAGGAAAGAAAGGGTACTAATCTGCACCTTTTCTTGTCACTGGGGTGCTTCGGTTAAGGATACATCTTTTGGACCTTTTACCTGGACTGTCAAACTTGTCAAACTCAACAAACATAAACTATTTGAAGCTCATTATTAAGCTCATTATTTAGGCCTAAGTGAGCAAAATAATATTTTGGCTATTTATTGGAGTCATAAAGCTTTTTAATCCTGAATGTTCCACAGACTCATTGCATTAGGTCCAAGTTGACATTATTTGTAGGCTGACTTGTTTTCGAGATATTGCATTTTGGATTAAATCTGTTCAGTTTAAACTGTCAGCTATGCCAATACAAAAACTCTTTAATAAATATAATAATCTTGATAATAGTGGGACATGATTTTCTTACCACTGTAACAACAACAACAACAACAACAATCATTAACCCACTGGCTATTCTTCAAGGATCCCTGGGTGTCCCGGGGCCCCGCTTTGAGAACCACAGTTTTTTGTGTGTTGATTGGTAATATTTTTTAAAAAAGAGAAAGAAATGGATAAATATGACTACACATTTCCTATAATCAGACTTATAAAGACAAACAATAATATCCATCCATCTTCTGTACCACTTATGTGTCGCAGGGAGCCTGGAGCCTATGCCTGCGGACTCTGGGCACGAGACACCCTGGACGGGGTACCAGCCCTTCGCGGGGCACAATCGCACACACACACACACACACACACACTCACACTCACGCTGGGCAATTTAGAAATACCAACCAGTCTACAACGCATGTCTTTGGACTGGGGAGGAAACCGGAGAACCCGGAGGAAACCCTGAAGCACAGGGAGAACATGCAAACTCCACACACACAGGGTGGAGGCAAGAATCAACCCCCTAACCCTGGAGGTGCGAGGATGGATATGACACATGGATATAAAACACAATTAATTAAAGAATTATGTACCAAACTTTCACTTACATGCAATCATAATGGCTGTGAGCTGATCCGTTGGGGAAATAGTCGGGGAAGTAGTCGGGGAAAGAGAAGAGACGTTTAGAGAAGCTGAGGTGGACATCTCTGATCAGTGCGAGCTCCTGTAACTCGGATCAAGCTGTCTCATCGCAGAAGTTAGATTTGACTCTCTCCTGCTCCATGTAGCGCACACGCAGCCTGAAGCTGGTCCTCTGCGCGTCACGTCACGTCACGTCACGACACGGCTCCGGTGTTTTCAACTCGTGACGTCGCGGGAACGGAAGCAGGAACAAGAAGTCCTAGTGTGTCTTCTGAGTGGAAGTAGCCTGTGTGAGCCCTTCAGGAAGGATGAAGCTCCTCTCTCAGGGCAGAGTAGAGTAGAGTAGAGGAGAGTAGAGGAGAGTAGAACAGGACCAGTGAGCCAGTGCGCGTGCTAAATTCCGCGAGCGTTTACTGGTTGTCCTGGAGATGAGAGGAACCTCGCGCGTTTAAAGTGGGCCGCCTGTTGGCAACCAAATAAAGCGCGGCGTCGGTCTACTACGGCTTGGGAAGACAAGTGTGTGTGTGTGTGTGTGTGTGTGTGTGTGTGTGAGTGTGTGGTGTTCACCTCCGACCTAACCACAAGCTCTGTTTTTTTCCACGAGCTGGGCTGTAAGGAAGTTTTCCTCAGCGTAAGGTGATTTACAAGATGATTTACAACTGACGCGCGTCCTCGTGCGTCAGACTCCAAAAGCTCGTGAGAAAAAAAAAACAAAAAAAAACTGCTCAGTGCTTCCTGTGCTGAGTGTTAAATGAGATATTTTACTTGTTTTCTAGTTGTTATACTACTTTTCTAGCTGTTATACTACTTTATATTAGGCTACTTTAACATCCCTGCTGACAAAAACATAACAAAAACAAAACAATAGAAACTATCTCAGAAATTGTAATGGTTTCCACTACAAATACCATTAAAACTATTACCATTACCATTATGGTCCTTAATGGTATCCACTAGACATAACATGCTATCAATAGAAGGCAACAAAATACCAGTAGAGACGCACAGGGACCATTAGAGTTTCCATTAAAACCAATACTATTCCCATTATAACCACTAAATCCATTCCAAATTCGATAAGGGCTTCTATTGTTTTTTTTTCAGCAGGGATTTTATTCAGTCAGTCATGTTTTTTGCTGTGGAGTGTGTGATTAGTCTACTGGTGTGCTCATCCAAGATGTAAGAAAGAGGAATAGTTGAGAGATAAATAATGAGATAAATATATCCTCAGGTGCGTGAAGCAAGAAAGTGTTCAAAATCCATGGCAAAGGCTGCCCGCACACTGAATGAAAACCAGACCACAACAGTCTATCAAAATATATATTTATTATTTTAAACTTAAAAAAAAAAAAAAAAAAGCAGAGATCAGTGAGTTCAAACAGACCAGTAAGTAAATGTTTCAGCCCATAGATTTCTTCAGTGCTCAACAAAACAACAAACAACAGTTCATCCCGTTTACAGACACATAATTGAAGTTTGAGACTTGATCAGCTGAGCTTGATCAAGAGGAACTCCTAGTTACAGAGCTCAGTTCTAGAAACTATAATATAGAAATACACCACAAAAACACAAAAACTACATCGCAAAGTTACACAAAGGTACACCACAAGATTACAAAAAAATACTACACCACAAGGTCATCCAAGATACAAGGCTTTTCTCCATCCCAGAGATACATTTCCAAAAAGCTGAAATTTTCTGTATGTTTGTGCTTACGCTGACTCTGGAATGGAATCATCTTTCTTTCTAGGTCTCTACACTGGACAATCACTACATGGCCAAAAGATTGTGGACAACTGACCATCACACTTATTTGTGGGCCTTCCCCAAACTGTTGCCACAAATGGAAAAAAAGATGTCTTTGTATGCTACAGCTTTTAGATTTCCCTTCAGTGGAAGTAAGGGGCCTAAACCTGTTTGGGCATGACAATGCCGCTGTGCACAAAGTAAGATCCAAGGCTGGCATGGAAGAACTCGAGTGGCCTGCACAGAGCCCTGACCTCAATCTCACTGAATGCTTTTGAGATGAATTGGACCGCTGACTGTGCATTAGGCTTTCTTGCCCAACATCAGTGCCTGACCTCACTAATGCTCTTGTGGCTGAATGGGCAAATCCCCACAGCCATGCTCCAAAATCTAGTGGAAATCCTTCCCAGAAGATTGGATGCAGTTATAGCAGCAAAGGGGAGATCAACTTTGGAACAGGATGTTCAACAAGCAAATATGGGTATGATGGTCAGGTGTCCACATACTTTTGGCCATATAGTGTACATCTCAGTCACTGAATCACACTAAAGTCACTGGGCACATTTCTCGGTTTTTAGATGCAGGTCTGACTACATCAAATGCAGCAAATAGGCATCCACCAGTGTTTCAGCCCTGTAAGATTTAAGCCCATGCTTGAGTTTGACACCTATAGGAACCACTAAAGGGTTTACATAGAACCCTATATCATGAGTTTCCTGAGAAGAGGTCACAAGTAGGACCTCTTTAGGAAGCGAGTTATCCTTATCCGTCCAAAGATCCCTATGGAATCCTTTTCTCTAAGAGTGTACAAGGGTTCTTAAACTTTTTTGCAGCTAGACAGGGCTCTCTGAAGTAGTGTGCGGGCTGTCCACTTATGTTCCAATTACCTGAGATGGATGTTAATACCAAGTGAAGTGTGAACAAGGCCAGAAATTGTAATGGTGAGACCACAGTCACATATGATCTACATTCCCTCAGCCCAAGGCTTTTTTTTCTTGCATGGCCTGTGCTGAAGGAATGTGGTTACTGCATTTTGAGATCTGATCACTCAGACCACTTTAATAGGTGAGCTGGGATGCATGTGGCCACATTACATTTGTAGTTTGAATGTCAAAACTGTCCTGATGCATCCTCGACAGCATCAAACTACAACTAGTCATGGTTTTCCCCTGGAATCAAGTTTCAGTTTCAATCAAGTTTCCCTCTCCTCTCAAATGCGCTCTTCCTACCATTCTCAACATAAGCTCCGTTTGATTACTGCTATATGAATGCAGGCTATTTGTGCCAGTGAATTGGTCTACTAATTCTCATACTTATTCTTTATTTACGACAATGTAGTTAATAAGATGAGACCATTTTAGCTCCATGGTGAGATGTCTATTTAATGAAATGGTGTGTTTTACTGCTCTGTTAAGAAGAAATGTATAACTTCACAACACTTTACAACTAATTTTGTACCAGTGGTCTTTAAAATAGTGGATAGAGTTTTGAAAGGAGAATTTTGAGATTGTCAGATATGAGACAGCATTGTTAAAGAAAATGTTATTATACTGGTTGGCAGAATTGCTATATTAGAACCATCAAGTGCACAAACACAGACTTGGTGGTTAGCCACACACCTGGCTTGATGAGGATAAAACTGTTAGGTGTGACAAAACCTACTGGGCTTCCTCAGAATGGGGAACACAAAGGAACATAAAACAAAAATAAATTGATGTGCCAGTATGTACCAGCACAGACAAACATATCACAAAATTTCTATGCTAACACTAAACACTAAATCTAACAAAATCAGGACATTAAACATCATATTAATGGATATCCTATATCTGTTTTTTTGTTGTTGTTGTTGCCTGTCAATGCACCCTCTGAGTGACATTAGTGCTTGAGCTACAATGACAAAAAAGGAAAAAACAATCTGTGTAAAAATATTTTGTTAGAGACTTTAGTAGCTGGCCCCAAGTGATGCGGGACATGAGTGACTGGCCATTTTGCCCACACTTTGAGACGGTTCTGCAGCCAAGAATACCATGCAGTGTAAAAATATTAATATAATCCACCTACTTATACAGGCACATTAGACAAATAGCCTATGTACCACTGTCTTTATTAGAACCATCATTTTACATTTATATTTACATTTATGGCATTTGGCAGACACCCTTATCCACAGCAACTTACAGAAGTTCTATGAAGTCTCATGTAAAGAACACATCCTCATGCTAGTTCACTAGATCAGGGACTACAAGTACCATCAGCCTAAAAACCCTGTTGGGGAGGTTAGCATAGGATAGCAAACACAAGGATTTTTTATTAATTAACAAAGTGCTAATTTAAGTATGTTGTGAAGAGGTGGGTCTTTAGTCTTTGTTTGTAGACAGCCAGTGACTCAGCTGTTGGGACATCCAGGAGAAGTTCGTTCCACCATCTATGTGCCAGTAGAGAAAAGCCTTGATGAATGTCTTCTTTGTACCCTGAGAGATTTTGGGTTCAATCGGGTAGTGCTAGGGAGCGTGGTGCAATGCAAGGTGTGATAAGTGCTTTAAGGTAGGTGGGCACTGGCCCGGTTTTGGCTTTGTAGGCAAGCATCAATGTGTTAAATCTGATGTGGGCAGCTACAGTCCAATCAAGGCAGTGTAGCAGTGGTGTGGGAAAACTTGGGAAGGTTGAAAACAAGTCATGCAGCTGCATTCTGGATGAGTTGCAGAGGTCAGATGGTGTGCAGAGGCAGACCTGCCAGGTGCGAGTTGCAGTAGTCCAATCTTAAAATGACAAGGGACAGGACAAGCACCTGAGTGGCCTCTGTGGTTAGAAATGGCCAAATCCTCCTGATGTTGTAGAGGAGAAACTGACATGAGTGAGTCAGATTAGCAATGTGAGGTGAGAAGGACAGTTGGTCGTTCATGGTTACCCCAATGTTGCGTGCAGTGACAGATGATGAGATCTGAAAGTTGTCCAGGGAGACGTATAGCAATTCAGTTTTGCTGGGATGAAGTTTCAGCTCATGACCTGCCATCCCTGATGAGATGTCTGCCAGACATGCGGATAGCTGTGCAGAAACATGAGTGTCTTAAGGGAGAAAAAGAGGGGTTGAGTGTCATCAGCGTAGCAGTGGTATGAAAACCTGTTTTAGGATATGACCTCACCAGGAGAGCAGGTATAGAGAACAGAAGAGGACCCAGCACTGAGCCTTGTGGGACATGAGTGGAGACTCTGCATGGAGGGAATGTGGTTCCCCTCCATGCGTCCTGATATGACTGTCCGGGTAAGAAGCACTGTAATACTGTGTCACGAATATCAAACCTCATTAGCATGGACAGGAGAGATGAAGGGCTGTTGAAAGCCCGAGGAGGTTGAGGACAGATGACAGTTTGGCTAATCTAGCTGCATGAAGCTTCTCATTAATACCCACAAGAGCAGTTTCTCTAGAGTGTACCACTTAGAAGCCAAACTGGTTAGAATCGTGGAGGTTATTCTGGGTGAGATAAAGAGATTGTAGTCAGTGCATTTAAGGATTTTAGAAAAAAAGAGGGAAATGATGCAAGTCAGTAGTTGCTGATGTCTGAGGTATCCAGAGTGGGTTTCTTCAGGATGGGAAAAACCTTTGCTGTCTTGAACTGAAGTCAGCACATGACCAGAGTCATTAATGATAGAAGAGATCAAGGTGAGATGGTCTGGAACATTGTGGATGGAAAAAAATATGCCAAAGAATAAGTAGTTGAATCCTGAACATGTAGTGTAGGAATAGGGGTAGAAGAGAAGGACTGGTGGATTTTTCCAATCTTCTTGTCAAAGAAAGTGGTGAAGTCATCAGCAGCCAGGGAGGATGCTGAAGGAGGAGGTGGTGGTTTAAGAGCTGAAGAAAAGATGCAAGGATCATGTGCGGAGGCTTCTAATGTTCCTTCGTAGAAAGCGCTCTTAGCAGCTGTCACATCGGATGAGATCTTGGACAGGAGAGAGCGGTATGCGAGGAGATCAGTGTCAAATTGTGATTTCCTACACTCAGTAGCTCTTAATTCTCTCTGATTGCTGCACAACACATCTGACAGCCAAGAAGCAGGGTGAGAAGACTTCCTAGGTTTAGAAGATAGAGGGCAGAGGAGGTCTGTGGATGAGGAAAGTAAAGAGAGGAAAGTGTTGGCTAATTTGAGCAGCAGAGAGGAAAAGGAGTCAGGGTCTAGATGGGTCGATAGGGTGCAGGAAGCTATGGAGAAAGGAGTGATAGAGTAGAGACTGCAGTGAGTGAGGGAGAGAAATGAATAGTAGATGTTAGGCAGAACAGAGAGAGTGAGGGTAAAGGATACTAAGTGATCTGAGATGTGGAGTGAGGTAACATTGATGTCTTAAGTTGGGCAGGGCCAGCTGAAGAGGGGAAGGGAAGTTGAAGTCTCTGAGAAGACTTCATAGCACAGGGAGAACATGCAAGGTCCGTGCACAAGAGGCAGAGGCAGGATTCGAACCTCCAACCCTGAAGGTGCCACTAACCACTACGCCGTGTCCCCTGATGATTGTATTCATCCAGCTGAAGTAAATAGACCGAGTTTACTGTTTACTTTTGTGGACTGGTGACTCCACCATGGTGGACAATCAGAATGAATTAAGATTTTAATTTAAAGGTTAAAGTTTTAATCACTGATTTGTTAAGCTCTGTTTAAAATTAACTCGAAAGATCCACAAATAGCTGATTATCACTAAAGTTAGTGCACTGTCAGAGCAATCCACCGATCCACCTTGAACTGATTATTTTTTTGGGAGATTTTGGCATTCCATGTCTGTTATATCACAGAAGCCCACGCCTGAATCAGATGATTCAGAATCGTGCTCGATTCACTCGTGCTCGATTCGTACCGAGTCATTCGGACAACATGATTCACTGCTCAATGTGTAAAGCACGGGGAGGAAAATGGTGGCGAGTACTCGTGTACAGAAGCTGCTCCGTCGATACAAACTTGCCATAGCCGCTGCTTTAACAATTCTCCTCATCCAAGGGCTGGTGGTATGGAGTCTCCGGAGTCTGGAGGAAGGAGAGGCCGAGGTGAGGTGTTTATTATTATTATTGTTATTGTTGTTATTATTAGCTCAACCAGAAGCGATGCTGCTGTGTGTAAGCTAGCGGGAGTTGGGGTTCAGACTCTGGTCCTAGTTAGCTAGCTAGCTAAACTTAGCACCTAGAGAGCCGAGCTGAGAATTGAGTAAATATTTTTTCCCTGTTGTGATAATAGCAAACTAACTCTGAATTTTATTGACAACTGTTTATTAATACCGAGTGGTGAAGTGGTGGCATGCTAACTGGCTAACTGTCTATATACAAACATTTGTGGATGTAACTGGAGACGGATTTTAAATGCCGGGGTATGAGCCTTAGCTCATAATATTAACAATTTAGAAATACTAGTAATAATAATTCTTGAATTTGTTAGTGTGTTCATAGATTTTTTTCCGTTTTTGAACACTATTTGTAGCGCCTAGCGCCTTAATTCTTATCCATAACCAGATACTGTCTACGAGACCATAAGCTGTGGCGATACGGTTTGACATTGTCATGGTGAGAGAACCGAGTTTACAAATATCACGGTTTCGATGTATCGATATTCATCTTCCACTGAAAAACACACAAACTGGTGGTGAAAATGAAAGGAAAAAAAATATTATGGAAAAATATCTTCGTACAAAAGCATCTTTTGTGTATATATATATATATATATATATATATACCATAAAACAAAAGGAAAAAATATCAACATGCTGAATTATTGGTCTGATATGATATAAGGAATGATATACATATCATTCAGACTGAAGATTTCTGGACATGTCTTTTAAGTAAAGTTATGATTTATGGACATGAAAGAAACGAGAGCTACTGGAGAAAGGAACTGGATTAGGTTTAAAATAATAATAATAATAATATCTACATGTAGAGATTAATAGGCAGAAATGTATTTTAATCTTCATTTTGAAAATGTCATGAGTGACGTAACCATGAAACTAGAACAGACAATACAGGTTGTGAAAGTGGTTCACTTCTGCTTAGTCGGTTATGCAGCTAACCACTAGGGATGGACGATATAGACTTAACAATATATCATGATATTTTATGGTATTTTTTTGCGGTAATGATATAAATTACGATAGAAAATTGAAATCGAAATCAAAATAGAAATTGAAATCAAAGATGTTTGATTCACATCTGATTTTCAGTATCTGAACCACTTCCATATTATGGAGGAAGCTCATTTTTGGGGATTAGTCTTCCTTCCTCGTCTAGGGTTAGAACTCTGTTTTTCGCCATTCTTGTTTTCGTTCTGCGTATGAGATGCTTATGTTGCGGCGTTTAAACACGTCATCGACTATATCGTCAATATCGTGGGATGACAAATTCTTATCATGGGGAGGAATTATCGTGGGTGACACAATTATCACAACTGAGAAAGTGTGTGAAATCCATGCCATAAAAGCTGTGATTATCATCGAATGGTGATGATTGTTGACTGCGGAAAGACTCGCTCACGCTTAGTGATCTGAGTGACACTGACTGCGCTGAAATGCTGAGTGTTAGGAATGTGCTGTCGTGTCTCCACTAACAGCAACATAACTGGGCTGAATTTAATTCGTCTCTTGTGTTACTGTATACTTCAGGTTTGCACCTTATTTAGTACAGAATCGAAAATGTTAACGAGCAAGTGAGACAAATTTAAAACATCACGTTATATTCTTTAGCTAAGTCTGAACCTGTTACAGATCTGCTGAGATGACACTGGAATGTGTAGCTAAAAGCGAGATGCCAAACACAGTGAAGCCTGATATATGATATGCAGCTCTCCCAAATGAAGTGCCAGGTGTCGGTGTAGATTTTTGGAAAAGATAAGTGGTTTATGCTGACGCTGCTGATATTTGTGTGAGAGCCGAAGGGTGGTCATATTATCTTTCTATAAAACTGGATCATGCGCACGGAGAGCTTCACTATCCCTGATAGATACTTTTTCAGCAAAAATTCCTTTAAAGCAGGTTTGCAACTTTTAAGATTATTACATGTCATGAGATATAAAATAAAATCTAAATTGCTAAATTCTATGCAATACTATGTGTTCTCTGTTTTAGATTATACATTTTAGATCCTCTAACAATAGACCTACTTTTAAAGAAAATTATGTTCTGCTTAAGTCATCAATGCAAAAAAAAAAATGGGGTTGTGACAACAGAAACCATGTTGAACGTGAGCTTGAGGTAAAGAGGATATTTTTCTGTCCATTAGCAGGTTTCATTTATGTTTCGCCAGTTTCGCTATAGTATTTTTAGCTGTCATATGAGTTTCGTGTCATCCTATGGAGTCCATGTATTGTTGGCTTTCAGCGTCAGAGCAGCGATCACGCTGAGATTTTAATCAAAAATGAATTTTAATAATAAAAAAAAAATAAATAAAAAATTCTGACCCTGCCAGGTCTGTCATTGGCTGTGTTTCGACACAATGCTAGTAAATCAGGTGTCGGTGACAGCAGAGCTCAACTCCTGACCAAAAAAAAAATTAATTTTATGATGTGCTGGTTTTGTCTACGACAGCAAAGTTGGGCCCAAATCCGTACAGTGTAAACCTGATTCTTTTGATGAAAAGTCTGGAGCTTGCATTCTCTCTCCAAACTTTTTCAACAGCTTTCCTCGTAATTAGCCCTCATGGGTGCACTCTCTTGTCGTACGTCTCTCTCTCTCTCTCTCTCTCTTCAAATAGCAGCAGTGACTCAAGGTAAGGGCTTGATCATATTGGACACCCTGAGGAAAACGCTATTGCACATCCTGCCTGCACGCTCACACACAAAGTGTTCCAATGCATTCTATGCTATAAGGGTGAAGCCATGGTTCAAAAGACAGCCCTCTCCCTAATGGGAAGAATTTTGCTGTTTTAAGCAAGTTGTGGTGGCTGAGATGCAGCGGTAGCCTGGTGTGAGCCCTAGTGCAACGTGCAGCGAAACGTGATGTGTCATCCACGATGAGGAGTAGCTGCGGGGGAATTGCGTGACAGCTGTGAGCTGTTGTCCTCGACCAGGCTGGTAGGATGCTGCAGAACGTAATGGTCCTGACAGGAGCTAAAGCCACGGGCTCATGAGGGGGAAAAAAAGCTGTTTTTCATATGCTGTCATTTTTCTCCGCTTGTGCAAAAGGCACTGGCGAGACTTTCCCACCAGAGTGTAGGTTACGACTCAGCCTCTCGCTGGCCAAATATACCCAGCATGATGGCGAGGTGATGAAAGAGGCCATTGATTCGCAGCATGAGAACACAGAAGGGATGAAATACTGCACATTGCCATGGTGACTCTTTTACCTCTGTGCTCGAACGAATCAGTGGCACCTGTTTTAAAGGTGCAATAGTCAATTTTACAATTTTTACAAATAATCTGTAAAATATGTAGAACATGAAAAACAAATGTTTAAGTAATGGCAACGGGCACAAATGTATTATACAGCTGAAAAACTGTTTAGGAAACTGTTGTCCAGAAAGAACTGCTTGTCCGTGTTTACATGGACTTTCTGTCAGTCTTTTATAGACACTCCCTAACACCCTTCACCCCTGTCGCAGTGTGTTGGGAATGGAAAACGTGGCAGAATCCAGTAAAGTCTGAAATACTTGCTGTTAACGACACGTACACAAGATGGCTGCCGCGCATATCACTAGTGCACGTCCTCAGAAATTAACACGGGCGCGTCCATGTGCTGCACTACCAACGTAAATAGCGGAGGCAGTGTAGCACCATGTGACACTGTGTCCACAACTGCATAAACAAACGCTGTGTCTCAAATCGCATACTTATGTACCATTCTAGATTGTTCTTGAGTACTAACACTAACGGGTTTCCTATTAGTTAGTGTTTGAATTTTAGAAAACTCTTAAACCTACAGAAAGGTCTGTTTTGAGTGCCAGCCTTTTGAATTTTCTAGATTAGTAAATATTTTTGAGTGTATAGTGAGGGTTTTTGATTTGCGACGCAGATCATGACAACAATCACAAAAACGGCAGAAAGTTTTAAAAAGAAATGGAGCTTGTCATTCTTTTTAACAATCCTGTCGTGAAACATTACAACTGAACATTACAGCTTGACTTGGAAACCAGGTGGACTGAGATGTTTTGGCTCTGACATGTCATCTAGTGGACGTCGCTTTTAATCCTCCAGGTGTACATAAGAAGTGCTAGCGAGTATGTGAACAATGCCACTCCCGTAGCAGCTGCATGCGCGCTCGTACATGTGGGAGAAAAAAGAGGTATATTTGCATATACCTTAAGAATCCCAGCACAGCCAGACTGTGAGCAAAAAAAAAAAAAAAAAAAACATAGTGTGCCTCCAAAAAAAAAAAAAATGTAATGATGATGTAGTAAAACCAGAATAAACACTGGCAGCTCTGTTCCAAGATGGAGAAATGTATTAATTTTGAAGGGGATGAAGTTGGATGTGCAGTTAGCAATGTTTCTCCAAGGCAGGCATGCAAACACAATCTATATAAAGCTTCGAACTGTTCGAATGGCCTACTTTACATAATGCAGTAATTACATTTTTGTCATAAAGAGAGCCAGGCAAGGAAATGGATGAACTGCCTTCATAGAAATGGATGTAATTCTAGCTAACTCCTGTGCAGGTAACGATGCAAACTAGCTAACACTAGTCTTCTGAAAAATCATGGGAGCTCATTACAAAGAAAACCAGGACCACAGAGGCACTCTTGACCATTTTAAGATAATTTAGCTATCAAGCAGTCTCCTGGATAAACCCACAGGTCAGGGTGAAAGGCTAATGCCAACACGCATCTAACCTATATGTCCAAAGTTTTGCGGACACCTGACCATCACACCCATATGTGGTTCTTCCCCAAAATGTTGCCACAAAGTTGGAAGCACACAATTGTGTCGGATATCTCTGTATGCTGTGACATTACAATTTCCCATCAGTGGAACTTAGGGACCCAAACGTGTTCCACTGTGACAATGCCTTTTTGCACAAAGTAAGGTTTATAAAGACATAGTTTGCTAAAATTGGAGTGGAAGAACTCGAGTGGCCTGCACAGAGTCCTGACCTCAACCACAGTGAGCTCCTTTGGGATGAAATGGAACACTGACTGCGCTCCAGGCCTCCTCGCCTGACATCAGTGCCTGACCTCAATAATGCTCCTGTGGATGAATGAGCACAAATCCCCACAGCCACGCTCCAAAATCTAGTGGAAAGCTTCCCAGAAGAGTGGAGGTTATTATAACAACAAAGGGGAAATAAATCTGGTATGAGAATTTAAAAAAAAAAAATAATAAATGGATATGATGGTCAGGTGTTCACATACTTTAACGTGATTAAAGAGTTTTGTGGCAGCTGCATTATGGAGTTTTTCACTAAGACGCCCAGGGACTCATTCTCTAACACTGAACGGGAGCATGTGACCTCTGTTTTGATGTGTGTTGCGTGTGCCAGTGGTCCAGACTTGACTTTGCCTTGTGGCAGGAAGTGGTGGGTCGTGACTGTGTTATTCTACCCTCTCTCACTACATACTTGCAGGCCAACATCAGCAATCCTTCTGTGGGAAGCCTTCTTCACCGAGTTGTTTCTCAAAAGCCAGCTTTCTGTTATGCTTTGTGTGTTTCTCTGGTTTGCTTTTACATTCTGCGCAGTCTGTCTGCCAGGCCAGGGGCACTGTTCTGCCCCCACAGATGATGTACCATCAGGACGGCTATAAACCCTCTGGAGTGTGAAAGCCAGTGAAAATAAGCTTGTATGATGTGTACAGCAGTGCTTTTGAACATGTGTTTGCAGACTGCGGTGGCGTTTACTGCCCTTAACTGTGGTAACACTTCTTTTGATCAAACAATCCCAAACTATTGTTGGTAGATAAGATTCATTATTTGTTCCTCGAAGATTAGGGTGTAACACTTTTGTTTATCACATGGACATATGATTCACAGTTTCCAAGACTGGAGGCTAATGCTGTTGCGTGTTCATGTTGGTCGTGCTTGGATGGTGCATGACCCAAATCTTTCACTGTTATTTATATACATTATCATTTCACAGGTGCCTTTATCCAATTGCTACAGAACACAATCCAGGCTGAAGATTAGGGCCTTTGGTTAAAGATCAATCCCAGTGAACCTCATGGAACTGTACTGTCTCATATTTTGATCATTTCTGACAACTAGAAGTAAAGTTCTGTTATTAGGATATTTTCTTTAAAAAAAAGTTGACCTTAGACACAATTAGGCCTGTCGGTTAATGCCGTAACAGTGCCCAGTGATGGTAAAATGTTTACTGCTGGTTTAAAAAGATGATTTATTAATTTATTTCGGACAAATCATATCAGGACACTGCTATTCCCACACATGAACATAATTGAACTGTTAAACATGTTGGGTGATATACCCTACATTACACCACATTCATTGTACCAAGCACTGACTTTCTTTCCTAGAAATGCGGCTGCTGTGCTGCAGTGTTTGAACGCACTTGTTGGTGGGGACGGAGTGTTTACAGTGGTTATTTTCCACATGGTTAACCTAATAAGATCAGCTTGTCTCCGGCACAGGCCTAGTTCCAAGTCGAGGACTGTGTTGTCTACATGCGCTGAAGGTGGGACTTATTCCCATGCTGTCAGAATGTGTCTTCATAATTATCTAGGCAACACAAAGCCACTTGTCTACCTGACACCAGCTGCTTAGTAGTGATAAACAGTGAAAGTTAGGCTTTCTAAATAAAGGTTTAGAGGTCAGGTAGTGGTGGGAGGTTTACTGGTAGACTATAAATGAAAAACAGCAGAAGCAGTGGGGATTTTTAAAAGCCTGCGATATGCAAACCTCTGTTGTGTTTTCTGAGCTTTCTGTGGGTGTCTTTCATGAATCTAGGCAATGGCAACATCCACTTTTTTTTTTTTTTTGGTCAAAAAAAAAAATTGCAGTGTACATCAGTATAATGAAAATATACCGTGTTTGTCCATCATGCAGCTCATTTCCAACTAATTCCATAATTAGAAGCAGGTAGTAACTTATATTCTTTTTTTACAAGTGCACACACAAGTAGATCTACCAGTTGTATCAGTCAGAAACCTGTCAGCATTTCCATCATGTTTAGATTGTAGCTTTCTGAAAGTTCTCCTAAAAAGTCTCCTGAACACCTGCCCAAAGTGGAAATTGATGTGAGAACTTTACTTGTCTCCCATTATGAGAAGATCTAATATTCTTCCATCAATCATAAAGACTGAAAGAGAGCATCACAACAAACCGCAGCGTTCAGGGGCAGGAGCTAACATGCTTTTTCTGCTTGCCTGTATAATTATATTAGTATAAAGCATAATGAGCATGAAATGCAAGTGTTGTATGTGACTCAGTGATAAATGGTATAGGTGTAGTGGTTTACATGAACAAACTACTGAAAATGTCTAGCCTGCCTGTCTTTGTTCTTGTTGAAATCGCTGGTACTGATAAAATAGCATTGAGAATTCCTCAAGACGTGAGATGTGCAGCGATATTGTAAGTGCTGTACTGCTCGAGCGGTATTTACATATTTAATTATATTACCTTTATTCATTTGACTGATGCTTCATATCCAGTTTTGTAGTTGAGGGTTAAGAATTTTGCACAAGAACCCAATGGGGAAGCTTTGATGATTATCGGATTTGAGCTCATGACATTCCTGTCAGTACCACTGCCCACATTCCACTATTACATTTAGGAGTTATTGCACTGGTGATCTTGTAATGCCAGAGTCCAGCTGGATAGAGCCTGAGAAAGTCACGGATCTAATTAACGGGGTAGTGTTACTGGAACAATTGGAAAGGGCGCTGATAAGGCCGCTTGGTCCCTCACTGACACTGATCCTGTTGGGCAGCTTAGAGTGTGGCAGCCCTCCAGTTCATCTCATCTTCTTCTGTTTACAATCTCAGCCACGTTGACTAGCTCTCTCTCTTTTTTCCTTTTACACTCATTTGATCAGTGGCTGGTGTGTCTGTCCTTGTAAGGCTGTGAATGTCAGTGTAGGAGCTGTAGACTACTTGTCATTCTGTGCAGATTCTAAAACATGAGTTCTTGTTTGTTTTCCTGGGAAGAATACAGCATTATTCAGTCATCTTATTAGACATCTCAGTTGTTTCCTACAGATTTATTTAATGGCATATTCAAAATAGTTCAGGTTGGAGCTATTAAAAAAAAAAAAACACGCAAAGTAAACATGCTGTGCCTCAAGGCTGCCCACCATTTCAGTGTGTTTGATGAATCATTTACCTCTGTTCGAGAAGGTCTCTCGGGTGGATGTGAAGGATGTGGGTGATAATCTTGTTTCTTTCACAATTCTAGATAAATGGATTCATTCACTTTTCTTCTTGTTCTATCTTTGCTTCCAGCGCAGGGAGCGGCGGTCTAAGCTGCCTGATCACAACAACCAGGATGTGAGGAGAGACTCAGAAGCCAGGGGGCAGAATGCTCTGTCCGGGGGTTACCATGGCCGGGGGAAACATGACCTGGAGCGGCCTGTTGTCACTCGTCCCCACAGGAAAGGGGGAAAACGAAGAATGAAGCCCTCCAGGACAGAAGGAGCCGGAGTGGTGCAGGGCATTGGAGCTGTAGATGCCATCGCCCCGTACGATCCATCCAGCAGCCGTAACTTCACCGATATGAAGGGGCAGGAAGGAGGAAAATTCCCAGCAGGCGCTCAAGGAGAACCGGGGAGCGTCGACGGCGCACCTCAGGTCCCGAGCAACGACTTTGTGCCCAGCTGTGACATCGTCGGGAAGGATGCACTGTCGGCTCTGCACCGTGCTGGATCACGCCAGTGCCGGCAGGAGATCGCCAATATCGTATGCAAGCACCAGGCTGGAGAGCTGATGCCACAGGCTTTACCTCAGTACTGCACACAGCATGGTAGGTGTGGCTTAGTAATAATAACAATCATAGTCGCTTTAAAAGACAAATGGAAGAGAAAAAGAAAATTGATCAAGGTGTTTTTTTTTTACGCCAGGTTTATAGACTAATATAAAAAAAAATGAGGCAGATACAGCAGTAATGTTGTCCTTGTCATGGATTTTTGTTCTATTCCATGTCCTATAGTCCTGTCCAGTGCCGGCCAGCAAGCTGACATTATAGACAACGATTTGTCCAAAGTGGAGAACCCAGTCAGGGTGGCGTTTGTGCTGATGGTTCACGGTCGTGCCGTGCGGCAGCTGAAGCGGCTCCTCAAAGCCATTTATCACAAAGACCATTTCTACTACATCCATGTGGATAAGGTAAGTTCTCCGCTTTTATTCTTTATTTTCTATTTTGAAGAAGTTCGAAGTCGAGCAGAATACAAATGCTGCTTGAAATCAGAACAGATGTCTACAGTTGCTACACTGAGATACCTCTGTAGACGTCAAGGCAATAAAATAGTGAATTAGAGGTTAGTTACTGTTTATATGTCCCTCAGTGGATGTAAGAGGCTTTCAGAGCACTTTCCAGGTGAAAAGTTAGTGTCAGAGAAAATCAGCGGTTCTCACTGAGAGAAACAGATGTGTGGTAGTTTCAGGTGTAGCAGTTCCTGGCTCAGTGATATGTCGGTGTCTGGTTTTTTTTTTGCACCTCGATATAATGTTGTCTACCAGCTGCTTTTTCAAAGTTCTCATGGTTCAAGGTACTTTCAAACAGATTTTGAAGGCCCTTTCTCATTCCCCATATGTAAATCTAATAAGCACATATTGGGCTGAACACATAACATCTTGGCACTTTTGCCTTTTTCCACAAAGAATGTGGAATATTTGTTTATATTTTACCAAAAAACTTGTGTTTGTCAGTAGGCCTGTTGCAGTTGCTCATTTATTTGTGCTGACTGTGATCAAGTCCTCAGATTTCACAATTATACATTTCTTTTGTCATAATTGTGAAATCTGAGGATTTGATCACAGTCAGCACAAGTAAATGTGCAACTGTTTTTATGAGTTTGCGTTGGTTTGCTTTTTTAATTAAAAAAAAAATTCTTTAATTAATGCCAATAATATTAAACAGCTTCCCAAAATTTTTTTGATGGTATTCTTAGTCCCTGACCTAGTGAACTAGCATGAGGATGTGTTTTTGATACTAGAGACTACACAGCACTTCTGTGAGTCGCTCTGGATAAGGACATCTGCTAAATTCTGTAAACGTAACAAAAATAAGCAATTTAAACTCGACAGTATATTCCATTTATAGAAGTACAGTAATCCATACAAGTTATATGATCTGAAGTCAGTCATCATGTACACTTACACACACTCAGGAGCATGAATAGGATATGAAGGTTTTTTCCAAATTTACTGGATTTTACTGGAAATTTGGAAAAAATGAACAATCCAGTAAATTTGGAAAAAATGAACAATTTACAAATAAATCTGTTCCTATCCCACTTGATAAATGAGGCCCACTGTTCCTACACCATTAACATGTAGCTAGTGGGAAGGCTGTATTAGGAGCTTTATTTATTTATTTTTTAGCAAGTTTCAAAACTGTGCTTTCAAAACTCTACCTTTCTAGTAAAAAGTATCTAGGCTTATAACCATACAGCTTTAACTATTCCGTTTTCAGTCCAAGTGTCACTGGCTGCTGCTTCATGTATTTTTGCCTGCTGCTTCATAAAAGTGTGGGCTGCGTGTTCTGAAACAGCAGAAAAGTTGACACGGATGTCAGCACTGCTGCATGCTGAGTGCAATATGCAAACATGTCTGACCTCTGTGTCTCCTGTAGCGCTCCAACTACCTGCATCGTGAAGTTGTGCACATGGCTGAGCTGTACTCCAACGTGAGGGCCACACCCTGGCGCATGGTCACTATCTGGGGCGGGGCCAGTCTGCTGAAGGCCTACCTGCGCAGCATGCAGGACCTGCTGTCCATGCTCGACTGGAAGTGGGACTTCTTCATCAACCTCAGTGCCACTGACTTCCCCACCAGGTCAGTCACCAAGCACACACTGCACCGATGATTTAAGAATTATATTCTTCAGAGGTATAATCAGTGATTTTTGTTTTTGTTTTTTACATCTGAACATATTTTATAAATTTTTTGCAAAGTTCACCTTTCTGGAAGCTGTCAATCAAATATGTGCTCAGAGATAAAACTCTGGTGTCTGTGGTGCCCCAGGCAATGCTAAATGGGAGAAAAAAAACATAATGTGTACCACCAACATCCAACCAATCAGGAAAAGTAGGTGATGCCATCTTCATAACAAGCTCAGTATTATTAGCATATAGTTGTGTTCTTGTTACATTAGCACATCTCTTCCCAATATTTAATCCAATATTTGAGCCAATATCAGAATGTATTTTTGATAGACTTCAAAGCACTATTGTAAGTCGCTCTGGATAAGGGCGTCTGCCAAATGCCATAAATGTAAATGTAAATGTAATCCTTAAGTGCAGAATTTAACATTTTTAATTCATTATAAACTGAAATTTTTCCTTTCACACACAGCATCTTCCACGTTTAATCAGAGAAGTTGGGGCTATCTGAAAGCTCCCAAAAAACTCTACCCATAGTTCCAACTCGGAGGTTGTTGTAAACAGCTTTTCCCAGTCAGAAGGTGGGAATTAGGTGAGCAGTGCAGGCGTGTGCTGCTTTCAAGGGAAAGTTGCAACTTGCAATTCCCCACATGTAACTGCTAAAAACCACAGAAAACTTCAACTCGTCAACTAGGGGTAGTCTTCTCAATTACCCGTTTCTTCCCCGTTTACACAATGATATTAAATCAACATTGTGAACAGTGTAAAGTCCCCCTTCTCTACTTTTAAACGAGCTTATAGCAGTATTGGCTTTAGATCAGTTAATATACAGACACAGTACTTGGGTAAATCTATTACTTTTGGCCATACTAACTGCTGTTTTGAGAAGGTAATCATCAACATCAGAGTTATCACTAAAGTTAGCCAGCTGGCTTGTTTCTAAGCTACTTGATATTGTCTGCTGTTGTTGCTGTGCTGTAATTTCAGTCCAAATGTTGCAGGAATGTTTAAGGTTCACTTCAGCAGAACAGGAACAATAGCCACTCAGGCCTGTAACTGTAAAAGTGTGGATAAGTGACCTACCAACCTTTACACATTTTGCATAAGAGCTAAACAAGTATTCCAAAAGAGCATCTTTCTCTCTCCAATAAAATGGGAGATGAGCCCCATATTAATGATTTGCACAGGTGTTTTGAACTCTCCAGCAATAATGACCACTTCCTGAAAGCCCTGTGATAATTAAAAAGTGATTGATGAAAAAAAATTTTTTGACCAGCGCTCTCCTCTGCAATGAAATCCACTGCAGATGAAAAAAACAGAGCAGCATCAACAGTGAAAATGTCATGTGAAACCGTGAAAAGCCATGTGGATATTAGAAAACTGATCTGTAACAGGATTACTTTGAAAATGTAGTGGGTTTTTTGTTTGTTTGTTTGTTTGTTTAAATCCCCCATCCATTTTCGAACTGTTTATATCCACCATCCAGCTGAGTTTTGGTGATAGCAGTTAATATTTTTACGGCCTCCTGTAGTCTCTTTAAACCTGAAAAGGCGGCCAGGCTCATTTTCCTTCTTTTTTAAGCTGTCAGTTCTGGATGATTGCCTCATCTATTTCGAGCTAAGAGCAATAAAAATGTTTCCTTCATATTATAAATATTGTATATGGCAGTGTATCTGTGCCATGTGAAGACACTAAAGGATTTATTTATACACAGTGCAGTAGGAATCTCCTACATCTGCTGAGCAACTTGTTTTTTTTTTTTTTTTTTTTTTTTTTTTTTTTTTTTTTTAAATGCCTTTAGAAAGGCATAAACAGTTCTGTGGGTTCTGAAGAGTATTGTTTAGTTGTTTGTCTTGCAGTCCTGTGAAACCGTGCATTGTTCGTGCACTGGCTTCCGAAACGGCACCTTGTTGGTATGTTATATTTGAACAATCAATTCTATATTAAATACTAAAACTAAAACAAAAAAACCAAACATCAAAAAGTTAAATTTAACTTAGAAAACTTAAATGGCCTAAATGTCGACAGCAGTTTCTCATCAAAGAATCTATGTTCTCTGAGAATTTCAAAAAGGAAAAAAAAAACCAACAACTCATATTCTAATCCATTTTATTTAAATAGCATTTTTAACAATTGTTACCATTGTTACATATTCTGTATTTGCATACTGGAACATGATTGGCTCTTTTATTTTGTGACACAATAACACTTACAGGTCACATGTTCAGTACTAACTCAGATTTTCTAGTGAGAAAGGAGTTTTCAGCTCCCATGTTTCTTAAAATAACAATTAAAAGTGTTTTACAAGGCTTAGAGTGAGTTTAAGAAATTTAGCCAAACATTTTATATGATGTCAGTGCTATATTGTATATAACAGGCCTTTAAGCAGCGTAGACTGTTCTTACTGACTCCTCTGGAATTCAGCGAGCGGATGTTTTCTGTAGACAGGTGAGGCATATTTCTGAACAGGAAGCACAGGGGTGTTTTATGGCTGAAGCACTTGGCCGTGAGATGCATTGCTGTGAAAGCTCTCTTTGTGCTGCTGTACAGTGAAGCTGGCAGATCTCTCTCCATTTCTTTCGGTTTAGGTTTTTTTTTCCCCAGACACATCAGAGGCTATTCGGAGTGTGGTATAATCCCCACAGCCGCCTGCCCCCCCCCAAAAAAAAAAAAGACATTTATAGCTCGATGCACACGGAGACATTGATGACCACCAAATCCTGTCAGCAGAGGATAATTCCATTTAGTGGAAGTCATCACATTCGTCTTTGCCACCTTCTAGTCAGCTCTCTTACATTCAATCTCTCTCTCTTTTCCCATATCTCTCTGAAAAAAGGACCAACGATGAGCTGGTGGCTTTCCTCTCACAGAACCGTGACAAGAACTTCCTGAAGTCTCATGGCAGAGAGAATGCCAGGTATCCGCTTCTTTTTTTTTTTTTTATTTCTTTCCTCTCAGATTTACTGTTTACTGTTAGAAGCTAGAATGCCAGAGCCAGGCCTGTCACATTCTTCTCTGATTTTCTCCCTAATTTACTCATGGCCACTTCCCTCCCATCAGGCAGCTCTCCCCTATCATGCGACAGCTGCCACCCAGGGAGGGCGAAGGCTATCACGTGCATCTTCTGAGGCACGTGAAGCCAGCTGATTTTCGTACTGCTGCTCATGCAACGGTGTAAGACATTCAGAGGAAAGCGATATCCGCCCACTTCTGCATGCGTGAGCTCACAGACGCTCATGATTGGCTAGTGTCATGTGTCACTGTGATTGATAGGGGCCAGAGATGCCATCCCCTGCCTCCCTGAAAGCAAGGCCAGTTTTGCTCTCTTGGGCTCCCAGCCACGGATGCTGGGATCGGGATTCAGACTTGCGATCTGATAGATGATAGGGTGAAGGCTTTTCTGTTGCGCCACTCAGGAGTGCATAATTGCATTTTATATGTATATATATATATTTTGTTATATATTCAGAATTGTTTGATTAGTAAATGCACCATTTGATCTCAGTTAAATTCTTGATATAATAGCTGAATCATTACATTTAAATCATTCTCAAAAACATGAGATGTTTTGTTGCACCTGATATGTCAACACTTGCAAATATTACAGAATAGTATATTATTTTTATATTTATTTCTGTTGCACATAGTTTACTGTCCAGTAACGTATATATTGCAGTAACAGCTTTTATATACTGTATTTATATACAAGTTTTTATTTGGGTCTTATCCTCTATGTGCAATAGAACTGTAACTTTCGTACATGGCTGTACTGGTGCATTTTATGCTACTGTTATACTGTGACATAAAAAGTTAGCAGAAAAAAATTAAGTAGTTCATTGCAACTATATCATAACTATCAGGTGAAAAGGTTGTTATGAGTGGTAACACTGATTTTAAACAGTACATCAGTATTTTATGACCTAATTAATTACCACGGTCAAGAATTTCCATGGGAAAAAAAAAAAGTTTCCCTTGACAGAAAAACAGGAAATACAAAAGAGAACCAATGTGCCAATGTAATAGAAAGACAGCTGTTAGGGAAGTCACCAAACGTAATGCAAAAAGTATAAGTGCTTTTATTAATTCTTCAGTTAAAGGTATGTGTTAATGAAGCTCCAAGTCTGTGTAAGCTGACCTTTTAGAGGTGGGACTGCATTTTTATAGGGAATGGTTATGTGATACTAATGTAGTTGTGCTGGTCTGATGGGGTATGAATACCACAAAACCTCTGGTACAGCGTTAGTTATCAAATTACCTTTTACTGTATTGTTCCACTGTTGGGAAGTAGGATAAACTGCTCCTCATCTGCTAATCATGTGGCAGCAGTGCAAAACATAAAATCATAGTTCAGTTAGAGCTCATCAAACATCAGACTATGGAGAAAAGGAAAAAAAAAAGTGATCACAATGACTTTGACCGTGGCATGGTTGTTGGTGTTGAGTAATTTAGAAACTGCTGATCTCCTGGGTTTTTCACACATACAACAGTCTCTAGAGTTTACACAGAACAGTCCCAAAAAAAAAAAAAAGTGAGAGGCAGTTCTGTGGGTGGAAACACCTTGTTGATGAGAGGTCACAGGAGAATGGCCAGACTAGTTCAAGCTGACAGGAAGTCTACAGTAACTTAAATAACCACTCTTTACATCCGTGGTAAGCAGAAAAGCATTTCCCAGTGGACACAGGTGAACACAGGCTCACCAAAACTGCAGTGTTGAGGATTAGAAAACGTCACCTGGTCTTCATGATTTTATGCATTGCGCTGTTGCCATGTGATTGATTGTTTGAGTGAATCGCATGAAAGAGTAGAGGTGTGTTAGATTTCTTGTTATATTCTGCCATAGTTTAACCATTTATTATCTACTACTGTCTTTAGAAGTCCATTATAAGTGAGTTTGAAGTAAGCAGGTTTTCTGTTCTTTTCTCAATACATTGAAACGTGTTAATCTGTATCATCTCTGCTGTTAAAAAGGTTCATTAAGAAACAGGGGTTGGACAGACTCTTCCACGAGTGTGATAATCATATGTGGCGGCTGGGCGAGCGCACCATCCCCGAGGGCCTGGAGGTGTCTGGTGGCTCTGACTGGTTTTCACTCACGCGCCGCTTTGTGGAGTATGTGGTCAGCTCCAAGGACGAGCTGGTGACCGGGCTGAAGCAGTTCTACACCTACGCCCTGCTCCCTGCTGAGGTGCTATATTTTATCAGCTAGCTCTAAGTCTTTAGGACTGAGGGTTAAAAAAAAAAACTCGCCGGTTGTTTTAGTTTAAAAGTGTAGTCCGTAGAACTGGTTGGTCAAGAAATACACTACCAATGCAACGTTTTCATCTTATGCTGGATGCTTCAGTGGCTTGACTGTTTGTGAAAGTGGAACATGTCATTCCTGTTGCACCACAGCTATTTTTGTACAAGCTACAGCAGCGTGGCTCCTCTGTATAGTCTTTAAATACATCAGCATTCATTGTTTAAGGAGGCAGGAATTCAATAACATGCAGCTTAAAGTTGTAGCATTTACATGCATTAATGCCTCAGCAAGTAAAACTTGTTTAAAGTTATTTTATAGCTTGTTTTAGAAGAAAAAGAGAAATCTCAAAATACAAATTTAATGATGTGATCAGTGGTGTCTTGTGCTACTATAGAGAAAATTCCCTATGTGATTCCAGTTTATTTCTCAGGTGCAATTTTAAATTCATTTTATAGGATAGAGGGGAAACTACCAAAACTAACCGTTTCCAATCTTGCCTCTTTTGTTTTTCAGTCTTTCTTTCACACAGTGTTAGGCAACAGCCACATGTGCGACACGCTAGTGGACAACAACCTGCGAGTTACTAACTGGAATCGCAAGCTGGGCTGCAAGTGCCAGTACAAGCATATAGTGGACTGGTGTGGATGCTCTCCCAATGACTTCAAACCTGCTGATCTCATCCGAATTCAGGTCAATGTAGTGAAAGTTTAATAAATTAGTATTGCGCTTGTTGAGTGAAGAAAATATGACACTATGACAATACTGTACACTAGTATTAAATATTTAATATTGCACTTAATAAACATTTTACAAATTGCAACAGTGGATAAATGTGTATTAGCCAACTAGGATAGTAACATAGTCACTTATTTGCTTCAAGATTGAGAATAGCTGACATTACAAAGGAGCTTTTGTAATGTTCACTGTTGCACTGTTGGACTGATGAACCTTCGGCTGAAAAGTGCTTCTGATCTGTTCCAGTGAACTGTCTAGTGAAAAGTCCAGTCCATCATCCTCTGCTCCTTTAGTGTCTCCAGAGAGTTCAACTTCTTACTATGCTCTGCCATCCTGACAAGATTTTTATTTTTAATGTTCCCATCACAGTATGAAGCTGTGAAGAAAAGCACTCTCGCTACTGTGGACTGGTGGAACAGGTGGAGGAGTGCTTCTGAATTATGTCATGTACATGCACTCCGCATCTGTTCCATAGATGGAAATGGGTGGTGGTGATGACAGTAACTGACAGTAAGCTGGACGTGATTATACCAGCCAGCAAAGCTCTCCATCACACTCCTGTACTCCTCCTTCTTTCTTTCGCTCATGCATCCTATAATCACCATGTGTCTCTCTCACAGCATGCACTATTGAAGATGTGACAGTTTTACTGGCAGCAAGCAGCCCAAAGGAAGCCAAGTGTGCCAATAATTTAATCCTGGTAAAAACAGAATGTATGCAAACTTTGTCAGATGACATCAAACTGGAACAAACATAGTTGTGCATTTTTTTGTGGCTAAATGTAGGGAAGTAGGGTGTACGTTTCCGTTTTGTTAAACACTGTTTAGGGAGCATTTAGCAGATGTCTTTATCCAGAGCAGTGCAATACAGTGAATAGGAAGGCGTTTAAAATTGGTGGATTTTGTGTGTCTCAAGTGTACAAAGTGAAAGTTCATTCGTGGAAAGAAAGAAACTGGCAGTCAGCATTACTACTAAAATTACTGGACACTTTACTACTAAAATTACTGGACGCTTTACTACTAAAATGACTACACACTTTAATCAAGATGATTCTATGATGATTGTGCTTGAGAAATCAGTGGTCTGCACTATTTTAGCTCCACCATTATGTCTTGGCTCAGCTCACATGGTACATTGGCAAGAAAGGTCACCAAATTCACACAGGTTCTTAATTATGGCATAGCTTGCATGCCACTGTAAAAGATCGTGGTTAATTTGCCGATCTGACTTGTACTTTCTGGTGGAAAAGCAAATAGCAACTATAACATGAAGGCAT
Source organism: Pangasianodon hypophthalmus (assembly GCF_027358585.1). Taxonomy (NCBI): domain Eukaryota; kingdom Metazoa; phylum Chordata; class Actinopteri; order Siluriformes; family Pangasiidae; genus Pangasianodon; species Pangasianodon hypophthalmus. Next base: position 13,877,160 of record NC_069722.1, on the reverse strand, counting down.
ACTAAACTCAGGGCATATATTAGGATGTGCATGCGGTTTTATTATTTAATAGAGTTGTAATGCAAATGCAAAAATATGACTGTGTGTGTCGTGGGAATATGCGATTCACTTTGTGGGAGTCAGCATTCTGTTAATTATGCATCTAATGCAATTGCGCTCTTTGAAAAAGATCGTGGAACTCAGACATTTTAGCCGACTTTGGAGCTCTATTTCCGGTTAAAATGACTCCTCAGACGCTGCTATGGAGCTCATTATGTTTTTAATCGATCATTTTCCCCAGGTCTGAGACTTTGTTTATTCAATCAAAGGTTTTGGGAGAATTTATGCATTTATTTATGATATGGTAAACCTGTAGTAAATTTTGTTTACAATATTAAATCTCTGTTTAACGATCAGTGATGTTGACCGTTTTATATGGTCAGTGTCACCATGTTTAGCTTTGTACAGCCAAAATGCACATTGTTTTGCATTGTTTAGGAGTCTTTTCAGATATAATTTTTCTTAATTCTGATTCTTGTTTGAAATATTCTGAGAATTGAATCGAATTGAATTGAATTGAGAGGTCAGTATTGTGAGTTGAACTGTTGTACCCCTATTATGTATCTAAGATTCCATTTAGTAGTGAAATGTTGTTAATCATGCCCTGTTCTCTTTTCCCCCAACAGCAGCTGACACGGCCCACGTTCTTTGCCCGTAAATTTGAATCCACCGTCAATCAGGAGGCCATTGATATTCTTGATACCCACCTGTATGGGCACTACCCTCCAGGCACTGCTGCACTCAAGGCCTACTGGGAAAGTCTGTTTGAGCGGGAGGATGGTGTGGGTACTCTCAGCGATGTGGCACTCACAGCCTACATGTCCTTCTTCAGACTTAGTCTCCAGAGTCAGAAGACCATGCAGGAGGCCTGCAGGTGAGTCTCCCAGACTATGAACTCAGAGCCACTTATAGTGCTCCTGAAATCAGAATAGGTGTTTTTAGCTTTTTGTACCTGCCCCATAGTGTTGTGGACATCCACATGATAGTATATCTTTAAAAAAAAATAGCTTTAGATAGATTATAATTTTATTGTTTTATCACCACGGGGAAAACTTCATGATCGTCCAAATAAATGCTCTCTAGAACTATACTGTATGTCTGCACCACCCAGAGGCGGGTCTTGCTCTACAGTAGTAGCTTTTATTCAGCCCATGGTTTGTTGTTGTGTTTTTGGCTATGTGTTTTCCTGCACAATATTTTACACAGTAAGTAAAAGGCTCTCGTTAATCCGTTCACTGAGCTCCATAGTTAGTTAGCTTTCTAAGGTACTGACTTTCTGTTTCAGAAATAAATATGTCAGGATGTGGAATCAAGTCACAGCTAAGAAGCTATTTTATGGGGGCTATAACTTCTTTTTTTGGCCATAGTCAGAGCAAACATTTCATTTTTTTGACTAAACCTAGATAGCTTATTGAATAAATGTAGTAAATTCAGTTTAATATGGATGGATAAATTAGACAGGATGTATAAGTTACAAACAGTAGCAGTAGTGCCACCTTATGCATTCATAACACTAAGCCTTGGTAAAGCTTTAGCTGTTAAAAATCATAAAGCTGAATGTAAATAATTATAAAGGTTAATGTTTCAGCTTTGGTTTTATTTATTTATCCACAGTAATGCTTTCCTGTCAGGAAAGAAAATTGAGCATTTGAACACACATTGTATATTTTTCCTAAGATTAAGCTGTTGGCATACTCAGCTTTTGCAGTCCAGCAGACTTGCTATGCCCCGTGGGTTAGTTGTGTAGACAAAAGCAACAGCGCCACAGCATGGATTCTGCTTGGATTCAAACAGGCTTATGTATGTTTTTCTTTAAATTCTTTTTATTTTGCATCAGGCCAAAGAAAATCATTTTGCAAAATGTCACGCTTTTTTAATTGAATAAGTTATTAAATAAGTATTCAAATTGTCAGCTGCTCTTGCCCTTTCAAGACATTACCATTTAGTACAAATGTTTTATTTGGGTTTCAGTACCTCAGTGGCCTACAAGACTGAGTTTTTCTGATTCAGGTTTCAGATAAGAATGTTTAAAACTTGCTAACAAAATCTTCATGCCATGTTTTGTTGTCGTTGAGACTGTAGAGTCAGTATGAGTCAGAGAATGCAATATTGATGCCTTCTGTCTCTGACCAAGACATACTGCATTCTCTGACGCATCATGGGTGGCTACTGCTGACTCAATCACAACAACATTTTGCATGTTGCAGAGGTTGTGGTGAGGCACACTGGGGTGAACCTACACGTCTCCTGCAGTGGCATAGTGGGTGCAGCAGTTTGAAACCAGCCTCACTTACTGATGTGAGTTTCCTTTAGATACCCAAAATGACATGATCTGGCCTTAAATGTGCTCCTTTTTTATTTCCCACAGGTTTGTGCCTGTTGGCTACCCCATATCTGTCCATCTCTATTTCTATGACGACCGTTTCCAGGGCTACCTGGTGCGCCAGGAGGTGAAGAGCATGGCGTCTGGGAAGAAGGAAATGCTGGAGGTGTGGGTTGTTCCTCAGGCCACACTACAACTAGAGAGCAACCTGAATGAGTTTGAGAGGCTTAAGAACCTCGAGGTGAGAGCAAGGCAGTGATTATACCTGCATGGGAGTATACAGTCTTTTCTAGCACTTTTTCCCAAACAGTGTGGTATTATTAATATTGCAAATCCAGACTTATCCATATATATATCCTGGTGTATCTTTGTCTGTTTCCTGTCACTCAGCAGTACCCTTGAAGTCAGTGTTCCCCGTCCTTAGACTTTCCTGTGCTTGAAAATGTAAAAGACCAACTTTACCTCTGACTGACATTGAAGATTTCTTCCAAAAATACTAAATAAACAATTGCACATGTTTTTTAATCCCGTTTTTATGTAGAGTGTCACTGTACAAGCCCCTGTGTAGAAATGATAACATATTCATAACGTATTAGAATGGGTGCATTAATATAAAGGTGTGATTCGCCCTGCATCTATAAGACAGACAGAGATGCTGATATAGAACATTCTGACCAATCAGATTTCAAGAATTTAACAGTGCTGAGATTAAAAAAAAAAAAATAAAAAATACATCATGTTTTATTATTATATACAAGATCAGTATTTCCTACAGGTCTGAGGTAAATCTGTGGAAGACTTAGTGTGGAAGACTAAATTTAGCTTCCCATTACCTTCCCAGTGAACATGGACTGACCTGAAACATCTGTGAGCATCCATTACAGGGCCATTCTGATTTAAATAGGCCCATAAATATTGTTACTGTGTGATTTTCAAAATATCATCACGACGCCTGACTTGCATTTGGTGGGCAGCTGCCTGGGTCGACATAATTTGCGCACTACTGAGAATCAGGCAGCCCCATTTAGAACACGGCAGTTTCTAAATTTTATTTTGGCCAGGTAGGATTGAATTAGATCCTGCTCCAGATCCACAGTAATCCCATAATTCTGTTTACTGAATGGGAAAGTTTCCGTGAACGTTTGAGAAACATGGCATAGCAAAACTGTTACTTTGACAACTCAGACTCAGGAATACATTTACAAATATTGCCTGTCTTGTAGTTAACATTTTTTTAAGCGATTTTTTGTTTCAAACAGCTGTTTTGTCATATTTGTATGTGTCATTCTCATGGCATTCTTTTTCAATTTAACACAAAGGTTTTCATTACAAATGACATCAGCAATAACTGGAGTGAAAAATAGATATATTTACATGAATTTCAGAATTTCTTAGTATTTGGTACGTCCCCTTTTTGCTTTAATGACAGCATGGGCTCGAGCTGACACAGACTCAGCAAGTTTGTGTAAAACCTGATGATCCATGTTAGCTCAGATCTATCAGCGTGTCATCTGAACAAGGGCTTCAATGGAAGAGATAAGACTCACTGAAAATCTGATGTTTTGTACAAAGCCGTTAACATGGTCACAAATTTGTTAAAATTTAAATAGTGACCTAGAAATTGTGCAACATCTGGAATATTGAATAGTCAAGGTGTTGCACATTTCCTTTTTTGTTTTAGAATTTTCAAAATTCTAAAACTTTATTTGTTATTCCAGTTTTAAATAAAAAAAAAAAAATCCAGATTTTCAATGTGGTCTCAGACTTTTGGACCCCGCTGAATGTTCAATACATGAGCTATCGCTATTTAAGAGATAAGCTACTAGCATGACTGACGGTGAAGAGTGTTCAAAATATAATGCCAAGGTTCCTTCCTTAAAATGTCACTCAACGAGATAGTATTTTAAAAAAATATATTTAACTATATTGCAATAATATTGAATTCTGTTAAAGGTTTGACAGTTATAGTTGTATAAATGTTATATAACAGTATATAAACAGTATATAAAATGCCTTGTCTCAGGTAGGAACAGAGTGGGACCCCAAAGAGAGAATTTTCCGGAACTTTGGTGGAGTGATGGGCCCTTTGGACGAGCCTGTGGCGGTGCAGAAATGGGCTCGTGGCCCCAACCTCACAGCCACCATAGTGTGGATTGATCCTGCTCAGGTGGTAGCAGCGTCTTATGACATCAGCGTGGATGTAGAGGCGGAGTTTACACAGTACAAGCCCCCGCTGCAGCGTCCTCTCAGGCCGGGAGTATGGACAGTTCGTGTGCTGAGGCTATGGGAGCGTGTGGCCGAAGCGCGCTTTCTGGTCATGCCTCTGGTTTTTAAAGGAAAGGAGCCATTTCGCAAAGGTGAGAGAGCTCAGGTTAATGAAGTAGTACGATCAAGTACCTTAAATGCCAGTATATATTTAAGTAGTGTTTAATTAATTAAATGTGTCATGATATTAGTCCACATTGTCTTTGATGATTGCAGCTCCCACAGAAAACAGCACTGCTGATACTGTTAGTGCCCTTCACTGCATAATGTCTCTCTTGAAACATACAGAAAAATGTTTTGGATAAACATTTGAATATTTAATTTTCATCCTCTATTTTATTTTCATTGTCTGTTGAACTCTTGAGATTACAACATTTCATAATGTATGAAAGATGTGGGCTCACTATACAAATAAGCTTTGCTGATATACTCTATTTGGTCAAAAGTTTGTGGACATCTGACCATCACACACACACAGACACACACACACACACACACACACACACACAAGTGGGCCTTCCCTAAACTTGTCACAAAGTTGGAAGCAGACAATTTGTCTAGAATGTCTTTTTATGCTGTAATATTAAGATTTCCCTTCACTCAAACTAAGGAGTTGAAACGTGTTCCAGCATGACAATGCCCCTAGGCACAAAGCAACATCCATAAAGACATGGTTTGCCAAGATTGGTGTGGCCTGTACAGAACCCTGACCTCATCCCACTAAACACTTTTGGGATGAAATGGAACACTGACTGCACACCAGGCCTCCCTGCCTGACCTGACTAATGCTCCTGTGGCTGAAGGGGGCAATCCCCATTGCCACGCTCCAAAATCTAGTGGAAAACCTTCCCAGAAGAGTGGACGCTAACATCAAGTGGGGAATACATTTGGATTGGGATGATCAGCAAGCACATATGGGTGTGATTGGTTAGGTGTCCATAACCTTTTTGCCATATAGCGTATGTGTGGTGGTCCGGGATTCCTGCGGGGGAAAACCCAAAATGGCAATAAGGCTACATTCACGTTACCAGGTTGACATGACCCAACTCTGATTTTCTGCCTTAACGTGACACACATCTGATTTTTCAGGACTGTGTGGACACAAAATTCTGATCTTTCCAAATCAGACCCGAGACACAGTTGCATGTGGTGTATCTGATAAGTATAGTACCCACACTTCACTCGGTGCAGCAGTGCCAGCATATAGTTGCAAAAACAGCAAAAAATAGCCATCTGGCCTTTTTGTTTTGCCTTCTCGATCTGATCATGTACAACTGACGAGCTGTTTGCCCACCTCCAAAGCAAATTACAAAGCAAATTGCAATGCATTCATTTGTTGCTTTGATGTTACTATGATGGATTGTCTCATAAACGTTTATTGTTGTTTGTGACACAAGTGACACATGTGAGTCATGCAAAATCAACGTGCACACACAGGGTGTTTCAGGGCAACAGGTACATCCTCATTAAAGACAGTTACAAATATGAACCGTCAAGGTAGATAGATCCGATCTGGGCACAAAATCAGATTTGTGCAATGAAGCTTGTAATGTGAATGTAGCCTAATATGCTTTGACATCTCTACTATAAGAAAACACAACCTGCCTACTTTTAGGCTTCAGGCTACTTTCTGACGTTGACTGCCTGCCCGCAAAGATCATGTTGGCTAAGAAGCCAGTTTACCAAAGCGATAAATACAGCCAATCTGCCTAAGAAATATCTAAAACCTTGCTGGTTAAGTGTGCTTTTTTTCTCAGCCAGTGAATGTCTTGATTGGAGCAGGTTGTTGGACAGATATGTGCCATAGTGAAACAGACATAGGATTAATCAGTTCAGTTTGTAAACCGATAATCGGAAGAAAGGACAGTGAGGCTTGTGTTTAAATGCTGTGAATGACTTTGACCTCAGGTGGTTAGAGAGGCTGATGAGGATTATGGTGATGATGGTAATCAAAATGATATTTTATTTCCCATTGTTAATTTGGAATTCTTTCAAATTTTACCGTGTTGTTTTTCAGTAAGTAGATTTCATTGAAACTGGAGGGAATCTTTAAATGCAATTTTCTCCCATATCACTTTTGGGGTAAATCAAATTTAATTTCATTTTACTTATGTTTAAGATGCATGTAAAAGAGAAACATATTTCAGTTCAGGAAACCATGTAGTTTTCACAACTGTACATGTGAAGTTTTTTCCCCGCACATGTACTGATAGCTGTTTTAAAAGTATTTCAGGATGTGTGCCTTTCAGTTGTGTGTTCTACTTTTTCCTCCATCTCACAACTTTAAATAACCTCTTCTCCTTTTTGTTGTGTCTCTTTTTAGAGGAGCACAGCTGGCTGCACGCAGGCCCTGCAGGCAACGTTTACTTGGAGCAGGGCTTCCAGCAGCTCGCTCAGGTTCTGAAGCTGCCTCCTATGGAGCCTGCCCTGGAGGAGTCTCAGAAGAAGGCCTCTCTGGTGGGCAAGGCTCTGGAGGGTTGGGTGGACAGCTTAGTGGGTGCCTTCTGGGTAACTGGAGCCATGTGTTCCACTCAGACGTCCCTCTGTCCCAGTGTACAGCTGTGTGCCAAAACTAGCTGGAGCTCCTTGTCCCCAGATCCCAAATCCGAACTCGGTACGGTCAAAAGCAACGGCCGCATCAGGTAGCCCGAAAGATTGGGAGAGAACAAGGGTTAGAACACTAAGGTGAACTACAGGGGAGAGTAGGGCCCCTGGGAGTGATGTTTACAGGATATGGGTCTCTCGGATCATCCCACTGTTTTCTGGTCAAGGCACCTTGTCCTGAGGATTGGTGTCAGGGACAATCTAAGAGAAGAATTAATTGACATTTGCACATGAGAACATTTTCTAATTTTAAAGAATCATTGTTCATAAACGTTACAAGTTTTTTGGGGTGTGTCCATATGCAGTCTTAATTTGACTGGATTGATGATGCAAAGCCGTTAACCTCAAGTTTTTTTTTTTTTCCTAGTTTCAGAACAAATCAAAAAAGTGCACATTTTCTTCTGTGTATACAGTATTTGTAGCCAATTTTTTTAATTTAAGCTTTACTCTACCTGTCAGTGGTTGGAGTCCTGCAGCCCAGTGGTTCTCTTATTGAGGTGTGTGAAGCGTAGCCAGGGGGTCCATGAGGTTTTTTTTTAATTTTTGTTTTATTTTGTGTTGGAAATCACACCCCGCCATTAGGAAAACTGTTATATACATTATAATTGTGTTCTTATAGTTATTAGCCAGTTTGACTGGTTACATGAATTAAGTAGGTTTTACGCCATTCTCAAGAACTGAAAAACAAGTAGGCCTATAAATAATCTCAGCAAAGACCTAATGTCTTGTATCAGTGGAAAGTTCAGGAAGAAAATACTTTATGGCTCCAATTAATACAAAAAGATTATTGTACACACACAAATGATTTAGAATTGTTGAAATCAGTGTTGGAGGTTCTGTGGAATATATTTTAGAGTTAAAGGGGTCCCTGGCTGCAAAAAGTTTTAGCCTGTAATTATTATTATTATTTTGATTTCCAAACTTCAGAAGCCGATTGATAAAGTGCACTTTACTGTAAGAGAAATGTCTGAATTACAGACAACAATGTGGAGCTTATGAAGTCACTCGGGTGGCCAAATGATCAGTGGCTCCATTTGAGAATATTTCAAGTGCTGCTTATAGAGTCACACTTTCGCCATCATGTGGATCGTGTAGAGTTTAGGAAATGAGCAAAATGGACAAGCGCCACTAAATGTCCATGTCCATCAGAAGAAAAAACTGTTGCTTGTGTGTGTTTGGTAATGCTGTGACTGCCTCCTTTGTGTGTGTTTGGAATGGCTTCTTTTGAAATGATGCCATCTAGATGTTTACCACTGCATTTTTTTTTTTTTTTTTTTTTTTTTTCGTTTAAAAGCTAAGGGTGCTACGCAAGCACATGGGTAGTATCTCTAGCAGCTGAATGAGCTGACCCTTCTGAGGATCAGTGGAAAGACAGCTTTTTCATTATCTTGCCCTCCAAACGTAAATGCTATGAAGGCTGAATCTGCCACTAATTCATGATCTTTGTAATCCCATCTGTTGTTTCTAAAGGTCAAACTGTGATGGACGATCACACAGGACGATCACACAGGCATCTTGGTACTCGCCCAGTTTACTGCAGAATTATAATAGAAAGCTCCTGAGTAATACAGCTTATTGCTGTTTCTAAATCTTAGTTACGTTCGTAAAGGATTCTGTTTCAGCCTACTACTGCAATGCAGTACGTCGTCATGGTGAACGTCTAAATGTATCATCAATGAAGTATGGCATTATTCATTGTCACAATTGTGTCATATGTTATTTTCATTTTCTTCAATATTTGCATAAGATTTTCTTTTCTGGGTTGGGAATCCAGTGGTGGGCAAATCGTAAATCCTTTAGCTAGCCCACTGGGCAAGTGAAAGCTCTGTGATGACGCGTGCTATGTATTTTTTGACCGGAAGCCTGATTGACAAGGCTAAAAATTGGTAGCTAACATAATCTAATGAACTATGGCCAAGTAGTTAAGTGCATTAATACAACCACAAATGAGAATATATAAACTCCAACTCGCCCATGGTAATTATCCTTATCCATATTCTAAGCAAGTGTCTGAAGTGGCACATCATATTTGTGCCCTTGATAAAAAGTCAGCAAGTCACTGGTCAGCTTTTTGGCTATGATCTGTAGCATTTTCTTTTCGCATCACAGATAAAAGATATCGTTTGAGTCTGGCTAGCTTCTTTATTTTCTCTCGACTGCGTGTAGTAAGCAGGAGAGTTGTGCTGCACTTTCTGTTGCATGGTTTTGTCAGGGTTTCCACATATCTGCATGGTTCTGGTTCTGAAAAGATCATCTGTATGTCATGCATGCATGCTAATTTATCCAACTACTGAAAGCTGGTGTGTGTAGTGCAGCAGGTGGTGGGATTCAGAACGAGTAACACGCGCTATAGTTTTTGTTTGGTGTGTTTAAACAAAACGTACTTGACGGTGATGCACAATGCTGTGTCACACCGTCAAGTGCTGTGTTTAAACATTGCAAACAAAAACGTTTGTTTTGCAAAAATCAATAGTTTTTTTTCCCCCTCTAGTTGTTGAATGAGAAGGAAAAAATGCTAGTGGGTGCTTGGAAATAAAAGTTGTATGAATAAAAACTAATAGCATATACATGTCACCTTGTTCTGGGAGCCCAGGCTAGTGATTTGTCCACCCCGAGATGCATCACCGAATGGGTCAAACTGGCTTCTTTTGCACAGCCAATAAAGAATAATTCTTTCATGGTGTTTTTTTTTTTTTCCCTTCTAAACTCACATTTCAATTGGTTGTGACTTTCTGTCACATGCTTCAGAGAAGCCTATTGTTTTAGGACAGTAAATGGTCTGTGTGTGTATGTATACATACATATCTATATAAAGTGGTGCATTGTGAGAATCAATGGATTATTTTTGTATTTATAATTCCTCCTGGAGAGGGAGGTCATATTTTTTATCTGTTAGTTATGTCAGGATTGCTGCTTCAGTCTAGTCTGTTTCATGAAACTTGTTGTGCATTATCTGTGTCTCATGAAATGGTACCTCGATTGGAGTTGTTTCTAGAGTTTTAAAAGACATTGTGTTGAGTGGCAGCGATGGCTTCACTGTCGAGATGAGTGTTTGGAGAAATATGGTGAAATTGAAGAGCAGAGATGTTTCTGTTCCAGGCACAATAAATATGAAATCAATGGTACACTGTGATTGTTTGATGTTATTGCCTCAACTGTCTGTTACAATCTGATTTTCTGATTTACAACTTGCATTGAAGATGTAAATGTCTTTCCTGAATATGCATCTACAGTTCTGTTCCATTATGAAAACATTTGTCGCGGTAACACGTACAGAATTACAGAGAAGGCAAGTACGGCTAGGCTGAGACACTCTGGTCTTTCACACTAATCTAATCTAATAAAGCCAAGATCATTTTATTTATATGCAGAGTCTCTAGATGTTTACTGAGAAGGTCTCAAGTTCTCTAATGATATCATTGTGTAGTAGATAACAGGTCCCTGGTGTGCCTAGTGTTTGTGCCAAATGCCAGAAAACATAGAAACCTTTCTTCATTCTTTGTATTGTATAACCTGGCTTTAGATGATCAGGCAGAAATTATCGACCATGGATAAAAGTGCAATAATAAAGTATTGAGCTGTTATTTCGAGTAGCACATTTCTAGGGGCCTGTGTACAAGTTCAGGTTTTAAAAACTGTTATCTAAGAAAGAAAAACTCAGTCATTGATATGATGAAGCTTTCTGTAAGGACATGTGTATATTTAACATGTATACAGTATAAGGAGTCTCAGGTTGGGAGCTTTGTCATGGTAAGTATGTTTTCTGCCATGGGAGTGTCTTCAGGATGGAGGGCTTTCCCTAGAGAGGGAATAGAGAGAATAGAGAGGGAATAGAAATACACTCACTGTCCACTTTATTAAGAACACCTGTATTGTCCAGTCAGCCAATCATTTAACAGCAGTGCAGTGCATAAAATCATATAGATACAGGTCAAGCACTTCAGACAATGTTCACATCATTGTAATTGGGAAAAACTGGGATCTCAGTGACTGACTGTGGCATGTTTGTTGGTGCCCAATGGGCTGGTTTGACCATTCCAGAAACTGCTGATCTCCTGGGATACACACACACACACACACACTGTCTACAGAGTTTACAAAGAATGGTTCAAAAAACCAAAAACAGTGAGGGCAGAAATGCCTTGATGATAAGAGAGGTCACAGGAGAATGGCCAGACTGGTTTCAGCTGACAGGAAGGTTATGCTAACTCAAAGAACCACTCTTTACAACTGTGGCGAGCAGAAAAGAATCTCAGAATGCACAACACATCAAACCCTGAGGTAGACAGGCTACGAAAGCAGAAGACCACATCAGGTTCCACTCCTGTCAGCTAAGAACATACATTGGGCACAGGATCAGGAAACTGGAATCATCACCTGGTGTTTTTCCAATCTTCAATAGTCCAGTTTCAGTAAGCCTGTGATGAGTGTTATGTTTTAGAAAAAATTCTGGTATTGACTTGATAACTGATTCAGTAATAAACACACAAAAAAAGAAAAGGTCAAAGGGGCAGTTTTAGGTACTAAAGCTGTCACAGCGGACAGAGTGGAGAAGGAGCAAACAGCAACTGCACACAGCTAAGTCAGACCACATGCAGGAGTGTGAGACAGCTGAGCGTAGAGAGAAAATCTACCTTGAAAATCTACATATGGATCTACATATGGATGCAGAAACCCACTTCAGTGACACTTCCCCCTGCGATGAATAACTTGTGCATAAGGTAAATTAAATTTCTCCTTCTTCTCCGCCAGTAGAATTGGCTGTGTTAAATTGGTATGAATGAGTGTGTGAATGTGTCCATGGTGTCCTGAGAGGGACTGGTGTCCCATCCAGGGTAAATCTCCACATGGCACCCAGTGTTCCCAGGATATGCTCCTGACTAGGATAAAATGATTACTGAATTTGATTGATTGAATGAATCCTCTTGTCTTCCTGTCTGCCACCTTGCTTTCTTTCCTTGCTTCCCTTCTCTTACTAGCTCCTCCCTCCAAGGAAGAGAAGAAGAGTAGGTACTCTAAGAAGCACCCAAGGTATGATTAGTGGAATTCAAAGCACAGGTGAGTAAGGTGTAAGAGAGGGAGGAGCTTGTATGTGAATGTTTACCAAAGTTTATTTGAATTTTGAAAGTCATACACCAAGACCGCTATTGGTGTCTTTCATTCCTGTTGAATAGTTACTCCTGGATGTATGGGATGCTCAAAGAGGACAAATGAGAGTAAGAGCAGGAGGTACGAATTGTTATATATCAGGCTACTGACAAAGGAGTTAATTGGGCAGTTTGAAGGAAATATTTGTCTTCTGTGTATCATTTAAACCATTCCATTTGGCTTGTAGGGGTACTCTGGCAATGTTTAAAGTCTCTGAACCTCAGAACAAGAATTATGAGAGGCAGTCAAAAGCACTAAATTGATTTTTCCTCACAAACAGTAGACACAAACTTAATAAGCAAACTCTCTTCTGCCATGAATGTGACCTCCACTATATCAATAGCAAGTGACACATCAGCAAGCTCCAAGTCAGCTGGGACAACAGTGCAGTGTGTGCCATGGATTTTACGTTCATCAGGAACAGACAGTTTCAAACTAATTTGGTAATATTGCATAACTATAAGGTCCATGATGTTTACAACAAGAGGCCAGCCTTTCTCAGTGTGTGACTTGCTGCAAAAAAAGCAGGTTCTGCAAGAGATTTTTAAGCTTACTAGAAATAATAGTAGAAAAGACAGCTAAGATCAGTTCCACAATCTCAGTGCCTGGGATGGATGACATTTCTTTCTCAGTAGAGCAAGCCAAGGGTCAATCCTAGGCAAATGGTTTGGGGGGAAAAAAGAATATTCATTCATTCATCTTCTGTAAGTGCTTTATCCTTGTCAGAGTCGTAGTGAATCCAGAGCCTATCCCAGGAGCTGGTGTGAGTGCAGGTTTTCATTCCAACCAAGCTGAAGCTACACCTGATAGTCTATTGAAAGTCAACAACACCCAATTATACAGGCGGGAATCAGATGTGGCTCCTGCTTGATTGGAATGAAAGCCTGCACTCACACTGGCCCTTTGGACACCGCTGACCTATTGGCATATTTTTTGAGTGGTGGGAAGAAACTAGAGAACCTGGAGAGCCTGGACATGTGGAGAATATGCATAACTCAATACAGACAGAAACCCACGCTCAAACCAGGGACCCTGGAGCTGTGTGGTTGCATCTCTCCCCAGTGCGCCACTATGCCACCTAAACTTTAACTACCAATGACATAATCCCAAAAAAGGTAAGGTGGAGGTGCACCTGTAACAGTATTGCACACTACTGTACCAGTTACCATGTGTTATTACAGCTAACACGGGGAGGGTAGTTATACATTATATTACTAGTCAGGCAATATGGAATGTCCTTTCTTCCTGAATGCATCTAGAAATTAACTTTCCAAAGAAACCAGATATTAGAGCCTAAATGTGATGAATAATGTATACTCTGAATTTCCCTCATTCCTTCGAGTGTGTGTTTTACCCACTGGATCATCCATTTTGGCAATTTGTATGACTGCAGTATATCTTTTCCATGCCCTGCAGCTGACTGTGTACTTCTTTTCTCAACGAGCTGGTTTCTGAATCTTACAAATCATATCAGAGAATGTATCGACAAATTTTGCAGTTGAGTCACAATTTCGTTTCATTTGGAAATGCATTGCAGGCGATGACATTCAGAATGGAAGAATGAATGGACATGAGGCTGCATCAACCACAACATTAGCTTCAGTGCAGCAGAGTAAATGACCAGGCATAGCCACAACTCGTTTCCAAACTATTCAGCACTGTTGTTATGCTTTATTACCCTTGAGAGACTGCAGTGCCATCTGCTGACATAATATTACACAAATTCTAATGTACTGCAGCGACTTCAAGTTTGGACTCATTTCATAAATATACATTTGCAAAATTAGTCTTGAAGTCTGTCAGCATTTACAAGTTATACATCAAATAAATACATAAGGATGAACTCAAGGGGCTGGGCTTTCACTCCTGCCACTCCTGTATTCTTCATCAGAGCAATGGCTAATAAATATGCATAACTGCATATGCAATGCCCTATAAAATCAGCACAATACATTGCACAAGGGCAAGAATGGCCTGAAATATGGATGACTAGAATTACACAAAGGCATTTGCAAATTGCATGCACTGAATAGGTTATGACTCATAATATAACTACACAATAAGGTCTTTAATTAGAGTAATGTTTTTTTATAAAATTAAAAAAAAAAGCTTATTCCCTCCTTTCTCCACCAAAGGATATTTTAATGACAAGCATAGTTATTTCTGCTGGGCTGTAATATAATTAATTTCTTAGTGCTGTAATTATGGTTTTAGCATTCTGAGCTACTTGTGAGTTCAAGGATAAAGTCACAGCAAATGGTGAAGGTTAATGTCCATAGTGCTGCCTTTTCTTCAAACATTTCTGTTTAGCTTCTATGTGGCTTCTGAATACTGTGCTGCATAATGAGTCATTAGTTAGATCTGTGAGGATTACACAGGAGACAGATGTTCATTAAGCCCAAAAATGGAATTTTTACAGAAGACAGCCAAGAGGGCGATGGTTCATGTTATCTGCTGCTCAAGGAGCCTGTCTGTCATGTTTACGTGATGGAGTGCTGAAATTAAGAAATCTCCGTGCTGGAGGTCTTGCCTGGAGACTGATGTGCTGCTATGGTAACCATCCACTTCTTCTCCCCCTTCCCCCCATCATATGTTCTCCTGCAAGGTGCATGATAAGGGCTTTAAATTCTATTACTGTTAAAATGTATTTCATATGAAAAAAGAATAGCATATGACTCAAAGTCAATGTCCTTTTGAGAAACTTTCTGTTTTCAGATACAGTTATCCTCTGCCCTGCTCCAGTTACACTAATTTGTGGTAGCTCTACAGCTATTGAATGTACTCTTACAATTCCAGCCTTTAATCACACCCCTCCCCATCACAGTTTATTCATAAACTGCACCCACTTGTTCAACAGTTCACAGTTTATGCATAAATTGTGCCCACATGTTCTAACAAAAACGGAAGTGTTGCTAAAAATAACTCATCTTCCTTGCATGAGATGGCCAGAAACACCAAGGAAACGAAACTCCTACACTATGCAGGGATTAAAGAAGATTCCAGGTCAGAATTCTGAGAGAGGAAGGTGTCTCAGCGTTGGCACATAAAGCTGCAAAGAGTATAGACAACTGGCCAGAGGTGAGGAAAGTACAGCGAGTGCGTCTTGAGCCCTTAGGCCAGTCGCCGGGGCTGCATGTGGATGGTATAACCATGGCAACATGTGCCAGATCACGCCCACGTAGGGCTCCTGCTCCCCATTGAGCCGAGCCATGACCTGCTGTGAGATGCTTATCTAGAGAACCTCTCTCTCTTTCTTCAAGAGAAAGTATGTAGGCTGTGGAGCATGACAAACATTAACATCCAATTTGCCCAGTCTATTTATGTCACTACTATGACAGAGCTGGGAGGAACCTGCTTGCCATTTTCACCCAAGACATGGCAAACTGGCTAATCTATTCACATAATCAGAAATCTCATTCTTGTTATTCACAATCTCACAACATAACATTATGTACTAATAACATGTACATGCCAGTCTTTCTCAGATCGTTATAAAAATCTGACTGGCTTATTTCTCCTTCCACAGACCATCCTGGTTGGAGACAGTGGAGTTGGGAAGACTTCGCTACTGGTGCAGTTTGACCAGGGCAAATTCATCCCCAGTTCCTTCTTTGCTACCGTCATGATTGGCTTCACAGTGCGTATGCATCCTGACAGCACAGAACTGTGTGGGCTGTTACTGGCTGTCAAAGCCAAACACCACTAGATGTCAGAACTTCACACCTTGGGGAGAACTCAGTAACAGGCTCCATACCAGTACAGCTATTGGGTTTCAGCGTTATGTCTGAAATGGATAAGGAATGCCAAAAGACCTGCCATCTGATCCGACTGTTGTGTGTAATCACGGTGTACAAAGCCAAGCCCATGCACATAACAGACAATCATGCACAGTGATTGCTTTTTGTGGTCAATCCCAACAACCCATTATTCCCACATGGTGAGAATACTGATCAACAGGAATCATTCAGTGATGACTTCTTCAGGGGCTGTTATTATACCAATCACACATTTATATAACACAGGTTTGGTTGTTCCAGGGGAGGCTCATCATTGAGGTGTTTGATTACGGTAATAACATCATAAAAATACTACTACTTACTCTGATTGTAATTATACAGGCTTCCACCTGAGCTTGAATGGATCTCACACATATTGTTTTGAATCACATGGTGTTGGTCCTTGAGTTAAGCCTGGATTGTAAAAGAGCAGAATAACTGTTCCCATAATGCCTATGACTATAATCATAACCTGTCCATTGGCTTATTTTATTTTCCTAAGTTGAAAAGAGATGCACCAGCTTGTTTAGAAATAAGAACAAGAAATATGATGATAAACTTCACTCAGTAACACCCATGTAATGATTCCATTTGAATGATCAGGGCTTTTAATGAGAATTTCAAGGAAAATTGCGAGGATGCGAATGCTACCTTTAAATATATCCAAAAAAAAACACTGGCAGGTCTGTGGGTGGACAGTTAGAATACTCGGTTAACAGGTCTAGGAAATGACTGGTGAGATGGTGCTGTGTGGAAATGCTGTGTGAAAATCCTGATCCATTGTAACAAGATCTGCCCACTCAGTTCACAAGCAGTAGGAAGGAAGGAAAAAAAAAAATAAGGCATATAGACGGGAGCATTAACATAGCTAGAAATACTGAGAACAGATCACATTAACAGTAGTACACGCTTAAATCTAGAAACTGTCAGGGTTCTTCAGACGTCCCTTTGGAGGAATCCAAAAAAATGTTCTATGCAGAACTGAGTGCTTCCATAGGTGTAGTAGAACCTTTTTGTAAACCTTGAAAGATTTTTTCTATGATTGTAGCTATGATTATAGAATTTACTGAAGTCTTTTTGCAACCAAACACAAATAAATGAAACAACTGCACTATCAGAGAGTGAATAAGACTCAGTCAGGCTCTGATCATGTTTAGTTTTGCATTAGTGGGTCTATCAGCTCTTGGTCAGAGGGTGGAGACAAACCCTCAGTAAATGATGGATGACATGGACATACATAGTTTCACAAACAGCCAGAGCTTTTTTTTTTTTTTGTAGACCAATAGCTTTCAGTCCCAGCCTCATGCACTTCACCTTGTTGGGTTTTCTCTATTTTATCTCTCCTCAACACACTTCATTTAATTTTTAACTGAGCCACATGTTGAAATATAGGTGATGTGGAAAGCAATTCTGGTGCTAATTTGCTGGTTGGTGTTGGATTTGCATTATTCCTGTGTGCCGCTCTGACGTCACTCTGAGACATTGCTAGTGCAGTTACAGTGGCATATAAAAGGAGATAAATATGAACACCTACCCACGAGTTAGCATTGTGTACTGTCAGTTCAAAAACCTTTCAGATGGGCTCAAACCCGAACCTACTGCACTGCTTCAGGTGTGTTAGAGCACAGAAAGCTCACATGTAGCGTCTCTACAGCAGGAAGCGAATAAAAAACAACTAAACACAACCTGTTGAACATGGCTTTCTCTGAATATGGGTCTTAGCAGATATATAAAAACAACAAAGCGGAAGTAGAGCACGACGCTTCCACCTGCGGTCTCGCGCTCGAAGCTTTGCCGCTATATAAAGATGATGAGGTAGTCTATACTGTTAAGACACACTATTCAGTAGTATAAGGTGTTTTTATGGACATATATTTGCTGTTTTGGGTGATTTTGTTGTTGTTGTTGTTGTTTGTGGGACGCGTCCTTCTGACATGAACACCTGGTGTGCTTGGCTCGCGCCTGTTGCTCGCGCTACTTTTTGGCTCTGACTGGAGTGTGCATACTGTATATGTGTGTGTATATATAAATATGGGTGTGTATGTGTGTGTGTGTGTGTGTGTGTGTGTGCTGTCACTGACAATGATGTGTGCATGCAGATGATGAACACACCGCTTCCTGCTTTTCCGCGGCAGTGATGATGGGGTGGATGGGCGGCGCGGTGGACCGGAGAAGTGCGTGTTGTGCGTTCGCGTTCACGCAGCCTTTCATTCTCAGGGGAGCGTTTGGGAGTTTGGCATTCTAGCGTTCTCCTGTTCTCCTGTTCTCCTCTTAATGGCGACCGATCAGTGGCGTTCTGGCGATGGCATGTGAGCATTGATGGGCGCACTGCATGTGGCACCTGCCATTCAGTCACTGGGGTCTTGGGAAGAATACTGAACTGAAGACACATCTGCATTCTTGGTAGCTATTTCTGTTCATTATGTCTACTAAAAAGGCGCCCATGTCGGATAATGAGGTTAAAAACGGAACGTCGAGAAACATGCTGGAAAGATGCGCCTCAGTTAATGAATATTTTGACATTTCCTTCAAGGTGTGTATTATTATTATTATTATTATTATTATTATTATTATTATTGCTGCTGATGCTGCTATTATTGCTGCTATTATTATTATTATTGTTATTATTTAAAGGAGCACACTGTGTTCCTAGTTAGTGCTCAGGCTGTTCCTGGAATCAGAAAAAGAAAAAAAAAAAAAAGTTTATTGCCTGGTGAAACCACTGAGTTTCAGTACTCTGTTTCCTGTTTGGTCTATGCCTCAGCAGATCTCAAATTGATCAGCAGCTCAGCTGAACTTTTTTTTTTCCTCTCAGCAGTTGGTAAATGTTTACTCAAGGTGGGATTCCTTGAGATCCACCCTGAACCACTGAACTTGAATGAATGCATAATGATGCATAACCTGTGCTGCGTATCACAGTTGTGCATAAGTGTGACATTCGTGTAAGCTATTGATTGTTTGTAAATTTTCCATGTGCACAGTTTAGTTCATGATCAATTCACATCAGTTAAAATAAGCATAAGAGACGAACCTAAAGAAGAATCAATAGAAGAGCTTAAACAAGCATGAGAAGTAGCATGTAGTCTCAATATGCAATCAAAACATGAAGGTTCTGAGTTGCACTGAGCTTCCGGTAGATTTAAATCCGTGTTCCATAACCTTTACAGACAGACAGATAATACAGAATAATACAGAAGACGGTATATTGATCTGTAATGCACTTATAAGTTAAATGAATGTAGTTCTAATGGTTCTCTCTGACCCTCACATCTGTAGGTGATGCTGCTAGGAGACTCGGCTGTTGGGAAGACTTGCGTCCTGGTGCGTTTTAAAGATGGTGCCTTTCTGGGAGGCAACTTCATTGCCACCGTTGGAATAGACTTTAGGGTGAGCAAGAATTGGTGCAAGTCATTGTTCCACCAACCACATACTCTACACAAACACTTCTGTAGCAGTGGTCAACATGCTGAGTTGGTGCTCTTATATTCTTGACAAGGTCTCATAGATTCTTAGATCGTTTTTTTTTATTGAGATGCATGGTAGCTTGCAGAAGCAGAATCAACTGGTACAGAGAAAAAAAGTACGTCCACCAACTGTCTAACAAATTCAATTCAAATCAATTTTATTTGTTTAGTGTTTTAACAATGGGGATTGTCACAAAGCAGCTTATAAATAAATTCAGGATATAAAATTTATATATTTATCCCTAATAAGCAAACAATGGCAAGGAAAAACTCTCTGAAACGATATGAGGAACAAACCTTGAGAGGAACCAGACTCAAAAGGGAACCCACCCTCATCTGGGTGACAACAGATAGTGTGATTATAAATAATTCCTTTCTATAACTGTGTACTACATGGTCAAATAGTGCAATTGTGTAACCAGGAAATTCATCATAGTTTTCACAGGAAGTCTGTTTTGTTGAAGTTATCAACTGTTGACTGATGGAGACTTGAGTGCAAAACTGTTCATGGCAATTGCAGTCCTAAAGCTATCATAGCAATTGCAGTCCTAAGCCATCGTACCACAACTATTTATATCAATTGCAGTCCAAAGCCATCTTCATGGTTTTCAAATGGTACCATCCTCAGTAATCTCATGTATCTTTAGGCTGTCTGTGTGGGGCCATCCTCAGCAGCAGCGAGTGATTTCCCAGTGATGAGAACTCCAACTAGAAGTAGGGCATGAGGATGGATCAGGCAGGTCCGGAGAACAGAAGGGGTCAGATCACTGGTATCTCAGGAGTAGTACAAATGTAGTGAATAGACAAACCACTTCAGGCTTCTCTCAATAAAAGGAGTGTCTTATGCCCTTTCACGTTTCAGTCAGGCTAAATGATTACCAGTGTGCCCCAGAGACCTGATGCTCTCAAGTTTAACAAGAATGGGCTATTTATGTGTGTGGCTGCAGCCTGCTAATGCCTTACTGTAGAAAATGGTCACAGTGTTCTTGGTTTTAGAATAAATATAATACGTAACACATTTTGACAAAAAATTGTAATAAAAATTATCTTAAACATTGGTCTGAAATTAACAAGTCTTCCAACAAATGTAAATCAACATAATTTTGATATATATAATTTTTTACTAAGCTTTGACAAAACAGTAAAAGCTTAGTATTATGTTCGAACCTGAGCTTAGATTACTGTCAGTGCAGAGTTTCACATGTTCTCCCTTTGTCTACGTGATTTTTCTTCAAGTTCTCCAGTTTCCTCCCACCTCCCGCAAACATGCTGATAGACTGAATTGCCCCTAGGTGTGAATGAGTTTGTGATTGCGTGTGCATGGTGCATGGTGTATTCTTGGCTCAAGCTCAGTGTTCCTGGGATAGCCTCAAGATCCACTGCAACCCTGACCGGGTTAAAGTGCTTAAGATAAATGAATGTACAGGATTTTGTTCTTATCACAAAGCCCCAATTTATCCAAATAAACTAATACCATTATGTTTTGCTCTGCCTTCTGTTCACAGTATTAACTGATCATCATTTAGATGTTATTTTGGCTTGTAGCTTCTTTCCACCTGCAGTCTTGATGCATCAGGATACGTAGCATCGTTGCCAAGTTTCATGAGTACGGTTTTGCTCAAGGCCTTGTTTGCACTTTGCTCAGCAAGGCAGGGCGAGTGTGTACAGACTATTCATTAAACATATTATAAGCACATCTAATTAAGAAGTTCTTTCAGTACTTAGTAATTTGTGGTATGATGCTGATCCAGTTGGACTAGACACACTGAAAACTGAAAACAATACTGTTTATTTTAATGACAATTAAAAGAATAATTTTTATTTTATTATTATAATAACGTTAATAGCCACACTGCTCCTATTAGTAAGTTTTATTTGTAGCATTCTAATTCCAAGAGCTTATAACATCTACCAGTTTTGTGGTAGTTTTAACATTGTGTTTGCTGTCTATAAATAAAGCAGTGAGGTTTTTCTTCTTCTGCTAGTTGTTGAATGGCAAAGTACATTGGCGCATTGGAACATGGCAGTTTTATTTTGGGAACACTTCCTCATCCTTGTAGCAGTTGCTCCCACACTCCCACACGCTGAGTAAGAGAGAGTAGGGCCATCTAAAGGCCAGTGTTGGTGGAGAAAAACGGGAACCCATTATAACTAATTGGGGGGCTGGAGCATGTCTGTGGTTAAAGGTTTAAGGCTTTAAAATGATTCTGTTTAATAGTACAGCAGAATTTTCTTTT
This sequence comes from Pangasianodon hypophthalmus, assembly GCF_027358585.1. NCBI lineage: Eukaryota > Metazoa > Chordata > Actinopteri > Siluriformes > Pangasiidae > Pangasianodon > Pangasianodon hypophthalmus. The sequence continues at coordinate 13,855,304 of NC_069722.1, read as the reverse complement.
ATCACCCAAAGAAAAGTCAGTTGAATCGTACCATAAAATGAAGGCTTACTGAGGTCTAAAATTATTCATAAACCATAATACATTCCCTGTCCAGTTTATTACAAACACTTGTACACCTGCCCATTCATGCACTTATCCAATCAGCCAATCACGTGGTGGCACACAATGCATAAAATCATGCAGATACAGGTCAAGAGCTTCAGTTAATGTTCACATCAACAACAGTCTCTAGAGCTTACACAGAATGGTACAAAACACATCCACTGAGCAGCAGAGTTCTGTGGCCAAAAATGCCTTGTTGTTGAGAGAGGTCAGAGAAAACTGCCCACAGGTGAAGATGGGTAAAATGTCGCCTGGTCTTTTTCCAATCTTTAACTATCCAGTTTCAGTGAGTCTGTGCCCCCTGTAGCCTCTGACTCCTGTTCTTGGGTGACAAGAGTTGAAGGTCTTCTGCTGTTGTCGCCCATTCGCCTGAAGGCGACATGTTTTGCATTCTGCTCACCACAGTTGTAAAGAGTGTCATTCTCCTCTGAACTCTCTCACCAACAAGGTGTTTCCGCCTGCAGAACCGCTGCTCATCAGATATTCCTTGCATTACTCTGTGTAAACCCTAGAGACTGTTGTGCATGTAAATCCCAGGAGATTAAAAATATTTGAGTATCTGAAATATTCAAAACAGTCCATCTGGCTTCAACAACCATGCCACAGTCAGTCACTGAGATCACATTTTTGTTTGATGTTTGTTGTGAACATTAACTGAAGCTCTTGACCTGAGCATTGCACTGCCGCCATGCTTGGATAATTGCATTAACATGCACATGTACAGGTATTCCTAATAAAGTGAATGGAGAGTGTATGTGGAAATAATGGGTGGATGGCAACAAGTACAAGTTTCCTATACAGTATATTGAGTCAGAATGTTTGTAGAGATGTAAATATGGTTAATTTTTGTCTGAGTTACTAGATAAATATGAATGGTTAAATTAAATTAAACTAAAATAAATAGATGCTGTTGCACAAACTGGTCAGTTTGGGAGCCAAGCTGCAGCTGTGGCCTGCCAGAGACATTCACAAATACTGCCACTCAATAAGACGTTCACTGAGCTCTCCTCCTCCTCATGTGTCTTCTGCTTCTTCTTCCATGGTTTAATGGTGAGTTGCAAATAACCACCGTACATTTCAGCCAATTGCATCATGTGTCATGAGATCTTGCAGTAAGTGTGGTCTGTTACAATGGCTTCAACCTATGTATTTAGTTAACTTAGTTGTTGCTCAGCACTTCAGTTACCATATATGGTCATGATGCTGCTTGGGGGAGGCACAGTACCAATCGCTGTACTTCAACGAAGGAGTTCAGCCATAATCAGGGACGGCTGATATAAATTGGTTGTTTGCTGTTGACAAATGTCTTAAGGTGGAATAGTTTTGGATGTTAATGGAACCAAGCGCAACAGCACCATCAACGGAAAAATATACCAAATGGAATGAAGAATTGAGGCTCAGGCTGATTTCTTTCTATCCCAGACTGTAGACTCATGCAGCCAATCTGTGACCGCTATGTCAGGTGTTTACACAGTGAAAGACCCTTTAGATTTGAAAAATATCAGCCCATGCTGCTGACACATCCATATCGCATCATCAGCAGTGAAAAAGCGAACATGAAATACACTCACGGATGTAATCACGGCAAAAAGGGTGGATTAGTTATTCTATCTTCCTTTTTAGAAGAGAAACTAAAAGTAGATAGACTAAGCCCACATTGTCCAAACAAAGTATAAATTACACAAAAGGACAATATCTTAAGTTTAGTGTATTTTTGTTTGTTTGTTTGAAAGCAAGGGTTCCAACTTTTCTATTTCCCATGTTTGGTATTTGTAGGAAACATGGCATGAACCCAGTAGACCATTACAAACGTAAAAGACTTAAAGGCAGATAGGCAGTTGCATTCATGATTTCTAATTTTTAGATGTGTGTGCCACACATCAAACTTATTATGCCATACTCACGATATAATCCATTGCTCAACTGTAATAATTTCATTGTAGAGCTATTGATTTTATAGATAAAGATGTTAGCTCTCCCATCTAGTATGCAACCAGCCATCAACATATGGATTATATTCTGGAGGCACATGGTTATGATGCACTGGTGATTTGAGATGGCATGGATCATATGTCTCCAAAGCTAATTATGTGCCCCTACTCCCATTGAGTGACAAACTATCTGACACACCCTCTGCCTGAAACTAATTTAGTTAGGTTGGAAAATTTATGTTATATTAAGTTAAACTTACTATGTACATTTATGATCAAAAGAAAATACTTTGGGCATAAGAATGAATATTGTATTGTATAAATGTTTTCGGTTTTGACTCAGGGTCACTTGGCAGATCACGATTTCTGTTATATTAAATTAGGTCTGGAAGGTGTGTGTTTTTCTCAGAACTGTGGGTGGATGGACGCAAGCTCATTAAAAAAAAAACTGACAAAAATATCACTGTATGTCAGTAAGAGACAAGCTCTTGATTTATACTAAACCCAGAAGGACACTGACTATTGGAGAGTTCAGTGTATGGCTGCAGGTATGAAATCTTATTGCTATTTTGTGATACACACGACTGCATTGCTGCCGTTGTAGGTCAGAATCCTAGCACAAGGCAAGGACATTAATGCATTAATGATTTTGTTACTAGGCAGTGTGGGTTACACATTTAAACAAGTGTTTATCTCAGTCAGAGAATTTTGTCAGGTTGCATGACTGACTAGTTTGTATTTAAAAAAAAAAATTAATTAAGTATTTAGAAATTAATGCCTTGATATGCAGCAGTACAAAACTGAGACAAGAGAAAAGTAAAGAAAAGCAGTACTGTTCTAAAAGAAGCAGGTTGAGCTGTTGGCCGGTGTGGTAATTGCTACAAAAACATGTCTGAGAGAGCATCATTACAGTAAATGTCTGCCTGCCTGAAGAATTGAATATGTATTTGCCTTTAGTGATAATTAACTAATGTCACTATATATTTGTCTAATGTTAGCTAAGTAAAAAACACACTATATGGGCAAAGGTTTGTGGGCACCTGACCATCACACCCATATGTGAGCCTTCCTCAAACTGTAGCCACAAATGCAGAAACACACAATTGTATAGGGTGTCTTTGTATGCTGTAGCATTAAGAATTCCCTTAACTAGAACTATGGGACCCAAACCTGTGCCAGCATGACAATGCCCCTGTGTACAAGGTGAGGTCTATGGAAAGCACATTTGAGTGTTATGGTCAGGGGTCCACAAACCTTTGCCCATATAGTGTATGTTGATTGATTTTAGTTCACATTAATGAATTCAAAACTTTCTCCAATCAAAAGGACAAAAAGTGAGGGTGCCAGATCAAAGCAAGAAAATCAAGAAAAGCATCTCAGAATGCACATCACATTGAATCTTGAGCTACAACAGCCCAAAGAAAAGTCCAAGACCCAAGACCACACTGGGTTTGGCTACTGTCAGCCAGGAATAGGAATCTGAAGCTACTGGGGGTAGAGGCTCACTGATACTGGACAGCTGAAGTTTGGAAAAATGTTGCCTGGTCTGATGAAGCTTCATTTCTGCTGCAACATGCAAATGGTTGGGTCAGAATTTGGCATCAACAGCATGATTTCATGGACCCAACCTGCCTGGCAGCTGGTGGTGGTGTAATGGTGTGGGGAATGTTTTTTCCTTGGCACACTCTAGGCCTCATGCCAGTTACGCATCATTTGAATGTCTGAATATTGTTGCTGATTACACTGATTTTACAGTGGCTACTTCCAGCATTATGATGCACCATATCACCAAGCCCAGCTCATCTAAAACCGGTTCCACCAACACAACAATGAGTTCAGTGTATTTCAGTGGCCTTCCCAGTCAACACATTTGAATCCAGTAGAGCACCTTTGGGATGTGGTAGAACGGGAGATTCACAGTATGATTCACAACACCTTGTAAATTCCGTGTCATCTGACACAGATGCTGTGGTACTTGGGTCATTTGGCAATGGCAAAATATAGATTGTTGTTCACATGCCAGGCTGTACCTCCCTGTCTGGTGGAAAGGTGTTATGAATTTCTAATATTCTCTCCCAGCATGAGAACTTAGCTAGTTAGTTTCACATGACCTGGAAGGAGGCAGCACATGGTACAGACGTACTCTACTTTTCTAATACATATTCATGGTCCCCAGTCTGCTTTTATTTTCTCAGTTCATCACTGTTGAAACAGATTGTTTTATGCTACCTAAGACAAATCAAAGACTTTGGTTTATATTGTGAGGTTTAATGAAGTGTTTTCTCCTTGGAGAAGCTCCATGTTAACAAGCCACCCGTGGATTTGCCTGTTTTTTGATCCTCACCACTAACAGTGTGTCTCAGCTTGAATCTGTCACTTCTAACGCCTATCAGCGTGAAGCATTTCTGTGTTTTTGTCAAGTTCATTGAGCCATTTGGCAGTGACGTGTGAAATGATTTTAATAAGCGTCATGTTTTCAGGGCAGGAGGTGTAATTTTGAAACATTTCGTTCAGCACATGCTGACCAGACATGTCGTCAGGAAAGGAACAGGGAGGCTTACTGTTTTTTTTTTTGATTGCCATCTTTCTTTTCTCCTGGGTAATTAAGTCTATGCGGAAAGCTGTACTTTAAAGGGCCTACGCTTTTCCAGGAATTGAATTGGTGCACGACTCATTTCTGGGTGCGTGTATGGGCATATATATTCCTTACATGACAAACTATTAAATGCTCTTTATTCTTATGACTGGAAAATGACAAAACGTGCTTCACCAAATTATATTTGGCTTCATCTTATGGATCTTTTAACACTCCTTTACCATTTCTCTCTTTTTCTCAGAACAAGGTGGTAACGGTGGATAACATGAAAGTCAAGCTCCAGGTAAGTGTGTTTTCTGTCATTTCCCTCATTCTGTCACATGACTATCACATTACATCTGTTGTCCATAATCCAAGGTAGTCATGTGCTCATAATCTTGATTGTGCATGCATAATATAAGGCATTTCATATAGAAAGCAGCTGCCTAGTTATATGGTGTAATTATGCCACGATTGCTCCACAAAGATAAACAATGTGTACTGATGTATAAAAATGACGATATTCAGAGTACCATCTTTTAACATGTAGCATTTGTAGTTAATGGTGATGAAAAGAAATACCAGCACTGCAAACAAAAGACATCAAGTGAACATATCTTGAATATAGTCAAATTTATCTAATGTTTCCTATAAGATTGCAATGAACTAAATATACTAGATAAATATAATATTATCTGCCAATAGAAAATTTCAAGCTTGAAAGTAGTACAAACGTCTAGTAATAGGTTTATGGTGTCTTTTTTTTTTTTTTTTTTTTTGAGGGCTGGCTGGAATAAATGTGATAGCAGGGCTAAACCCTCCTTCTCAATGAAAAAATACATAAAAATTAGGCTTTTTTTTTTGCCATTCACATCGCCTTACACTATATGGCCAAAGGTTTGTGGACACCTGACCATCACACCCATATGTGGGCCTTTCCCAAACTGTTTCCACAAATTTGGAAGCAAAAAATTGTATAGAGTGTTTTTGTATGCTGTAGCATTTTCCCTTCACCAGAACTAAAGGGCCCGAACATGTTCCAGCATGACAATGCCCCTGTGCACTAAGCAGTGGAAGAACTCGAGTGGCCTGCACAGAGCCCTGACCTCAACCCTTTGAGATGAACAGAAACACAGACTGTGTGCAAGGCCTCCTTACCTGAATGCTGTAAAGTGGATTATTTTTGCTTTTGTGGGACCAAAAACTAAAGCGCCACAAGCGGTTTTAACTAAAAAAAAAAAATACACAGAATAGTATGAAGCAAAGACTGGGCCTGATTTCTTTCTAGCCCAGACTGTAGATTTACTCAGCCTATCATTGATTGTTGTGTCACCAATTACACTTGGTTAAATGGCCCATAGATTTTGCATTCATTGCAGATATTTATTTAATCCTGCTTCTCTGACACATCCATAACACGTCATCAGCATAGACGAAGAAGGCGCACTTGAAATACAATAGTGGGTGTAATAAACATGAATCATTGATATTTAAAATGCTTTTGGAAAAAAATATATGTAAATAGACTAAGCAAACATCGACCAGTCAAAATACAACAAATTACATGAAGGGACAAACTACAGAACTGTAAGTTTGAAAGAAACAGCTGGCTAATGGCAAGCTCAGCTTTTCTTTTTCACCATGCTTGCTTTTTTTAGTACACATATTCTTATTATGGACCTGAAACACTTGACTTAAAAAAAAAAAAAAAAAAAAAAGGAGTCACAAATGGTGTTACCTATCTGTCTGTCAAAGAGTGTGCTCCTATGTGTATGTGTAATAGGTTTCTGTGTTTGATGAGCCCCTGTGTAATTAGACTCAACCATAATGGTATAATAATAGTAGTGCCGAGTTGCTGATAGGTACTAAAATTTTCATAGCCCCCCCATTTGATATCATAAGATAGGCAATTATGAAAATGTAATATTGGCAAATTAGGTTTTATGCAGCTCTCTGTGCAGCACAGTAAGAGAGTCCTGTTTTGTCTTCCACAATATTTTGCGAAAAAATTAAATATCTCTGCAGTTACTGGACAACACTTTCACAAAATTTGAGGAATCATACACAGTATCCTTGTTCTGTATATTGTGTCTTCTTATAGCACAGCTGAGAAGCAAAAATATACTTTGCTTCCTGTGAGACTACCTTCAGGTTATTAGTGTGAATTGGCTGTTATATAACATCTGCTATTTCTGGCATAGTTTGAAGGCTGGGTTCACACTTTCAGTCAACCTTTTCTTTCTTCCTGTTCAGAGATGGGATTTATTCAAAATCAGCCAAGCTCATGGTAATTGCTGAGTCTGGCACAGTATTCATATCAAACTGAGCTTTCTCTCTTCCTTTTCTTCCTTTTTTTAACCCTTGAAAAATAATGACATTTCAAAGATGTATTATTATTGATGCCAAGCGATGTTTAGAATACTGAAGTAAATCAAATCATCTTATTGATTCATTTGCCTTGCATTGTCTTGCAGATTTGGGACACAGCAGGACAAGAAAGGTTCCGCAGTGTCACTCATGCCTACTATCGAGATGCACAGGGTAACAGCTCCATTTTAGCCACTCTGTACAACAATCTGATTGTTTTGGAAAGGCAATGATGAAGATGCCATGAAGATGCTTGACTATAATTTATTTTTATCCCAGTAAAATGTTTCAGATGCTTGTGCTCAGTTTGTCTTGTCACCCCTTCAGCTCTCCTACTTCTGTATGACATTACAAGAAAATCATCTTTTGACAATATCAGGGTAAGTGTGGAATTATAGCGTGCAATTTGAGCAAGAAGTCATTTTCTGTTCTGAGGCAGCATTTGCACTCCTTTTCAAATGGCAACGCTTTTTTTTTTCTTGATGCAAGGTCTGTCTTCTCACGTCATCTCAATTATTTTCTTCCATCTGTATCACCACGCAGGCCTGGCTGACTGAAATTCATGAGTATGCACAGAAGGATGTGGTCATCATGTTGCTTGGCAACAAGGTAAGTGGAACTTCCTGGGGAGGAGCCACAGCAACTCCTATGAAAGTAAAAATGAATAATACTCACTTGTATCTGTTTGTTTTTTAATGGTGATGTACCTGTAAGCATATTTAACAAGATTTGCAAGGAAAGGATTTTATATAAGATGTAAGCAGCTCTTGGTATCCACTGTCGATTTTTGCAAAATATTAGCAGACAGGTGAAACATTTCTGACACAGTTCAGATCACTGACCTTCATCAGGCTGCATGGTGGGCTTTATAGTGTCCTGTCCTAAAATCCATGTCCAGAAATTAATAACTTGCTAATAGAGTAGTGTTTTTGCAACTGTGCAATATGGACCTCTGCTAGTATAAAATACAACATTTGCATATGCATTTAAATTTTGCATTTAAAGTTCACAGGCCTGCACAGCTGGCTGCATGTGATAAGAGACGCTGACACCGTGCTTAATCCCGAATTTCTTAATGAGCTCAGTGTTCACGTAAATGCAAGGCTTCCTGTTCTTAACTGCATGATTTGAGAAAAGCTGGTCTTGTAAAACACAATTATCCAGACATATAAAATGGTTTTTAGTTGGATTAATATTTTTGGTTATAAAAACCATGTAATGTAAATGTAATGTAAAACCTTCTTTTTCTCAATTTTTTCTATAAAGACATATTTTAGATTATTCTAATAATCACTTAAATGATATTAAGCATTAGTGCGTTGACTCAAGTTATTTGATTACAATGAGGCAATTTATCTGGATAACTAATTTTGTATCAAATATATAATTCTCTCATTCATTTTAAGGTAGTTTTATATTTTATGTACTATCTGTTGTTTATACAGACATGCTGGCACAATTTTAGTCTCACCTTCCAGCCGATATTATCCACTGGATCCGCTGCACTGCTGAGGTTCATGTTAGAATTGAATTACTTTCATTGAGCCAGTAAATGACTAAACACAAATCAAATAAGACTGGTTGCAGTTGGATTATTGAATGCAGTCAAGTGCTGAGGTGACTCCTCACATTCTTACTGACACCTACAATTGTAATTATTATAGCACCATGCTGTTGAATTCTCAATTCTGATTGGTTAGAAGGTGTTATTTTCTTTTCTGTAACAGCAGTGTGGCTGCAAGGCAAAGCACCAGTTTATATTAATGCTCTTCTTCCAATACTTTATTGTTTCTATAGTAACGATTCGCACAGGGGCTTGTATGGCCGACACTCCACATTAACACATAAAAACAATGTGTAATCGTTGATATGGTGAACTATTGTGTGAGGAGATGTTTATTTAGCATTTTTGAAGGCATGTCCAGTGCAGTGCTTTGTAACAGGCAGAGGTAAAGCTGTTCCTTTAAGTTTTTAGACAAAGGAACATCTTTTGTCGCTAACATAACAAGCTGCATTTTTTTTTTATTCGTATGAAATTTGAGACCGAGAGACTGGTGTTGCTAGAGTGTAAGTGAGAACAGGAACTAACTTATTTCCGAAGGCTACACAACATTAAATGTTACTGAAGAGTGGTAAAGAGTACATGTTCTTCTTTAATAATCAAGAAATTGTTAGTGATGGCAAATTGCTGTGATACAAGAGGAATAAAACACTTCTGCCTGTGCTGTTATAGGAAAACAATCAACTTCAGAGTGGAAACAGTAACTCCACTTCACATCAGGCCATATCACACCTATTTAACAGCACACCCAGAAGTATTTTATTCCTTATATAATGAACACTGCATGCCAGTTTAAGACATGTTTTCTAACCAAGATACTGACACAACCTGGCTTACATTCTCTGATCAAATTACCAGTTGGTGTTTTTAACTTGCATTGAGGTGTTGATTTCTGTGTTTATTGATAAAGCACTAACAGTGGATTGAAATCCAGGTAGTAACATTTGAGTAATGAGCATCCATGACTGTGTGCTTTTCTACAGTCAGACATGGCAGCTGAACGAGTCATTAAGCCTGAGGAGGGACAGAAGCTGGCCAAGGTAAGAGACCCTTATTCCCCTTCAAAAGTTTAAAAATGAAGCCATTTCAGTAACTCTTACAGTGAAAGACATACCAGGGGTATTCAACAAAATTTGTAAAGGTGGAACTGCATAAAATTCCTTACTTACAAAGGTCCAAATAAGCAACTAACATGACTGAATGTGACAAGAGTTTATGGTTATAATTATATAAAAGAAGACACATCAATTTGAAGTTGGTGTTTTGTTTTGCACTTTTAATTAGCATTGTACACTCTGAACAGATGAGACATCTATTTTGAACTTGACACTGAGAATAAAAGCATGCTTCTCTGTCCATGTCACATACATCTCAAGCCAGAGAGGGTACGTTAAAAAGAAAAATCTATTAGTCACTGAAAACTCTTACCCTTCTCAATTAGCGGCCATCAAGTAAATAATTTACATAAATGCATGTACAAGCTCCAACAGGGTATCTGCTACAGAAGCTACGATGGTTCATGTTTAAAAAATGGGAGGTACTGAAATATGGACATTATGTATACATACAGTAGATCAATTTTGCTACAGTAATTTTTGATTGCTCAGTTTGATCCACTGAAATACTTCGTAAGCACTGTAAGCACAGCAGTGAAGTTAAGAAGGTGACTACAGTTCTGTCTTTACTCTGCTGAAAAACATGGGTTTTAAAGGTATGAAGTGTATGAGAATGGAGGCGGATGTAGAAGGTGCTGGTGGTTTGGTAGGAGAGAAGAACAGACAAGTGCGTGGGTGTGAGACTGTCTGAGGGCCGTAGGTGAGGAGGAGAACTTTGAATTATATGGGCAGTGCTTTGAAGGAAATGTGAAGTACAGGTCCAAAAATGTATATTCCTTAGTGTTATTAGGTCAGTGTGAATGGACTTGCGTTGTACCAGGTGAAGTAGTTTGTATGAGTGGCAAAACACAAGTTTTTACCACAAGTCCAATACCAATGATTTATACACAATTCTGGGACTTTATGAAGTTACCCTTCCATATATGCATAAATACAACTATACATGTTAGTTTGTACTGTGTTTGTGCTGGTTTTTCAGATGTTATATACTGTATATGGGCAAAAATATATACACCGTTTACCCATAACATTAAAACCATTGATAGGTGAAGTGAATAACATTGATTATCTCATTACAATGGCACCTGTCAAGGAGTGGGATATTAGGCAGCAAGTGAACAGTCAGTTCTCAAAGTTGACGTGTTGGAAGCAGGAAAAATAGGCACACGTAAGGATCTGAGTGACTTTGACAAGGGCCAAATCGTGCTGGCTAGACAACTGGGTCAGAGCATCTCCAAAACGGAAGGTCTTGTGGGGTGTTCCCGGTATGCAGTGGTTAGTTCCTACCAAAAGTGGTCCAAGGAAGGATAAACGGTGAACTGGTGACAGGGCACCCAAGGCTCATTGATGCGTAAGGCTAGCCTGTCTGCTTCGATCCCACAGAAGAGCTACTGTGGAATAATTTGCTGAAAAATTTAATGCTGACTATGATAGAAAGGTGTCACACACACAGTGCATCGTAGCTTGCTGCATATGAGGCTGCGTATCCACACACCGGTCAGAGTACCCATGCTGACCCCTGTCCACTGCTGAAAGCACCTACAACAGGCATGTGAGTATCAGAACTGGACCATGGAGCAATGGGAGAAGGTGGCCTGGTCTGATGAATCATGTTTTCTTTTACATCATGTGAATGGCCGAGTGTGTGTGCTGCTTACCTGGGGAAGAGATCACACCAGGATGCACTATAGAAAGAAGGCAAGCTGGCAGAAGCAGTGTGATGCTATGGGCAATGTTCTACTGGGAAACCTTGGGTTCTGGCATTCATGTGGATGTTACTTTGACATGTACCACCTACCTAAACATTGTTGCAGACCAAGTACTCGCTTCCATGGCAACAGTATTCCCTAATGGCAGTGGCCTCTTTCAGCAGGATAATGCGTCCTGCCACACTGCAAAATTTGTTCAGGAATGGTTTGAGGAACATGACAGAGTTCAAGGTGTTGACTTGGCCTCCAAATTCCCCAGATCTCAGTCCAGTCGAGCATCTGTGGGATGTCCTGGACAAACAAATCAGATCCATTGAGGCCCCACCTCGCAACTTAAAGGACTTAAAGGATCTGCTGCTAACGTATTGGTGCCAGAAACCACAGCACACCTAGACAGGTGGTTTTAATGTTATGGCTGATCGGTGACAGGTGGTTTTAATGTTATGGCTGATCGGTGTATATATATTTATAGCACAAATCCTCACAAACAAGTAATACTAATTTTGCTAGATTAATAGTTTGGTTTTAAGTTGAATGGGATTTAAATACTGAGACACAACTGTGTCATAGATTCAGTCTGATATGTATCAGTTATAATATCTCAAAAACAAAATCAGCGCATTATTCATTTTTACAGTAGCTACAAATCAGCTCAAAAAGAGCACAGACGAACGACATAAGTTTTATTACATTTTTTGTTGCAGTGCCAAATTCTCAGAGGTCAATACTGGTCTTCTGTATGTGTGAACAGTTTTTTTTTTTTTTTTTTTTTTTCTCCCTAAAATCAAACCTTGCCTCCCTTTTGTTTTAAACAAGGAGTATGGAGTTCCTTTCATGGAGACGAGTGCCAAGACAGGTGTTAATGTGGAGCTTGCATTCCTCGCCATAGCAAGGCAGGTTCTGTTATTAAAACTATACTGTTTTCCTTGCTATTATAATTAATTAGTTTATTAAGTTCTCAAACCTGTTATCATAACTTCTCATGAAACAAAACAGTGGCTTTTAAAAATAAAAGCACTTCCCACTTTCCAGCCTTCTCTTAGAAATAATAATTTTTCCATCATTAAACAGCATTGCAAAGGTTATTTGATTTGCTGTAGTTATAATAATAATAAGAAGAAGAAGAAGAAGTAGTAGTAGTAGTAGTAGTGGTAGTAGTAGTAGTAGTTTTTGTTGTTTTTGCTATTATTGTTAGTGCTGTTGTTCTTGTTTTAAAGTAAAATTCTACCCATTTTACTTCCTTTAATTTATCATTAATGTTAATGTTGAAATAATATTGTAAAATGATGATACAGTAAATGTGTACTTAACATTACCTGGTACTTAACATTACCTGTTTTGTCTCTATTTTAATCACAGAGAGCTGAAGCACAGAGCAGCCCAACAGCCTCATGAGCCGAAGTTCCAGATCCATGATTACATCGAGTCCCAGAAACAGAAGTCCAACTGTTGTGGTGCACTCATGTGACAACTTCACCTACTCGTAACAGAGCGAGGAAGGAAGAGACGAACCAATAAGGAAGAAAGGGGCAACAATAGATCCATGAGGAAAAACAGTGATGGCAAGCGATAATGGTGTGAAGAGACATAGTGTGTGAGAGAAATACTTATTTGGATGTGTGTGGCATTAAAGCCCTCTTGCTTTTACCATCAGGTGTAGACTTTGTCTGTCTTTGTTCTCTGGCTGTAATTAAAGATAATGGAGCTTCGTGTGCTGAGATAGACGGCAGCCATATGTGGCTCCTCCAAGAGCTCGTCTCGCTGTTTTTTTTTTTTTTATTATTAAATGAAGCAACCCGAATCCCTTGTTAAATCTATTGCTCATTTTAGTTCACATGTGAGGACAGTATTTTTCTCTCATAATCATGATCTCTCTTAATTTCAGTACTAACGTTTGTATAAATGTCAGAACTATAGCTCTAAGCACATTTACAAAATTGGACCACAAACATAGAAAAATATTCTAAGCCATATTTTTGTGTTAATGAATTTGTATATAGAAATGTGTGGTTTTGGACTTAAATGCTCATGATACCTTGTTTTGTGTTTGGTGTATTGTGGGCCCCAGAGTGAAAAGTGTTTTTCTGATACTTAATTCAAAAAGCAAATCAATGGACTTTCATACCACCTTTACACTTGGCATCTATTTGTGACTTTTTTTTTTTTTCCCACAAGAATTCCCACAAAGCAGGCCGTTTGGTCATGTTTTCATGATTGTAACATGCAGTTCACATCTGTATAAACATCTCGTTTGTATATCAGATTTGTGAGGTATTTAAATGATCAACTCTTGCTGTTGAATTGCGTTGTGGAAACTAGAATTGGTAATTCATTATTGCTACTAGTCTTATTTAGTTGTTACTTGTAACTCAGTGACTTTGTTTCTAAGATCACAAAGTGCCAAGACAAAGTGCTCTGTATAGATACTGTATAAATCTCTATTTTGTAATGTAGAGTGTTGTTGCAATGTGTTTCTTAAGTTATGTAAGTCAGTTTACAGAAGTGGTTCTGTTAGGGGCTGGACGAAAGTCTTCTATACCCATAAAGTTTATTTACTTTTGTGTTGGTGTTTTCTTTTTCTTATCTTACTTTCTTACTTTGGTGTTTCCCTACCCTGACCCTAATCGGTGACATCTGTTAATAGAAAAAAACCACAAAGGCCCATATTTTATCAAAGGATTAGTTAGTTAGGTAAGTGGTATACTTTAATAGGACACCTGTGTACCCGCTGATTCATGCAGTTATCCATTTAGCCAGTCATGTGGAAGCAGCTCAATGCATAAAATCATGCAGATACAGGTCAAGAGCGTCAGTTAATGTTCACCTCGTACATCAGAATGTGGAAGAAATGTGATCACAATGACTTTCAGCATGACTTGGTGCCAAACAGTATTTCAGAAACTGCTGATCTCCTGGGATTTTCACGTTCAACAGTCTATAGAGTTTGCACAGAATGGTGTGTGGAAAAAAAAAGGTGAGTGGCAGTTCTACAGGCAAAATGTCTTGCCGGTGAGAGTTTGAGCTGACAGGAAGGCTATGGAAATGCAACCACTCTTTACAATAGTGGTGAGCAGAAAAGCATCTCATAATGCACAACATGTCAAACCTCAAGGTGGATAAACTACAACAGCAGAAGACCACATCAGGTTCTACTAGAACAGGAAGGTGAGGCTACAGGACACAGAACCACTGAAACTGGACAGTTGAATGTTGGAGAAAGACCACTGACTTCCTTTTTAACTGAATATACCAAGTAATATGAAGGTTCATGTCTGTGCATAAAACACTAGATGTGAATGTCTGAATGAGGATTGCTGCTCAAGAGTGATTCATTTTTCTGATTTTTGCATTTGTAATAAACACACGCTCGCCCTCTAATGACTAAGAACAGAAAATACAACTTGTATAAGAGGGAACTAAACAGGTTTATATAGAATAGAGCTTACAGCTCACACATGCATGCATGCTTTTTATGTATAGACATTTATTTATTTCTTAATAAATAAATGTAATATTGGTATTATTACAAATAAGTATAATACTGCACCATTGATTCTTGATGGGATTACTCAAACAGTGAGTACAAAACACATTAGGTAAATTAGTTATAAAGCAGCATCTGTAGTGTTTGGCTAAAACTAGAGATTATGATCAGTTTTCTGGTGTGTGTTAACTTGTGTGTTAACTTGTATAAAGAACTACAGTGGACACACAGCCTATACATTGCTGTTATTGAGGGGGAGTTGGTTATAACCTGACACACATGCTTATATACAGTAAGCTAGTAGTGCTTCTACTGTAATATTGTGAAGAAGGTGTGTCATTGAAAGTGTGAAATCTAAAAGTGTGCAAATCATTTTTGAGGTAGATATACAGCAAGTGTGAGATATACAGCAAAGCTTGATTTGCAGTTAAATAGTCAGAATCACAATTAATAAATAATCAAAATAACAGTCTGATCAATAATAGAGCAAGTCGAGTAGGTAGTGTAGTATTAGTAATAATAATAATAATAAGAAGAAGAAGAAGAAGAAGAAGAAGAGGAATTTTAATTATCATTATTATTATTATTATTATTATTATTATTATTAGCAACAACTAACTTAGCAGATAATGTTGATAATCACATTTACGAACAAATATACCTCATAGTAAAGTATAGGCAATGAGGTTTAGCATCAACATGTAATTAGTAAAAGTGAATCAGTAAGAATTGATGTGGAATTGAAGAATTGATTATCAGTTTATTAGTATCCATTTTAGTAAGCATTTTCATACAAGAGGCACTGTCTGACCTGGATGTGCTCTTGGGCAGTTTATTACCTGATTTTGACCTTAAACAGCTTTATTTAAAAAATACTTCCATAACTTTCAATATATGCCTATATTAATTTCAGTAAAAACAAAGGCTTGTAAAAAGACAAACCTATTAGACATAGTTTTTGTGCACATCTTTTACAGTCTGAGGGGAAATAAGTATTCAGACACTTTTTGTTATTTCATATACTCGCAGTATGTATCCACTTCAAATTTACATAAATAATGTCTTTTGACTTTGGACTTAAATATGTACAAAAATAAATATGGACAAAAAAGTATGTTTTCATAAGCATTAAAAAAGTTTTAAAAAATTAAATCGATAGGAAAAAAACATTCACACACCACAAATGAACAACATTAGTATGTTGTTGCAAAGCAGCAAAGGTTTGTTGGCAGTTACAGCTTCAAGACATCTTCTATAAGAAGTAATCCACTTTCTGCAGCATTGTGGTTCAGTTTTGATCCATTCCTCTTTGCAGTTCGCCTGCAATTCACCAAGATTATGAGGGTCCCTATGATGGAATCGCAATCCATAGATTTTCACTGGGGTTTATGTCGAGATGTTGCCTATGCCACGCAAGGCCTTAATGAATTATTCTGGCTGTATGTTTGGAGTCATTGTTTTGTTGAAACATCTGTATTTTCCCCAGATTCAGTGTCTTGTATCCTGGTACATCAATTCATGTGCTGGTACATTGTTCCATTCATGTTTCCTTCGATGACGTGTATTGCCCCAGCCCTGTTTCGTGATGCTCCCACCTTCGTGCTTCACTGTGAGTCTGGTGGATCAGACACATTTTTCTCCAAGCATGACATGCTGAATTATTCCTAGAGTTCTTTTTTTGTTTCGTCAGACCAGAGTATATTGTTCCAAAAGAGTTCTGATTTGTCTAAAAGCTTTTAGACATGTATTTCTGTACCTCTGTTTTAGCAGAGGAGTTTTGCGTGGGGTGTAGGAATGGAGACGATTGTGGTGCCATTCATCACTTATTGTGTAATTGTTGTTCTTTCTGCTTTCAGGTTGTCCTGTGACTCTTTTTGAGTGACTGCTGGCTTCTGGCTTACATTCCTTACCATTACTTCATATGTAGCTTTTTCCATTCATGTGTTGTTTAATAATGTTTAATAATTCACTCACTGTCCACTTTATTAGGAACACCTGTACACCTGCATTTTCATGCAGTTATCTAATCTGTCAGTCATGTTGCAGCAGCACAATGCATAAGATCATAAAGATACAGGTCAAGAGCTTCACTTAATGTTCACATCGAACATCAGAATGGAGAAAAAGTGTGATCTCTGTGACTTTATCCGTGGCATGGTCTTTGGTACCAGATGAGCTGGTTTGAGTATTTCAGAAACTGATGATCTCCTGGGATTTTCACACACACCAGTCTCTACATTTCACACAGAGTGGTGTGAAAAACAAAAAACACTGAGTGAGTGACAGTTCTGCATGAATGTGCAAGTGTATAGGTGTTCCTAATAAAGTGGACGGTGAGTGTATATAGTGGATATAACCAAACACTGGAAGTATGTTAAATAACAATAACAACAGTATACATCAACTTATTTTCCCTCACTGTATGCCATTTTTGAGGATGACAGCAAAAAGTTTTATTTGCAGCAAACTCTAACTCAGTTTCACTGAAATTTACTGTATTTTCTGCTTTCAATTTTCATCCTTCCTCAAGTCTAGCTGGCTGAATGTTTTCCTTTTATTGGCTCACTGTCAAAACACCTGCACAAATTAGTGTGTGTTTCATGTAAATTTGACACATGACCACAGATTTTTGTCACTTTAATAATGACATCATCATCATGCCACAATGGCGCACTCAAAATTATGTCGAGAGGCTATCATACTTGACTTTTGCTATAGTCTACTATCTAGTGAATTTTTTAATTAACCCTGTAACAGGCAGTTGAGATTCAACAACATACAGGCATCCAGCAACCTAGCAGCAAACAGTCTATCAGCTCCTTTTGAGCTGTTTTAAATGTACCTTTGTTCAACTGTGTTCGAGACAGCTGGGGTGTTCCCCATTGTCAATATCATTAACCAGGTTTGCCATGTTTCAGCAAAATTTCCAGTCCAAATATATCTCAAGAACAAAACAAAAGACACAAAACAAGCCCAGAAAAGGTCACTAGAAAAAGGAGATACATTTTCCCTCTTTTTCTCAGCCTTTGCATTGGAAACAAGGTCACAGAGATGCACATGCATTTCTGATGTACAGATGTTATCCACTCCATAACCCCCCTTTTTTCTCTCCTAACCTTTTCAATATAGCTTACAGTAGAATTGGGGCAATCATAGACACATTATACACACTTACTCTATCTTTAGGAAAATTTATTAGACTTAATTCTGATTATGTATTATAAGATCTTGGAGGCTGCAGAGTCTTTTTAAACTAGCCCAATGTGGCATCAAATCTGCCACCGTGGTAATCCTGTCTGCTTCTCCTCCACTGAAAAAAATGTCCATAGAGGAAGCATGGGGCAGTATGATTCCTGCCCTCATAGGCCTTTATTAGCTCTATTGCAGCTCCAATTTTTGAGTATTAGGTGCAATAATAACGCTATGGAAACTAAGTGGGGCAGGGAGCTCACCGCGTCACTATTCTGCAACATCTAGAAAGGCGGGCAAAGCAGTGGAGCATTGGTTTTCTCTGTCAAATGGCAATGCTTTTTTTAAATAGTAGGTCACTCAAAAGAGGTCATTCCAGTGGAATTTATAAAGTATTGAGTTGTGAATGAGGACTTTGTAAAAATTAACATTTGTTGAACAACTGATATATAAGGTGCCCCTAGGGATGAACTGCCACTGATGTGTGTGAGAGGAAATTGGGGCGTGTCACATGCTTATATCATGTAAATAAGGCACTATGGGTGAGGTGTGTTTAACATGGCTGAGGCTGATTCAGTAAGATAAAATAAAATTGTAGATTATATATCAGATTGTATATTAAATAACCTGTGAAAGTGTTCGTTCCTGCTGCACAGTGTACTCCTCTATCCCTGGAGTGTTTAACGGAGTGGGCGGGAGGGCATCTTCATGAGCACTGACACCTTTGCCAGCATCCTCCTCTCTTCCACCATCTTCATTATGTCCAATTTATCCCCCAGGACTGAGCCAGCCTTTCTAACAATCTTGTTCTGATGTGTTAGTCTGATTCCTTGGCTGAAATGCTGCTCCCCCAGCACACAACAGCATAAAAGATGGCACTTGACAACACAGACTCAAAGGTCAGAGGACCTCAGCCTCCTCAGGAAGTAGAGCTGGCTCTGGCCCTTCTTGGACAGCAACATTATTTGCGCATTAAATCTGCACTTGTTTCTTGAAGCTTTCATGAATAAGGCTCAGTGTCTAAACTTATGTTCTTTCAGCAAGGAGGAAAAGTGATAAAAGTGCTCAGTGTTCATGTATAAACTGGGTAAATGTTTAAAAGAACTTAAAATGTTTTCAAGAAAACATCCATCCATCAGCATCCATCCACTCTACCGCTTATCCTACACAGGGTCGCGGGGTAACCTGGAGCCTATCCCCGGGGACTCGGGGCACAAGGCAGGGGACACCCTGGACAGGGTGCCAACCTATCACAGGGCACAATCGCTCACACACACACACACATTCATACACTACAGACAATTTGGAAATGCCAATCAGCCAACAATGCAAGTCTTTGGACTGGGGGAGGAAACCGGATTACCCAGAGGAAACCCCTGATGCACGGGGAGAATATACAAACCCCAAAGGGTGGAGGCGGTATTCGAACCCCCAACCCTGGCTGAGTGTTCTAACCACTAAGCCACCACTGCCCCCTCTCAAGAAAACCGAAAACTGTAATGCCAAACAAAAGCTTATACGGTTGGATTTCTGGAAACTACTTTTAAAGATTCTATATATATTTTTAAACTATGAGAAGTTTTATCAACGCTGAAAAATTGTGAAGTACAATTCCTGTTGGAGAGCTGCAAACAAATCAGTTCATTTTGCTCTTTAAATGTAGAAGTCCTTCCCTCCAGTTCTGCATAATGTTTTCTAATGTCAGTCAATAGGCGGCAGCATCGCCTTGGGTTTCCACTGAGGTGCTCTCTTCACTCTTCAGTGCCAGCATAAGTCCTTTAAAACCCCTGTTACATTTCTGTCATATGAATCTCATTTGTAGTTTTTATTCACGTCAGTGTGGAATAAATGTTTGGACTTTGTAAGAGACTGTCCAAGTTTGTGCCTGGACACAACCAACGCCTGGAGCATCTTGGTTGCTTTCTAAATAATACAACCAACAAACATAAACAGCTTCTCTTTTAGGGGGAAAGATTCACATGCACATTCAGTGAGCAAGCATCTTCCCAGAAAACGTCTGCAGAGCGGTGCAGGGTTTCACAAAGCTGCAGTCCAGTGCCTTCACTGGGGTTCTTTACTTTCACTGAAGCAGAAGTGGAGTGTGGGCTGCACACACACACACGCGCGCGCGCGCACACACACACACAGAGGCACAAACACAGCCGCGCGCGCGCGCACACAGTGATGGGAGACTTACCAGGGGATATCGCCTGTTGCTCTTGCTGTCAGGATGATACGCAGAGACCCTCCTGCTGCTTATCACTAAAGCTGCCATGCAACTGATAAACTTCGGCGTTTCAGACACTGCATTAGTTTCAGTTCTGGAGTTAAAACGCACAGCAAAGCAGATGGACGGTGCACACACGGACACACACGGGCTTGCGCAATAAAGTGCTGTTTGGATCCTGAACACTGCAGCTGAATGAAAAGGACGACTGGCAGCTTTTTATGCGTCATGCACTCTGTAAAGCCTTAGCACCAGAACCAAGCACTGAGCAAAGACGATGTGCTTTTGTAGCGCGAGACTTCTGCGCTAATGTGGTTTTTTTTTCGGGATTAGTCTCTGGTTAAAACAGGCTATATTCGCGCTTGGACTTGTTGGATGCTGAGAAGCGAAAAGCATGGCGAGCGATCTGAAACCGCGGCTTTGCTGCATGACCAAAGGTGAGAATGGATACGGCTTTCACTTGCATGGAGAGAAGGGAAAAACCGGTCAGTACATCCGCAAAGTGGAGCCTGCGTCTCCAGCCGAGGCGTCAGGACTGCGCGCGGGGGACCGAGTGGTGGAGGTGAACGGGCACAGTGTGGAGAGAGAAACCCACCAGCAAGTAAGCAGCCCATACACACACACACACACACACACACACACATGCATACATCTCAGCTCCCTGTACTATACCAAGTAACCTAGAATAATAGAGTAAAGCTCCTACCACATATTAACCCTGCTGAAAAAAAAAAAGTACAATCACAGAAACCAGCACAGAAATTGTAATGGTTTCCACTACAAATACCATTAAAACCATTACATTACCATTACTGGTCCTTACTGGTATCCACTAGACATAACATGCTACCAATAGAAGGCAACAAATTACCAGTAGAGATGCACAGGGACCAATAGAGTTTCCATTAAAACCATTACAATTCTCATTATAACCATTAAAACCATTACAATTCCCATTAAAACCATTCCAAATTCGATTCTGTATACAACTTTTTTGTATTTCAATTTTGTATATTGTATACAACTGAGATGTTCATTGTTTTGTATTGTATGCAAACGTATGCAAAAAAGGGCATTCTACAGGCTATTCTAGCAAATAAAGATGTTCTGTGCAGTAATTAGTAGGAGTGCTAAGTGTGCCTGTGTACTTCTCCAGCGTCTACTTTGAAATAAAACACTGAACAGACAAGCGGCAGCTTTTTCCCCAAGCGCCTGCTGGTTACCGTAAAGATCCGTCTATACTCACATTCAGATTCTGCCGCGGCTGGTTTGGCTTGACCGTTGTGTACGAAGAGCAAACAAAGCGCATGTGAAAAGAAAAAAAAACTGGTGTGACAGAGCAAAATGGGTTTCTAGAAAGATCTAGTCAGAGAAACGTTTTACAAAATGTGATTACTTGAGCTCAACTTTACTTACTGTACTTTACTACTTTACAAATCCACTTTAATAAAAAGGAAGTGGTCTTGTGTAGTGTTTGTATACTTTTTTTTTGAAAAGGTAAACTTTTCCAAATACATTGGTGGATTTAAGCTTTTGTGCTCATTTACAGTATTACAGCACACTTACTGTACATGCTTTTTTTTTCACTACAGGCAAACCCTTGTTTAAAATTTAAAATCCCAACCATGGTTGTTTGCTGTCACTACCTTTCATGACTAATAAAACAAATCCATCTCTTTTTAAGGTTATTAAAATTTACATAACTTTGCCAGCAATTGCAGTTTCATTAGAGATGTCTTTCATGAACTGACTTTAGTGTCATTCGTCCATTCATCTCGGCTTTATCGTGGTCAGGGTCAGGGTGGATCCGGAGCATATCCCGGGAATACTGGGCATGGGGTTGGAATCCACTTTGTATGGGACAACAGTCCATCTCAGGGCACCACGCACACATTCACATCTAGGTACGATTTAGAATAGCCAATCCATCTGCCAGCATGTTTTGGGAGGTGGGAGGAAACCGGAGACATAGACATGTGGAGAGCATGCACAGAAACTCCACACAGACAGTCACCTGAGGTCAAGATTGAACCACATTGGACCTGTGAGGGGGCAACACTACCCACTGCACCACCGTGCCACACAACCTCCATTTCATTACCTGTGAAAAAAAAAAAAATATATATATATATATATATATATATATATATATATATATATATATATATATATATATATATATATATATTGACTTGTAAAGGGTCTAGAATGAACACATAATGCATACTCTTAGTTCTGGGCCATATAGGTCTCAATCCACTTTACTGAGACATTAAAAATATTGTGATATCATTATAATTTTTTATATAAAAATATTAACAAACTGATTACATGTAACTGGTTTGATTAAAAAAAACTTTTGTACTGAATTTTCAAATTTGTAAAATGTTTAAATTTCAACAGAATTGTTTTTATTTTCCTCTCAGTTATTAATCATCAATTTTTTTTTTTAAATGCAGCACTATGGTTTTGTTAGAAGTGTATCTTGATACATATTGTATATATCGTAGAAAGGTTTTTGTGTATCATGGTGTAAACATCCCAAATGTGACCCTACTGAAATATGACTTAAGTTCAATTCCAAGCACAAGATGTCCAGTACAGAGTAACATAGTTAATCACGCCAACTGCTGGTTCAGTAAAATGGTTCTGGATGTCTGGCTGTCTCAAACTGGCACTTGAAACACTGCATGTGTGTCTGTTCTTCATCACCGACTCAATATTGCAATGAGATTTGAGGGTTTGAATGCCATTCAGAGGCAGGCTACAGGACTAGTGCTTTGATGATGGTCCCTTTTCAAGAGGCCTCTTCTAGAAATAATGCACTTACAATCAGAGATGACTGCAATTATTGCAATATGCTGGCCAGTTTTTAGTGCTACGAAAAGAATATTAAACAGTCACACTCAAACATAGGACTTGTGCATATTTGAGTAGCTTCCACATCTGATGTAGGGGAATATTCATTCATTCATTCATTCATTCAACTTCAGTAACTGCTTTATCCTGGTCAGGGAACAGGAATGCTAAGTGCACACCCTGGAGAAGACGCCAGTCCATCACAGGCTAGCATTAAATAAGCATTAGTCTGCATATTTCATCCTATTAAAACTGAACACTGGTCTTTAAGTTTTTAACTTGGAGGAGAAATCTCAAGCTTCTCATCGGACAGAGGCCGGTTTTGACATTTCCATTGTTCCTGTGATGCTTTGTTGGTTCTCAGGTGGTGCAGAGGATCAAGGCGATGGAGCATGAAACCAGGCTGCTGGTGGTGGACCGCGAGACGGATGAGTACCTGCGCAGTCTGCGCCTCACCTGCACAGAGGACATGGCTGTGCGAGTCAATCCATCAGCCTCTTCCTCCTCCCCTCCCCCGACCCCCAGCAAGCGGGAGAACAACTCTGTGTCCAAACTGCCAACCAGTCGTGAGATACCCAAACCCAGCAGGAGGTCCCCTTCACGGGCTACCAAAAAGGTACATGGTGCTACAGCTTTTATCTCTATACAAAGAGTTGTTTCTATACATGTAAGTATTGTTGGGTGACTTGTGGGGTATGTAAGTTCTGAAGTTATGATCTTTTTTCCGTCCATCTTTCCTGTAAAATGGGAGTTCCCTAGTACACAGGATGAAACCCTGTCTCCAGGGAGTATAATTTGTCTTCCAGAGCTTGCGTTGCGTAAATCATTGCGTCAGTAAGGCAGTAAGGATCTTCTGCCTGACTTGATAGGCTGAACTTTCACTTGTTACTGTCAATATTTATACAGCATGTCAAGCTCTTTACAGTTAAAGGTAGCTTAAATTTTAAATGCCTCAGTAATCATCAACTGAGCCACGCTGATATTTGAATGTAGGTCACCTGTCCCAGGGAGCCAGAGATGCTTAGTGAGATGACAAACACTTTATAACAATATTATAGAAGGTTCCTGTGTCTTGCAGTATTTTCAGTACAGGCTTAAGATGCTTTATAGTTGTTCCATATTCAAAACAAACACACACCCATGTGAATGACATTAGTCTTGATAAGCTGCAGCTATTGTGTTTAGGAGTTCTTGTTTTTGTGTTTATAAGCAGAAAGATATGAAATGATTACAGTATAATAACTGTATAATCCAGAATCAGGGTTTGGGTGTATCATGCTAACTATCTGCTTACAAATTAACAAGGAGGATGACACACATGATGTATGACCATACAAATATTAGGGGAAGCTGCTAGAATATGTATTAAATAGTGGTTTGGTTTGAACCTTCTAATTGTTTTCAGTTATTTTCAGTGTGTATGTTTATTCTTAAAAAAAAAGAAGCTCTATTCTGTTTTAAGAAGCTTGCAGCATACAGTTGAGTTTGCATCCCTGTGGGTTTTCCATTCAAAAATATAAAATATACTTCTATTTTACTAATTTATCTACAAAAAAATAGTAATCACAAAAAGAAATGTGGGCTATGGGGGGAAATATTACAGCGGACAGGATCTGTTCATCTGTTCAAAATACAAAATGGTAGAGGCCTAAATGTATTTCGAGGAATACACCAGACCTCAGAATTATATTTTCTTCACTGGTGATGACACCTAAACTTAAATATTCCTTACTACTGTATAGCATCATACTAGGGCACACACTTGTAAGCATGTTATATGTCACCATATCACTACAAACTGTCCTTATCTGATTAAGAGGTCATTTGACCTACAGAGCTGCGTCCCGTGCAGGATGAGAGGTTAACCGCAGCAGAGGTTAAGGTCTTCTCGTGGGTTGACATATTAACCATTGACACTGTGGATTAAAAGAACCACAGACCTGTTATTCCTGATTAGTTACCATATGGACGGGTCTCATTAAATGTTCTCTGTATCATTAGATTGCTTTTCCACTATTCTGACTATATGCTGTGTTTGTGTGTTCAGAAATCAGCTCTACTTTACATCCTACAGCGGTCATATCTGCACCAGTCTCTCCATCAGCCTCTGATTAATATATCTATACCGCATCTGCTTTACTTACTTTTCTCTAGCCACTGGGCTTTGCATAATTTGTATTGCTTTGCAAAGGCATGTGTATGTTTAGTAGGAAAAAACTTTAAAGCCTGTGTGTATGAAGGCTGTAGAGTTTTGATATTGCAACAGATGCTTCAGATCTCCATAAATGATGCCCCTTGTCCATCCTAAGCTAGCACTATTAGTTTAAGAAGATGCATATCGCAGACCAAGTTCTTTCCACTCCTTTGCTTATGCATAGTATAGCAGGCCAACCTTCAGCATTTTTTTTTTTTACTGAAGTCTAACCCTAGTTTTACATATGAGAAGGGTTTCTATAAAAGGGACTGAGGAGAGATGGGAGTACATTATCCTTAACGAGGAAGAAAGTTTGGTAAGGAGGAATGATTGGTGTATGCTGAAGCCCACGCTTTCAGTGCCAAAAACTCTAAAACCTCAAGCCTTGGCCAAGAGGTAGGAATTGCAATCTGGACTTCTGCTAAATTGTTGCTAAGCCATTAAAGAAAATGAGTAGAGAAGAATTTAGTGAGGAATGTAATTGTACTATGTGTAAGGAGCAAAACATGATGTGCTGTTATAGGAAAAGGATCAACAGCATGGTGGTACCAATTTGAAGTTGACTATTTTCCTATAACAGGATGTACTGAAATATTTTACGCCTCTTATACCACAGGAATTTGCCAATGATTACAATTTTTCATTAATTGAAGAACGACATATTGTACGTTTTATTTGTTTGTAGTTATGGTTAATGTTGCGGAGCATCTGTGAAAAAGTACTTCCTGTTCTCAGTTATGTTAGCACAGCTATAAATAGTTGTTTTCCCACCTGTCTCTCTTTTCTTTTATTCTCGAAGTTGATCAGACAAAAATGCAGCTTGTCAGGTTACAGAAAAACCGGAACGCCCTCTGGATTAAGACCTTTGTGTGTCAGAAAACATAAAGTTACAGGTTTACTTCTGGCTGTTACAAAACACTGACACTGGAGACTCCTTCCAGCAATGCTAAATAATGTCTCCTCACAGAAAATTTCACTAAAACCTTCACGTTTTTAAAATCTTTTTATGTGGTGCATCCGCCATACAAGTCTTTTTATCTTTGAGAATTGAGCATTCAACATCGCTGTGGTGTAAATGAGACTGTTTGATTAGAAAGATCTAATTCTAATGATAATGATTTTGCTTGTGTAGAAAAACTAGCTGAATTAAGACATAAAACTATCACTTTTATAATAAAGCTCTTTTCATACAGTTAATGTCACAAAGTATTTGGCCCTGATTCAGGTTTTAACATTAGCTGTGGCACAAAGCCACATCAAATAGAATTGAAGCCACAGTTTACGTTTCTCGTGTCTTTCTTGTGATGGCTCTGAAAAAAACCCTAACAGTTAGCAGTGTTGTTGCAGCTGTGATATTGTGGTTAGAAACAGGAATAGGAACAGAAAAATAATTTCTACAAATACAATACAAGTGTTGTATTTTGGAAGTTTGTTGACAGTCTACTTTTATTAGCCAACATGCTCAAGGTGGTTATTAGCAGCTAGCTAATGCTCTAACCTGAAAGAGTAAAAAAATAAAAAAATAAATAAAAATAAAAACACACACACAAAAGAATATCATAGCGATACCATTTAATCAGTCTCCTGACTGCGTATAATAGCACCTCTTTATTATGGATTAATTTATAGTCAGGTCAGGAAGAATTATGTACAACCTCATGTCTGGAAACAGCTAAAATTAGCACTTCCTCCATTTTGAATCTTCTGTGCTAATAGGAAGGGCCACCGCTTCAGTACTAAACACAGCCAAAATAGTTATGCATGTGCACCCCAGTTTAACTCAACCCATAGTTTTGCCAGAGAGAACGGATTAGCAAGACAAAAGCCGCCAAGTCGAATCAACTTCCTGGAATGCTTTACGTGGCAGGGAGGACTCATTCACCTTTAATGTAGACCAGAAATATAACACTTTTGTCCCATAGACACCAATAAGTGCTCTGTCTTGGTATCATTAAGCGTCTTTGATTACTATTGTGAAATGCATTTACAGTCTGATTGGAGCAAATTCCAATGAAACGATTGTTTCACTTGGGATGTGACTATGCCTTTAGAGACTGTCTGCCATCAGTATTAGAATGGAAAGTTGTTTTGTGATGATGTCAGTGTACTGCTGCATTGATCTCTAATATACTATATGTGTGACCTGTTGTGTCAATTCAGGTAGTCTATGTGAACTTTGTTTTCCAGCGGACATAACATACGTTCTTGTACAGACAGGAAAAGATGTGCATTGAAGTTCTAATGTTCAGGGCCTCTTGATTCATAGAAGAGGAGGCCATTGGGAGGGATAAAAGGTAAAGTATTTTCATCTGCAAGACTAAATAAAGCCAACACACATCGTCTCACAGTGTGTATTGCATCTATGGATGGCTCCACTTGCGCCAGTAGTTGTAAAGCAGTCGTAAAGCACAGCAGAGGTCCCAGTCCAGGCACGATAATACTACCACTAATGGCCAATACCTTTGCCGCAAAAAACTTGCTTTTTACTGGATACTGTACCAGCTACCCTCACTTGCATATGCTATATGTACTCTTGAACTCACATATTGCATTGTTAGCGCTTTAGACTACACTGATTTGCTTTGGTTGGGACTTACGTTTTCAGTAAATGCCTCATTTCAGTATAAAGGAAGTCATAGAGGAAATCTAGGCCATGGTGAATTGCTCTGATGATAGACACTTGTCTCTTTGGACAAAGTTATTAGGAAGATCTTGTGGAAGTAGAGCCAATCCCCCTCTGTTTGGGTCTCTCTGTCTCTTTGAAGAACATCAGTCTCATCCTGTGAGCATTGGCTGTGTTCCACCTTTTACAAGCTTTTGAGGGCTTTTACATACTTTGAGTGAAAAACGACATCCGCAGTGGGGACTCAGACCCGCCCAAGTAGGATTTATTGGTCCATCCCAATATTACTGCAGTATAAGTTTTAAAAGAGCTTCATAATGCTCAACATAAAGTCAAGAAAATCTCAACGTATGCTGGGCTGATCGTTGCCATGGTAGCTGGACTCCTAGGGTTACTGAGCATTCCAGCACTTCCTGTCTTAGAGAGGGATTGGAGCTTGAGGCCCCAAAGTGCACACTAGTTCATGAATGTCACTGGGTCCAATGAAAGCTAACAAAGCAACATTGGCAGAGCTGATTTGGAGTGTGTGTGTGTGTGTGTGCGCGCGCGTGCGCACACTCCCTGTGGCCTCGTGACTGGCTTGCCTGTCAGTAAGGGAGAATAGATATATGACACCACCATTCCACTGTGGCTCTGTTTTTACTGCGCAGTGTTATTTCCTTTCTGGCGCATTCTTTCTCTGTTTATTCTCCTGCTGATTTGTGAGTGAGTTTATTGAACTGGAAAGCGTGTTCTTTGTTTAGAAAACTGATGTTCTTTTTTGTTGTATGCTTACAATTAAAAATAGAATGTGCGACATCATGAAATAACAATTTGATCATTCTCTCTACACCACTAGTAGAGGAATGCACAGCTCTAGGGTCCATGGTTCGATCCTGAGCTTGAGTTACCTTGTCTCCCCACTTCCCAAAAAATTATGCTGATAGGTGGACTGGATACTCTAAATTGCCCTTAGGTGTGAATGAGTGTGTGAATGTGTGTGTGCATGGTGTCCTGTGATGGATGGGTGTCCTATCCAGGGTGTATTCCCACTTTGCGATCAGTGTCAGCGGGATAAGGTCCAGATCCGCTGTGATAAAAGGCTTACTGAAGATGAATGAATGATCATACAGACTTTGTTTAACAGTAAAAGATGTAAGCATCACTTGATCTGAAATCCATCTGTTGCTATGTACAATTTGTCAAACCAATATAACACCGCTGTTGACTAATTATAATGTGGGTGATTATAATTGGTCTTTCATCGGTTGTCAGTTTCTGACCACAGGATTGCTGATGGGTGGATAGGTCATCAGCACAGTGGGGTTTAAAAGTCCCAGCAACACTGATATACTACACTGTCCGGCCAAAAAAAAGTCACCATTTGGATTTAAATCAGCAAATACTTCAGAGCTGTTGATTGGATAATTACTATAGTGATTAATGTGTTTCAGCCGATAACAATTCTTTTAACCCTAACTGATGCAGTTAGCAGCTTCTCATTTCTTTAACAACCTTGTTGGAAGACGTATCCCATGCTCATGGTAAAGATGTTACTGTGTTTCAAAAGGGTCGAATTAATGGCCTGCATCAAGCAAAGAAAACAACTAAGGAGATTGCTGAAATAACTGGAATTGGGTTAAGAACTGTTCGATGCATTATTAACACCTGGAAGGATAGTGGTGAACCACCAACTTCATGGAAAAAATTTGGTTGGAAAAAGATCCTGACTGACTATGATCAGAGATCACTTAAATGCTTGGTGAAGTCAAATCGTAAAAAATAGACAGTAGAACTCACGGCTAAGTTTAATTGTGAAATTAAGAGCATTTCCACACTCACTATGTGAAGAGTGGCATAGCGAATGTGCACCATAATCAAAGCTAAAGGTGGTTCAATGATATATTAATGTGTGCGACTTCTTTTTTGGGCCGGCCAGTGTAATATCAGCACCCCACACACTATCGTGTCATGAGCTATAATAAAAACTGTGTGTATGGTTGGTATTATATTTATATTGTATACTCTAAAACAATTCCTAATTATATACCATCAAGCTTGATTAGTTGGAAAGTAAATGAAATATTGCTTCTTTTGCAGACAGATGTCTTAAAATGTATTATATTTTTGGTATCCGATATTACAGAAGTGAAAAGAGTGAGTCAGAGAGCGTAGTATCTTTTACAGATCACGTGTCAGAGTAGGCATTAGATAATGAGTAAATGTTTTAGTTGTGCCATTGTTACTAAATATTGTTCGACTAGTCACAAGCTTTAGAATACTGAAAGTTGTATGTCTTGTATAATCACTTCTGTGCCTAGGTTAAGGGAGGGACATCAAACCTTTTAAACACAGTGACACAATTTTTCAGAGTAAGGTATAGTTAATAAAAAAGTTCATAGCACCCAATCTTTAAAAGTTATTGCAGTGTTTTCTTTGAAGCAGTCAGAGATACACTCGTATGTTTGCAGACAGGCTACAGCAAAGTATGTAGTTTGTCATTTGCAATGTCTGTCAAAACCTCTCTTCATGTTGTAGGAGTCAGTCCTTGCCCACACTTATTAATGAAAAGTACCAGACGTTGGCTCGTGAGACTACTATTAATGTGATGTCCTACTTTATTAGAGCTTACTAAAAAAATTACAGGTGAAATTTATGTGATTGTCTGGGTAGAGGGTAAACTAGGTACACCCTGTTCATACCCTGAACTGAAGTTGACCCTAAGCTTGGTGAGTTTGAGGAGGTGTATTCTCAACAGCACTCTTTCTGTTCTAACCCTGGCCAGCTTCTCAGGCTTCTCTCCTCTGACTGGCTGAATTCAGCATGGCCTGGTGCTGCTTTGCCCCCTGAGTCTCTGTTTGAGTGTTGAGTGTCGCTTTCTCACCACACAGAACAGCATAGTCCATTATTACTGCCTGTCATATGAAACGTCAAATGACACGTCAAACCCACACACACACACACACACACACACACACACACACACTCACTGTTCTAGGCAGCAGGTGCTTTCCCCACATTAGCTTATCTCTGATTATTTAGGCTTCCGTAGCGTGGGGGAGCAGCAGGTGGAGGAAGGCCGATCCCTTATATCAGCACTGAACGCAGGACATCGAGATCATACTCCAGCCAGAGAGACATGCGGTTTTATCCAAAATGACTTTTAAGTGATGCGGAATTCAATCCCAAAAGGTTTAGAGGTTAAAAGAGCATGAGAGATACAAATGCCTCAAGATTTTCCACCAGTTGTCAGCAACAAATGCAAGAAAGTATACAAAAGAATAAGCAGGCACAAGACACTAACCAAAACTACCTATCAACAGGTAACAATACAGCAAAAACGAACACATCGAGGTAAACATGCACATACTTGGAGTGTTGAGCTAAGGCTACTTTCACTATCAGTTATCTGGTGTTTTATGAAGAGCTGACTGTTTAGGAATTTCTTGAGAAATCTACTAAACAAGTGTCAGCTGAGCATGAAGCACAGTATGTATGCATGCCAGACCAGTATATGTATACTTAATTATGTCTGATTGCATTTTGGGATAGATGAACTGTAGATGAACATTTAAGATTTCGTTCATCCTAATAACAATAAGTGACAATAACCTTAGACGTTTTTGCTTACATGACCTTCGGTCTGCCCTCTGCATTTGAGATTTTAGTGTTTCTGAATAGATACTGTTATGCATTCCAAGTTTTCACTCTGCAGTTACTTATACTCATTGTATTTAGTATAGACACATGATAACATCGGAATAATATTACGATAATATTAGCAAAATTGATAATATCGGCAGGTAATTGTTTAAAAAAGCAGACATCAGAGCAAAGCATGGATTTGAGCAATAATTCATACTGATATTTGATGAAGCATTTATTATATTCCAGATTAGGAGAATACCTTCAGAGCGGATCACAAGCCAGAGTCTGGTACTTTGCCTTCACTGTTGTAAGCAGTGTTGTAAGGAATATGTTTGTAAGCGCCCCAGACCAAATGTGCTGTGTCACTAGGCTGCAGACCTGGATGTACACTGAAACCAGATGGTCAGATTTTGGCCTGTCTGAGGTGAGGTGGCCTTTTGTGTGTTCGTTCCATGCAAAACACAATACTGCTGCATACTAGAATGAGGTGCATAGGGCCAAATCTGTGAGTGACTTGTTTGACGAGCATGATGGAACAGTGGGGCACTTCAGAATCACCGGAACTCAATCCCATAGAAAAGCTTTGGGATTATTTGTAACAGCATGTGAAACAGCAAAACAGGCACTATAAAAACTCTAGCTGAATTCTGCACTCAGTAAGAGGAAGAGTGGACTAAAATTGGCAGGAACTATCCCAATACACTGGAGGCATCATTACCTGACAGGATTTACTCTGTTATTAAGGTGAAGGGAGGCGTAAGCAAGTATTAGGAAAGAAATGACACCTGTTGTGCTTCAATTTCTCACTTATTACACTTGTCATATTATTTGCAGTTTACATAGGCCTGTGTATATTAGGCACTACATTACCTTGCATGCTGCACTGTGATACTGAGGGAACAATATGCAAACATTAGGGATGCATAATGACTAAAATGATAACATTATTTTGCTCAACACTAAAAACTCAGTTATTTACTACATTTATTCAGGCAATTTAGGATCACAATAATCTAACTGCATTTTATCACTTATCCATAGAAAAAAAGTAATTTCTTACACCTTGTGCATTATAAGCTCTTATACCACAGTGCTGTTGAATTCCCCAATCAGAAGGTGTGGATTAATTTTCTATAACAGCATAGCTCTGACAGTAGTTCTGGCTGTAACATAAATGATAGGTTTATATTAATGCTCTCACTCTAAAGTGTTTCATTTCTAACAGCTCATGCACCAGGATGTGAATGGGAGACCTTCCACATAACCCAAGCCTAATAATAAATGGATTAAGAAAATGTGCTTTGTTTAACGTATAACCATTAATATGGTGAAGTTTTGTAGAGTCTCAGATGTCAGATGTTTGTACTAGTCAGTAAGTTTTCCACCACAGGAGAGTCTTCAGCACAGAGTTTGAACTTTCTGGTTCTCTGTAACATGACAAGCTGCATTTTTTTGTCTTGAAGAGAGAGAAAAATGAGGACCTTGTGAGAGAAGGACTGTTTATAGCTGCTATAGCATAAGTGATAACAGGACCTACCTTCTCTCATGGATGTTACACAAATGTAAGTATAAACTGTTAAAAAGCGTGACGTGTTGTTCATTAATGATTTTTTAAAACTGTAATTGTTGGCACATCGCTATTGTATAAGAGGAACACATTTTGAGTTGTGCTATTATTAGAAAATAATCCACTTCATACTTACCATGGATTATTTTCTTATAACAGTAAGGCCAGTCATTTGGTATTTCTTATTTATAGCACAGCGCTGCTGAATGCTTGATTCTGATTGGACAGAAGGTGTTGATTCATTTTCTATAACAGCACAGCTCTGACAGTAGTGCCACTGTCTACATTCCTATGTTCGTGGATAAGATAACAATAAATATTGAGTTGTCTTCACAGAAGCTCATCATAAATGTCCATGTCCAGTACATGATTTTGGAGCATAGGAAATATCCATGTCTTAGGATTTCTTAGCTGGATCTGATTTCATCCTATATGGATGTACTCATGTTATGGAAATGTAGAGGCCATGCCATTTTTAGATATGAGGATGCAGTCTTGTTAGCAACCTGTAAATCAAAGTGAAAAGAAAATAAAAGTAAAAACAAACAGAAGACAGTCAGAGCTCAGAGGAAAGGAAGAAATAAAGGGAGAAAATGGAGACTAGTCATGTCTCCTGGCTTCCTAGCTGCATTTGGTTGTATGATGTGGACTGGATGTTTAGATTGTTGTGGCAGCGTCTCTTTCCACTGGCAACAGTTCTTTCTTTGTTGAGGCTTGATTTTTTTTTCCCAGCTGGTGCAGCTGTCATTTTTGTGCACTACCTTGTTTGCCCTAACTCTGATCTTTCTCTCTTTTTGTTCTCTGTTGAAAAAGACTGAAGAGTATTGCAATTGCACCACAGGAAAGTTTGTAGTTGTATGTGTAGACTGTTGTGGATGGTTGTATTATCTAAAGATCATTGCAGTGAAAGCTGGGGTCATGTGCAATCAGACATCAGAAAGGAAAAGGCTGACCCAGGGTCAGTTTTCATCTTATTCTAATGAAGAACATCATTTTTTCTCCACAACCCAAACACAGAGTTGTAGATCTCTGCAGTCAGAAGATAATATATTGTGTTTACATGAACAACAGCGAGCAGACAACCTCGTTTGTGCATGCCAAGAAATAAAAGATCTTATTGTCTTAAGGAGTCAGCCTTAGAAGTTGTGATGGAGCAGCAGTAGAGCTGCTACAGATTCCTATGTTTGACAACCTGTCATGCACTCATGACACTGATGTCATTAGGGAAAAATGGCAGCCTCACTTTCTGTGAACATCTGATCAACAACTTTTACTTAAACCACAGTCTCAGGACAGCTTGTAGTAAGTAATAATTCCAACATAAGACCTTAGCCATAAATATTCTTCCATTGGGACTGGACAGAATACTGACGACACTAACATATACTTTGACCCCTTTAGACCTCAATCTTAGTCTCTGACCTTTTCTCTTTGCCCTGCCATTTAAACTGAATTTACCACTGAAGTATGGATTTGGTACTTGTATTACCATTTGTAATGAGGATGATAAATTTATGAGCTTGCCCACCAGGCAAGTAAAAGCTCCAGTGTGTGCCCAGTCCCATGTTTTTTAGTTGCCTGGAAACATAATTGACTAAACTACGAATGGTAGCTAACATAATGTAATACCGTATGAATAAGGGAAAAATGAGTATATGATTACGTTATTCTAATAAAGTTTCTAATATAACACATTGTGTGTGCGACCTCGACAAAAATGGCCATGTCCTCATTAGACAACCAATTTCTAAAAGGATTATATTGAAATGATTCTTTTTTAGTGTTAACTGCGTCTTACTGAGGAATCACTTAAAAATCCAAAATTCATTGCAATTGCCATGGTTCCCAACTACACAGCTGAAAATATTATTATGCCCCCCCTACTCTAAACTGGAAATGATAGTTTTCCTGTCTTTTTTCAGTTCTGCTCGATTAAATAATTTATTGCAATATTTTACTATGGAAAATCATGATCAGGGAAAAGAAATATCACACAAGCCTACAGGAGAGGGTTTTTTTTTTTGCACCAAACTTTTATTTCACTTGGTTTTGGTACCTGCATGTTCTGATTCAGAAAAGATTATGTGTCATTTAACCATGCTAATTAAATAAGCCTATAAATAATTAGTAAATAAGCCTTCTTCCATCAGACAGATTCTGCCTCAGCCGATGTGTGTAGTGCAACAGGTAGCAGGATTTGGAACAAGTAGCTGGTGCTATAGTCACAGCGTTAAGGTTCACCACACAACCGTGAAGCACAGTATGTTTAAACATAGCTACAGACCAAGTGAAAAATTTTGTTTTGTGAAAGTCAATAAGGGTTTTTTTTTATTCTTTTTTCTGGTTGCTAAATGTATTTGTCCACCAGGTAACTTCAAATAAAAAATGAATGGCCTGGATATGAAATCTGCTTGCCCTGGGTCCCTAGGCTACTGATTTGTCTACCACTGTGTAATAATATTGCAATACGTCTCATTTACACAGTGAGTCAAATCAAACTAAATACAGAAAACCAGCATTACATAACTACAAAAATTACATGAAAAAAAAATGGAAGACAGGGCAGATTGGAAGTGTTGTGAGAAAAACAACAATCTGAAAGCTTGACTTTTGAAGGAGGAGGCACTGAGGTAATAATTTTACAAAGTTTTGGGTTTAACCTATGTGCAAAGTTGACAGTCTAAACTTAAAACTTGAACTGCAATGCCAGTGGAAGTGAGTGAGCGAACAAGGGTATAAGGACGGAGAATATCTGCTAGATATGAATAAAACAAGGCCATGTAAGGTTTTAGATCACTAGCATGAGTAATGAACATAGTGGATAATGTATCAATTAGAGCATCTAGAGCATATTTTTTAATACGACTGAGAGCTCCATCGGCTGAGATTTGAATATATGAAAAAACTAAAATAAAGTTTTAATTGCAAAATAGCTGGACAAGTCAAGAAGTTATGAAGTCGCATATTAATGTTTCAGAAGATTTTGTGTTAAATAAAAGACAAGCGTGATTGTGGGAGCTTATAAATTGCTTTACTTTACTATTGTCTGACTTCTCTGATTTTATTGTTGCATGTATTTGGAAGAACTTTCCAGAAACCTGTCATGACAAATGAAGCCTGTGGACGTAGAGAAAAACATTGGCGATTCATGCTGGTATGCTGTTTGTCTTGCTAAACTTAAATCAGATTTGCTGTGGCTTTTTTAACATTTAGATGCTACATTACTCTTGTTTGGCCGGTTGGCATATGATTGTGGTCTACACTTGTTTACACTCAAAAAAATATTCATAAAGGGGTCCTGAGTGGCAAAGTAGAAAAGCGTTCACTCTTCCATTGGGAGAGCAGTTTGAATCTCGATGATTCCAATCCATGTGACATAGCAAGAATAGCACTTCAGAAAGGTGACTTCATGTGACTTCATGTGTTAGACTTCACCCTCCCTGGTTGGTAGCTGCTATATGATTTGGGAGAACTGGTGGGTGGGTGGGAATTGACAGGTGACCAAGTTGGAGAGAAAAGTTGGAAAGAAAATTTCTTAAAAATACTTTAGATTTTCTAAACAATTTTAGTAATAACCTTAGTCTGAGTGCTACACATCATATTCATTCTTCTCTTTTCCAGTCTCATTTCCTTTCCAAGTGTGGGCCTTCAAGTCATTGGCTTTGCAAGTCATTCTTATGCTCTCACACACCCACACTTGACCCCTCTCACTTGCAAGCACACATCTGGTCTGCACCATGAAGGACTGAGGAGGTGTTAGGAGCAAGCCCTCTGAGAGAAGTTAAGCATTAACACACAATTTGTGCTGAGATTTTCACAGAATATTCTCGAGATCTGGGGTCAAATTTAGCTGGTATCACAGCTTAGACTTGCCTAATTCTCTTAAAGCTTAAGACTGTAAAGTGTCGTTATTTGCCACAGTTCACTTCGACACATCTGTGTAAACAAAGACATGTGTTTGTGAACATGCCTGTTATACAAAGGTGAGGTCACTGAACCTGTTCTGGATCTGGACTAACATAACTTTGTTGATGCTCAGAGCAGCGTCCAGACACGTTACCACCTACCACTCAGCAACCCACATGCACAATTTCATTCTATTACAGGATGTTATGGCTACGAAAGAACCTTTATGTAAGTGATAAAAGTAACACAGTCCACATTTACAACCCAGTTTAATAAGCTAATAATAAATGCTGTGTAACCACACTGTCTGTGGCAGCCAATGTTCTCCAAATTAATCATCACAATGAAGTGAAGAACACAGAAAAAAATCCCCTAAAACTACCATTTTACTTACTCACAGTTAGTTTGCATAGTTTCATTTACAAACTATTATTACAGTAACAACATAGTTACCATTCAAATAAATTGCTGGTTTATTTGCTAATCACTGGCTGACTAGCAAAACTAGCAGAAAGTCAGCTGCTGCTAGCTTCACTTCACTGTTAGCTCAAGATGCTAGATGAACTCCTCGGGCCTGAAGTATTGAGTTGGCTAAGTATTGAGTCTCTTTTTAATAAGAGAAAAATACACTTCTTAATATTTTTGGAAATCTTTGGTTTGCTTCATTTAAATTGGGCTTATACATAGCTTAGTGAGAAAGCTAGCAAGCTTGCAGATGGTTAGCAAGCAGAGACTCTGTACATATTTTTTATAGGAATAAAGAATCACTTCAGCCACATTGTTCTCTCCATTGTTCTGAGGAACCTGCTCCTCATTTGATCTTTCTTGCTTTATGCTGCAAGTGGCAGCTTCCAAGTCAAGAGGGGAAGTCAAAGAGGAATACCTTAAAAATACCTTCGAAGAGGGAGCATCGTATTTACAACAGTAGTGGATTCCACAGCCAAAGGGTTTTCAGTGCAGTCCCAAGAAAGAGAGGTCACCGTAATTTGATTTTAGGGGGAGCCAGAGGGAGCAGTTTGCTAAATTTTCAGGGAGTTGCAGCTGAACACAGAAGGGATGAGAACCACTGGAGTGAGGAACTTTAAAAAATGAACGGTAATAGAAAGAACTGCATTTTAATCTGTATTTTGAAAAAAGTCAACAGTGTGGTAACCATCCAAGAACATACTTCTGAGATCATGTGTTCTGATGCAAGGTTAAGGGTCACATTTTTATAAACAAATGAAAAAATGTGTGTGTGTATGGCTCTTTGAATCCCGCCATGTAAACATGCCAGGAAAACAGAACACCTATGAACCAGTTCATACCTTCTAAGCCTTTAAAAATGCGTCATGCTAAGCATTCGTGAAGCCTGAATCATTTCTCACGCATTACTCGTGTGGCTCTGTCTGTTGTTGTTGTTGTTGTTGTTGTGCACAACCTCTTTGAATTTTTTCTCCTCTTGCCATGTGTTTCCCATCTCAGCACTGGTTGAGAAATATTAAGACGCATGCTGATCAGGCTTTGTTTTTGTTTTTAATTCTTGTACAATCTCTTTAGAACATTCACTCTCTTGGTATGACAGCACTACATTGCCTTTATGGTTTGCAGCTGGATTTGTATGTGTCTCTTCAAAGCCCATTAATAGGAGGACGATATCTTTTGCTAATAAGGCTGGGAAGTATACTGCCCAACTTCATGGTCTCATGGTATTTTACTGTAGTGGCATTAGACGCAATATAGTTTAAACACCGTCTAAGTGAACCTGTTTTCACTTTGCTTGAGCCTGTTTTTCACGTAACGCAAACAGCACACGACACTTTTGATGCAGCCTCTCTACACTTCATTTAAATGTTGTTAAAGATGTTCCTATTGTTGTTCTCCAGCCCCACAACTGAAAGGCAGCTGTGTTGTGTCCAGATGTGCCGCTCAGCGGGGCATTTGTGGGGCAGCGCCTGAGGAGGATCTCTGTTTGTGACTGGAAGATGGACAGCAGGGGGGTTGGAAGGACACAGTTCAAGCGGCCGAGTGTGTGAGAAAGCAGGCATGTATCTCCCCTGTTATCTCTGGCCGCTTCGTTGACAGCCAGCACTGGTGATATCTTTCCCTCATTAACCCTCAGATCGACCATCTCATTCCATCTTCTGCTTAACATTAGCCAGGCCTGGCTCCAATTGGCCTTTGGGCCCATGGGAGAAAATAAGATATGAGCAGCCAACTGGTTGCATGTTCAGTGCCAGCCTTCTGTGTGTTGTATTTGCAGCTGGCTTAATACATACACTTTCAGCTGTATTATGATTGAGCATTTCTTCCATTCATTCTTGGTCTTGTTTTACCCCAAAATCAAATTAGAAAAGATCTTTTTTTTTTCTAGTTCAGTCTCTGGTTCACCACAAGAAGTGTTATTCAATATCATCATTATCATCTTCATCTTCATCACAGCCTGCCTGAGAATGAGCCATTGTAAACACTTGTAAAGCTTCTCCAACTCGGCCGTGATGTAACTACGCGGGTCAAGCGGCGTAGGTTTTATTCACACCAAGGGAGTCTTCACTGCCCACTCACTTACTCACTCACTCACTCATGGGCGTAGCAAGAGAGAGAGAGAGGGTGAAAAATGTGTAGCAAAATGACTTCCCACAATCATGCATATTGAGAATATTAAGTCGCTCCCAATCCACAATCTTCACAATAACTTCTATGCCATAATTCATACGGTCTCACTTTGCTGTTATTCAAATTTTGGTTGAGGATTGTGTCTGATATGCAGCTCACCTGTGAGCACACATGCAAAAACTGCTGTATTCACAACCCTGTATGCTCAGCCTGTCTGCTATTTTCAGCCTAGCCTCGAGAAAAGTTTTTTTTAACATGCTCTGCAGATCTTCTATGTATGTTTGGGTTTGAATTCAGTGTAGCTCTAGATTTCTGAAACATATATGATCCTCAAAGCATATAGCCATCTGTTCTGTCTCAGTTGGGCCATGCTTGTGTGTGTGTGTATGTGTGTGTAGAGAATTCTAGATAATTGATTCAGCATGCTTTTTGAGGCAGTCATGTGGCCTTGGAAAGTTTTTGGAGGTGTATTGCAATCTCACACACATGTATTTGTACATGCATTTGTGTAAATTGATTTGTTGTGAATATGGCTAGTGCATTTATTTTTTTTTTTGGTGGTGGAAGCAGATGTAGCAGACAGGAGTCAGTATCATCAACGCGAGATCAACACGCTTATCAGACACCTATTGCTTGGCCAGTGCATTTTTCTCTCTCAAACTCTCAAATTCCGCAATGGTTTACTTATGGAACAGACATACATTCACCAGACACTTTAATTGGAACAACTGTACACAGCAATTCATGCAATTATCCAATCAGCCAATCATGTAGCAGCAGAGCATGCATAAAATCATACAGATACAGGTCAAGTTTTTGTTCACATTAAACATCAGAATGGGGGAAAATGTGGTTTCAATGACTTCTAAAATTGTATAGTTGTTGGTGCCAGACAGAATGGTTAGGAAATTTCAGAAATTGCTGATCTCCTGGGATCTTCATGTACAAAAGCCTCTGGAGTTCACACAGAATGGTGTGGAGAAAAAAAAACCCAGAAAAAACAAAACAAAGCAAAAAACAACAACAACAAAAAAAAAAAACAGGGAGCTGGTGGTCAATTGCTGTGCATTGATTTGCATATAATGTGCATATAAGAGCAATCCAATTCCTAAACAGCTTCCCAAGATGCATTTGACTACAAGTGTAAATTTATGTGGTTAAAATCTGATACAATCCAGATAAAAGACAGAGAAAAACAGGGTATAAATGGGTTCATAGTAATCCAGTGGTGTATGTGTGTGTGTGTGTGTGTGTGTTTCCACTCTGATCACTGTCCATCCTGTTTGCCCTCTTATGCTTCCTGGTGGGGGGTCAGGGGGCTCCACAACACCCTGTGTCAGACTCTCCATAACTGTTACATGAAACCATGTGCTGTCGGCATAACTGGGGGCCCCTGTTGCATACGTGTGTGTATGTGTGTTCGAAATGGCCTGGTTTCGACCCTAGGGACCCGTAAAGCAGCAGGGCACAGTAGGGGCATGTGTGTATATATATGTGTGTTGTACTGATAACAGGGGTGTGGATCTGCCTGTGTGTCATCAGTGTTTGACACACACACAGACGAAACAGACAAGCATAAGTACTCTTACATCAGTTATAGTTTGAGGTAGTTATAAAAAGTATACATGGAAATGGAAACCAGTTAGTAATCTCAGCTGAATTCAGTTTAATACTGTATAGTACAGATTTGCTTTTGCGTACTGAATAGCTGGGAAAAGGAAGCAAAGCCAGAAACAGAAAAAACAGAAACCGATATTTTTAGTTCCCATCTTATCTTTGTGATACAGTGCTTGTGAAATGCCCCATGATGTGTTCCTGTCAATTAAGTTGACTTATTATACTGGTATGAGCATATTATTCATTTAACCTGTGTGTTAAACACAGCACATGTGGAGAGTTCTTCAGCACGACCTCCTAAAGAAAGAATGTGCACACATATATCAGCTGTCTGAGGCTTACATGCTAAACACATGTACATACAACTACATGAACATGTGTCTCATTTTTGTTCTGTGAATGTGTGCAGAGAACACTGAGAACTATTAGCCTTTCTCACGAGTATTTTCACTGCATCTTTTTCTACATAAGTGGCATATTTTAACCACGAATGACTTGGGTAAAGACTGTAAAGAATTGGAGGGAGGGTCTGTAGCTGCATTCTTCAGAGTTGCTGGGACTATTTGGTCTCATATGGGTGCACTTTGTTTCAGGCCAGGATTAAGCAACAGAGTTAAAAGAGCACTGAGTTAATGTAACAGTTGTAATGTAACTGGGTGTAGAGTAGGCGTGGAACAGTAGGAAAAATTAATGTTACATTTATAAAGGTCCAGCTTAGTGCATTCTATTAGTGCAGTGTAGCCACATAGTCCATGATGGTTGAATAAAGAGAACTTCAGGCAAATATATATATATATATATATACACACACACACATATATATAAATTTAAGATTGTAAACTTTTAAAGATGAACTTTCTTTCAATCCAATGACCATATCATGCTTCAAAATGCTAAACATGTTACAGTGTTCAAAGATTAGTTTTCCATCGAAAACTGGCTTACAAACTGGCTTGCAC
Organism: Pangasianodon hypophthalmus; assembly: GCF_027358585.1. NCBI lineage: Eukaryota > Metazoa > Chordata > Actinopteri > Siluriformes > Pangasiidae > Pangasianodon > Pangasianodon hypophthalmus. Next base: position 13,813,097 of record NC_069722.1, on the reverse strand, counting down.
TGAAATGCAGAGAGTTAATCCAATTTCACCCTTCAAGATTCTGAAGCTTGTGGCCAGAAAGGTGTACAAAAGAGATCAGTCTGAAGCTGAGACTAAAACAAACGTTTCTTAATGTTAATGTGAACGTTGTTCCATGAATATTGTAAAGCAGGAATGTTATTTTTAACACTAAAAAAACACTAAAAAGCATTAAATAACTAAATGAGATGAAAAGACAGGCCAAAACAGAAGACTCAACACTACAGACATTGAAAAGGCTCACATTTGAGAAAATTTTAAATTTAAAAAAAAAAAAAATTTAAATTTTTAAATTGGGTTTAAACATGTCTAACATGGGGGAAGCCTGTATAAAAAAAAGTCTAGGCTTTTCCAAAATTTTGAAGTTGCAACAGAAAAAGCCTGCTCACTTTTAAAGCTCATTCATATTTGCAGAATATTTAAAAGCAGTTGGTTAGAAGACATCAGTAATTATTCTGATATTGTCTCTGTTAACTGAGAATAAAGGGCAAGTATTAAATTATTTGGTTATAGAAACTGCTAAAACATTTTAAAATTAACTTGTTAAGATTGTTGGAATTAGTCTTTAGTAGTTTATCAAAAACAATGAATATGCCTTCTTTGATTTTTACTCTAATTAAAGTTAGGTTAAGTTAGGTGTAAACACTGTCTGTGTTAACACAGGTTACAGTAATCTGTCCTGTTGTGAAAATCTTAGCAGATCTCAAGGAAAGCAGTGTGCCAGTAAATAAGATCTTTTGTGACGTCGTCTGTAGCTGTATAGTATAACATTGCTTTATTATGCTGTACTGTTTCACAATATAGCACCACACAGCACTAGTGGAGTGATTATGCAAGGATGTCATCAGCTCTAGAAGCACACGGTATGCTGGTAACTAACATATCTTTATCTTTCCTTCATTTCTTTGTCAGTCCTCTTTCCATACTTCTCCCTACCGCGTCTCCTCTATGAGGTTCATTAGTGGTAAATACTGCCCAGGTTGCCATTGCTGTCAGCAGAAATGGAGTTGGTCTGCTATATGCACAGTTTTGAGTTCTGTGGCTCATCTGGGATTTCAGACAGTGAGCTGATAGGGGAAAGCTTTGGAGGTGCTTAGATGCACTTCCAGCTCAATGAGTGTGTTGGTCTTGTTTGGCCATGTAGCATTTAAGCGGTTCACATGGCACAAACAGAACAACAGGAAATGAAACACCACAGATCTCTGAATGCAACCACATGTAATTTTGTTTTATTAACCGAATACTTGTGGAAAATGGAAAACTTTCCCAAAACCTTCCTGCTTATTCCCAGTGGCAGTGTATTTCTATACTCTTTTGCTTGATCTTGTGCTTGTACATGATTCATACATGGGCTTTTTAGTTTTTTTTGTAGGTTTGCTCGTATTTTCTCTTGTCTTACTCATTGCAGCTATTGCATAGAATTAGGTTGATATAAGTTGAGACAACCTGATGCTTGTAATCCCATATGAGTGATATCTGTTGAGTGCGATGACTGTTAAATATAATGAAGTAATTCAGGAATGCCTAACGTGCAGTCTTTATTAATTAATTATTAATATAAATCAGTGTCAATATTATATAGTCATGCTTGCTAAAACAATTGGATGTGCCGTTCTTGGTTGCGGTGATATGAATTGCAGAGGTCATGCTCCTTTGCTCTTTTGTCTGAACTGATTGCTCTCTATTGTTTTTTTATACACAAGCTCAATAACACGCTTGGTTGAACTACTGTAGGCCTATCATTCAGACCTTAAATAATGTACGATGGCCTCCGATTGGCCGGGCACATTCTAAAGAGGGCACAACTAAGCACAATGGCACTGCAGGGTACACAACACAACGAAACTTAGTCAGCAGGGGCAGTATGCCAGGATTAGTGCAATTCAGCAGCAAGCAATTACATACAAATAAAACTGTCTTTCTTTCTTAACCCTGTTTAGGGATTAGCTATGAATAGAGTCCTGATTCTGTTTATTCTTTTGTATCATTGATGAAAGCCATTTAATATATCTTGACCCTTGGAACATCTCAAGCTTTATAATAAAAAATGAATCTTTCAGAGCCTGGTCCACAGTGTTCAAGTACACCATTTAGATCTACAGTTTTACTTTTGTCATCTATTGCAACTTTCCAAATGTGGGTATAATTTCATGCTTAAATCAGTAATAGTTGTTTTATATAATATTTTACACTACCTATGGTCACTATCTTTCTCAGTGTAACATCTGGCTTTTTTTCATTCGTTCTGTCCCTATTCTGCCCGTCTACATTGGGGTGGGGTGGAATAAGATTAAGGATGGTGGGATCAGCAATACACATTGCTTATTTTTACTGAGACTGATTTCTTTCACATGTTCTTGTTATTCCTGTTATTTTTTTCATTGTATTTAAAGCAATATCTCTACCTAGTTCTGCATTTCTGCCTCATTCTCTGCAGTGGAGCTGAAAATGAAATGTAATTCAAAATGATTTTCTTGTGATTTCTTGTGACATGAACGTGAAGTAAGTGTGTGCACCCTTTGATAGTGTATCTGTCATCAATCAAACTGTGAAGCTTTCGCAATCCCAGTTTGTTTGTTCACCTTATCTGTGAAGTATTTGATGCCCAGTTAATCCAGAAATATAGAAAGACCCAAACTGACCAGTTAGAAAGAAATTTAAAGAAGTACTATGTAACATTTTCGGCCTCTTAGGTAGAAATATGCTAAAAAATTATTCAAAGGAAAAAACAAACAAACACTATTTTCTTCTTCTGTCTTCAGTTCTTGTCCCAATTTTCTTAATTTTTGCTCTTAACGGCAAGTGCTTGTTTTTAAAGGCAGTGGTATAGACACCGCTACTCAAGAAATATCTGCCAACCTCGGAGGTGAACTACATGTGATTTGGATAATCTGAAGGAGAAGCCCAAAAAAATCAACTTAAGCAGCTGCGTAACCCATTTCTGAATACACGTAACTTTCCCCGTTATTGGCTAACTTTTGGACTTAAGTCAGCAACTCTGAATGTCAGTCTCCATGTCCAAAACCTTAGCATGTACAAGTACTTTTATGCTGGCTGTTCTTCTTTGCTTGCTGGCTCTGTAAAGTTCTAGTTTTTCCCTGGCTTGAGCATCCATGATGCAATGTTCTCCATATTCACTTCCTTGTATAATGCCTGTGGTTCGGTGCATGCTGCAGAACACGGACTCTGACTGTATTCAGAACTTGTAGTGGCATGAATACCACAACCGTTGGCTTTGAAACCACACAGGAAGCATTGCTCCCCTAAAATTACATTTAAAAAATGCTGCAATAAAATGTTTAACTGCTATATTACTCATCACTCATGCTGCTGTTTATTATTCTAATAAGTGAAAAGTCACATTGTTTGGTTATTGCACTGTCTATAACTGTAACGTTAGAAAGCCTGCAGATGCATTGCCCCCAGAACCCCACAGAATGAGTTTACATAGAAAGAAACATCATGACTCAATGCGTTTCCATAGAAAGCAACTTCACTGTGTCTGCTGGACAATAAATGTCTTTTTGAAAGCACGATTTTGAAACCACAGTACACATAACAGACAGCCTTTCAGACATAAATCATCTACAAAATCTGTGCCTTTTTAGTCTAAAATACCATACAGTACTATGCAAAAGTCAGAGACCACCCATTTATTTTCACTTAAATGGCCAATCAGTATGGATTGTTAATTATTTGGTGGCAAACAATAACAATGGGAAAAAGTACAGTACAATACAATTCCACTTTCAGCTGAACAGCAAATGCAGTATTTTATTTATGCTGGTCAGTATTATAGTTCAATATTATAAATAAAATATTTACAGATTTCATACTGTTTCCACTGTTGACAACCATGTGTTGTGATTTATAAACAGTAACAATGATAAACAATATTGATGGGAAATTGTATTTAACCGAAAATCATTTCCCTTATCTGTTGTTTTTTTCCTTTAACAATTGTAGCCTGCATATTGTAGATGAGTTGTAGACATAGAATTCAGAGCTTGGTCGTTTGCTTTCATTTGCAAATTACCTATTAAAAATATAGGTGGTAGCCAGCTAGTATTTTCAGAATGTCACGATTAGCAGCTTTGCTCCTTCTCATGCCAAGCACAGTTCCTGAGCTGATTTTATTAAACTCCACTGATTCTCTTTCTTATGAGGAGAGGCTCAAATTAAAACAAGAGGGCTGACCAATTCCCAATGTTAATTTAGTCCAAAGGGCAGGGAGCAAATCTATTTAGCTCTCTTCTCTGACAGGAAAAAGAATGAATTTCTCGCTGGTCCAAGCTGGTTAGTCCTGGCCTATTGCTAGTTAAGCTGGTCTGGTTGATTTAAAAAAACTGGTTTCTTGCTTAAATTATGCTGGTTACCTGTTCTGAGGATTAAATTCTTTTTTTTTTTTTTGGTTGCCTCTTGTAACAACCATGCTTCCCTTTGTATAAGAAAGCACCAGCCATCACTGGTAAAAATGTGTGATGTGAGAGTATGGAAAAGTCCAAATCCAACCTGATAGATCTCAGTATCGATACATATTTTAGGCTACAGCTTTAATAAAGCTTTAATTCTTTAAAATTGCCTTGAAACATGATGTGCTAATGTGGTGATATGAATAGATGTTAAAATAACTCAACAATAGCCAATTAATTAGACCTACCATAAAGTTCACTATATCACAAGCAAAAGTCTTGCATTCACACTACTTCCTTGTTTAATAATGTTGCATGTATTTCACAAATTACGTACATACTAGGGATATAAAGAAATATGAATACATTGTTTGGAATGAACAGACTGTGTTCTAAACAGATATAAATACAGATACGAATAGGTCACGTCTGGAACTGGGACCCTGCAGAACACTGCACAGTGCATTTACATGCCTTCATTCATCCTAAGTAACTACCTGGTCAGGGTTGTAGTGGACTAAATTAAGTCTATTGTTTAGATTTTGGGAAACTGAGCCAACAAAAATTGTTACAAAATATTAGAAACATTAATATAAGAAAGAAAGAAAGAAAGAAAGGAACCTTTAATTTCAAGCCACACTCACTTACACCCCTAAATTATACCAGTTACGTGCCTGATGTTTGCATTTTTGAACATTTGAATTGAGGAGTGAAAGCATTCAGACTATCTTCATAACAGGATATTGTAGAAAAGCTCCTCCAGTGCCTTTATGCAGATGACCTCCTAGGTAAATCATGATAAATATTGATATTATGATGCCATATTTGTCCCTCACCATCCACCCCACCTCACCCTGATTCATATCTGCTATCTGCTATCTGCCATGACCAGTCCACCTGTCATGATCAGCAGTTAACTAGATCTATGCGTTTGTCTCTTGCGTTGCTATGGATGAACTTGACCAGAGATAAAGCCTTGACACAAAAGCAGTCTGGGAAGTGTGACACAATCTTCTGATCAGTTTGAAGATTTTACAGTCCCTCAGCCCCTCTGGGCCAAAAGAAACTGGGCACTCCAGTGTCACAGCTGCTGCTGTTATGACACCTCCTGTTTTTCCATCCAGTGTTAGGCTTTCTGCCCTTAAGGCTACAGAAGCCAAAAATGTAGCTTGTCTCACAAACATGACAACTCGCAGAACTTGATGTGGTGACACTTTGTCATTAAATACAGGTAACACAAATCTGAAGGATGTTATATTTGGCAACAAAGCCTCTGCTGGTACAAGCATGAGAGATATGAGTTAGCTGTAACCGGATGTGTTTTAGCACTTTTAATTATATTGCCTGAGACACTGTCCATCACAGAACATCCACACAAATAGTCTATTAAAGCGTTAACAGCAGTAATGTTCTGGATATCCCAGGAGTTTGGATTTGAATAATTAAAAGATGTCAGTCTCATTTCATTAGCAGTATTGCGCTCACACTCTAGAAAGCAACACCACAAAATACACACTCAATACTCCGATCTCACAGTGTCTTGCACAATGCCTCATTGTGGCAGGAAATTAACGGAATGTGTTAAAGTCCCATCCTCAGCGTGGTGGGGGACAGGGAGTGGTACAGAGCAGGCGGAGGGTGTGGAAGAGGAACATTTTCTATATTTATTCTCCCATTCTGATTTGTTGCTCTTTTGTACAAAGATTTAAGCCAGAATATTTTAGACACATTGTAATTCTGAACACCCCCGCCTTCCCTGGCTGTGTGGAGATTATTTTGTTTCCAAAATCTCCAGTTTCTCAGCAGTTGTAGTTATTATTGCTGAGTAAGAGGGAAAGAAGGCTTGGGTCAGATCCCTGTCTCCTTTCGAATGCCTTTAACCTCAGACTGAAATTAGATTCTCTGTCGATGCTCACCCCCCCATCAAAACATGGGAATGGATTATATGTATGTAAGGAAAACGATTGTGCCAAGCATCTCAATACCTTATGCCACCCTGTTATGTACACATCACTGGCATTGTTTAGCCTAAGGTAGCATCCATAGGGCTACGTGACAGCTATATGAACGTATGTAATGACAGATTTATATTTATTTACTCAGGCCTCAATGTACAGTGAGATTAACTTTACTATTTGTAAGATGAAATTTATGGCAATATCCTGACACTGTATTTATAGAGTTACGTATGTGTTTTCTCACTTTTAAGTAAAGTTTCATTTTTACTACTTATAAGATTTTTATTGACACAACACTGTAATGACAGAGTTATGTATTTTCTCTGACCTTAAATTAAAGTGAGTTTGGTTTCGCATGTCACATCATCACTGTCATGTGAGTGAGCTACAATTTAAGTTGTCGAGATGTTGTAATGTCACTTGATTTTGGTGTTGTGTCAACTTGACAGAAAAATTGGTCAAAACAGTCTTGAATAAACTGAATAAACTTACTGGAATAAACTGTTATAAAGTTTTATGTAGGTGTATGTCATGTAGGGCTTATACAGGTCTCATGTCTCTGTTTGATCACTAAGTAAAGTGTTACACTATCCCTTACTGTTACATAAGAGTAAAGACTATTGGTCTATGTTCTGGCAATTTCACGTGCGCTGTATTAATTCAGTTGCAGGTCAGTCAGTTGTAATGGTTGTTTTGAGCTGAAGCAGGACTTCGTCCCAGACACACACAACGATTACACAATACAAACATATTAGACACACAGTAAAGGTACAAAAGGGCCCTGTTGTTCTGTGGTTGATCATGTCAAAAAAATGTCATGTGATGCAAAGGTTACCACCTTTCTTATCATACTTTTTCTTGTCATCATTTATCAGCAGAGGTCATACCTCACATACCAACACTAACACAGAAAACTGAGCCTGAGATATCTGACAGGAAACTGACCTCAGTCATTCATTTTCAGCTACAGCTTTCTCTTGGTCAGGGTTGGTCCAGAGCGTCTTCTGAGAAGGCAGGAATATACCCTGGATGGGAGACCAGTCCATCACAAGGCACCATGTGCAAACTGACCTTTGGAGAAGCCAGTCCACCTATGTGTTTTTTCGAAGTGGGAGGAAACTAACACAGGCACAGGGAGAACATGCACAGAAACTTCACATAGACAGTAACCCAAGATCAGGATCGAACTGGGGACCCCAGAGTTGTGAAGCAGCAGCGCTATCCGCTGCAGCACTGTTCAAAAATGATTTTATTAATGTAATTTGAACATTGTCCAGCCATGCCATGCACTAATAATGGAGAATAAGTACCCTAAGTTTATTCCTTCATTACTGCTTCTCTGGAGATGTGTAAAACAGATCTATGCCAGTCTTAAAGGTATTTCATTGAGAAATACACTGTAAATGAGTACACCAGGGAGAGTAGACTGTGCTTTTGGGAGATGTTAAGGAACAAGCAGACAGATGGTGGGGTAAAGTTAACAACCACTCCTGGCGGCTCAGAGCTGTAATGACTACCATCTGTGGATTTTCTCTTGTTTAGCTTACTGCGGCCCCACAGGCCTTCCTGCGTGTGGATGTAAGATGGAGTCATTTTTTATTTAAAAAAAAAGTTTGCTCATATTATTGGATTTAACATGCTCTGAATGATGAACCTGTTTCCATACGTCTGGCTTTCCTGGGAAGGATTCTCCCATTGACATTGATGCATGCTGGGGTTTTTCAGAGCCGCTATGCTGGAAATTCTGGGATTTGATTTATTGGCTATTCTTAGTGGTCTGGGACACCTCACTGCTTGCATTTTAGCCAAACTGTTTTTCTGTTGAAGAAAAAGGAAGAGATTTTGGTTGTTATCAGTCCTATACTTTGTCTTTTGTCCACTTTGCTCTAGCTTGCTTTATTGAAAGAACATGTAACTTGGTAAAAAGCCACTTATTAATGGAAACTTTTATAAACATTGACAGTGTGGGAGATATTGTCCTGAGTTTACTGCACATAGGGAGAGTTCCATATCTCACAGAATACACAGTACTGTATATCATCATCTTAAGAAGTTATTTGTGAAGTATTTATCCAATGCAACTCACAGCTTTTTAGGTCATGACTTACAAGACACTGATTTAGCCTTTGATTTTAATATTACATAGACAGGATTATACCTTTAAAACATCAGATCCATACCGACTATTGGGTTCTTTCACATATGCAGTGTTTAATCCATTTGAATCAAACCCAGGTGTGTTTGCTCGGGCAGTTACTGTGATTTCTGCACACAGTGGCAAAGGTTTGTTTACCCTTTTCCATCCAGTGAATTAAGAGTTTTACAAGAACTTTTTCAGCCATACACATACCGCAGCTAACACAACGTTTTCCAATCAGATAATCATGTGGCAGCAGTAAAATTGTGGCAATGCATAAAATCCTGCAGATCCAGGCCAAGAGCTTCAGTTCACATCAAACATCAGAATGGGGAAAAGTCTGAGGCTACAGAAGGCACAGTTTCACAGAAACTGTACAGTTGAAGATTGGAAAAAGACCAGGTTTTTCTTTCAACAATCTTCCGCTGCCTAGTTTTGGTGATCCTGTGCACCACTGTAGCCTCAGATTCCTGTTCTTGGCTGACAGGAATGGAACCCAATGTGGTCTTCTGCTGTTGTAGCCCATCCACCTCAGGGTTCAACGTATTGTGCGTTGAACACAACCAACCCCCTCCCTCTGTGCCTCATTAATTGTATAGGTACTGTACATGTTGTATAGGCAATTGAATATGTATAGCTTTTTTTTTTTTTTATTAAAGTAGTCAGTAGTTGTAGCAATAAGTTAGGTTTAACAAAAAAACTGATAACTGAGTGTGTATAACACTGTAACTAGACTGACTGAAAATATGTAGGAATTCTAATTAGAGAGACAGATAGCATTTATTTCATGCTAATAAAGTCCAAATAAGAGCTACAAATGTTAATTCTATCCCTCATGCTGACCTTAAACATTCACAACTATTAATATAGGTTGGCTTGTGCAAATCTGAAGACATTTGCAGTTGCGAGACTGTGTTTAGTCCAGCTAGCTCCGTATGTTAAGATAAGCTGTATGAGATAGGGTAAATATAATCAGGTTTTGCAGCTTAAAAAGCCAGACTTGTTTAGGTAACACTTTTCAGACTGGTATGGGGGGGCTACATTTTAAAGCACAAACATACCGGTCTAAAAGGTGTTACCTAAACAAGTCTGGTTTTTAAACCTCAGATTACATTATTTTGAGTAATGTGTTACACCTGGAAATGTTTTTGTCGCATTATTATCTTTGCGAAGAATAACATAGGGCCAGCTGGTCATTATTGCAAAATAAACTTTAACATCAGGACCTTGATACAAAGTGGAGGACGTTTATCACCTAGGAGGGTTTAAGCTGTGGAGTGCTGTGTTTGGCCATGCGTCATCTACATCTGAGTCAGGCCCCATGCAGTGAGAGCGTATAGAAGAGCTCGGTGAAATGTCTCACGTGTTCAGTGATCACAACAACAAAAGTACAGTCAGTCTGAGAACATAGAGACACCCTTACAGGCATTTGTGTTTCACAATACGTGAAAATTTCAAGCTTACGACCCAAGTAGTTCTAACACCAGACCTGTTCTTATGGTTAATGTTACTTACGTAGGTTGTGCGTGTCTAGTGTGGCTTCCTGTGATTAATTAGATGTTTTCAGGATGAGTGTGTCTTTAACACTGGTCTTAAATTACTCTATGTTATCAGTCTGACTCTGCAGCTTCAGCATTTCTGGCACGCTCGGTAGAGTGTGATGCTGGATTTATTATTTGTGATCTATACTACTGTTTACTATATTTATATGTCTGTATATTTGTACTAGACGTATACATATGTGCTATAAATAAATATACTGTATGCGAGAGACTGGGAGACAAAGGGAGCTCTTGATATTTTCTCTGTTTGCACTCAGCTTCACAGCTTAGCATTTCAGATGGCAGGATGAGTAGGGGAAAAACAAAAGGGTGTGTAGGAAGTGGCAGAGACAAAAATATCTACAGATTGTGGTAGAGAGCAACTAATAATTTCAGAAAGTCCAACAAGCTTTACAGTAATGTGACTTATAATCACGGATGGCTGGTATAAATGTGCTAGCAGGCCTAAGCCCTGTCTTTTAGATATAAACAGACAGCAATATAAGATTTAATTTTTGGTATCCAAAGCAGATTATTTGCTGTTAACAGATGTCTTAGGATGGATTGTTTTTGTGGAACCAAGTACAACTGATTCGTGTAACTGGCACATCTGTGACACAGCAGTAACTGAGAAGGCGCAGGACGGAATGATCACAAACAAGTCGGATTATTTTCTCTATCACTGCTTATAACACGCTAGCTTTTTCTTATTGAGGATTTTGGGAAAATAACCCCCACTGACCCACTAATACCCACACTTCAAATCTCAGCTTAATTGGATCCACTCTATGTCTCTCTGTCTCAGGAGGCTTCAGTGGTGCCGTCTGCTCCAGCAGATGTGTCCGAGCTCATCCCCAGGCTGTGTCACCTGGTCCGGGCAGAAACAGGATACGGCTTCAACCTGCACAGTGAGAAGTCCAGACCGGGTCAGTACATCCGCTCTCTGGATCCAGGCTCTCCAGCTGACCGCGCAGGCCTCCGACCACAAGACAGACTCATCGAGGTGAGAAAGAATAGCATGATGATGATGAGCAATGTTTGTATATTAACAGTAACTTGACATTTCTTTTTATAAATACAGAAAAATAATAAAATTCAGGGTATAATAAATGCACAAAACACTTCTTCTTCTTCACATTTTTCGTCACCTTGTCTTTAATTACCATGCAATTCTGCAGCTGCAGTACAAGAATTAAAGCAGGAGCTATTATAGTTATTTAGACACATTTGTTTGGAGGTTCACACTTAGCCTTCAGTAGGTTATCAAATCAATTTAAGAACGGCATTCGCTCAGATTTTTGCTGCGTAACTTTTTTTTCCATTAAAAGGTAGGCCACCCTGTTTTACAAGTCTTGTAACATATTTTGAGCAACATGCCACACCTGGAAATACTGCTTCTTTTTACTGTTGTTAACTTTCTAAGGTAGTGCAGAATCAGCTGGACAGCAGCTCTGACAGTAGTGCTGGCTATAATTTTATATCACAGGTATTATTATAATGCACTCAATCTAATATGTTATTATAAGAGAGAAACACATTGCTCTGGCGAAACTTTTTTCTAAGGAGAATGTTTTTTTAACATTTATGGAACAAGATTCCAGTGTTAGTGCTAACATTCAGAGGTCAACCTGTTTCACTTAAGTTCTTATTGAGTCTTTAATGAAGTTAAACAAAATTATTGTTCATTTATTATTGTTGTTTACAGAACAATTTAGAGGTAAATCGATGACTGTGGTGTCAGATCGTACCAGGAGACCGTGGTGATGTTTAAATCTTTGTTTAACCATAGTGCAAAACTGTGAAAGGCAACTGATGTGCATGTTTTAATACGTAACTTCTTGCAGCATGAAAGGATGCAAAGGATGCAAAAGGTACAGCACTCAGCCTGTTATGCAAAACAATCAGAGCCTGATTTATATTTCTGCATTAGCGTATTTGTGTGTGTGTTCTTACACTGTAGGTTCTACTAGTGATGTATACAAATACATTATTTGGACTGAACAGATAATGTGTTGTAAATGGATCCAAATACAGATAACAAGTCTATGGGGCATCTGGGTGTGCATCAGGACTGCGATCCCACAGACAACAACAGACAAAAATTTGTGTGAGGAGCGGGAGGTTTTTACTTTATGAGTATGAGTCCCAAATAAACACCACATTCCTGGCTACTAGTTTGTTTAACTTTTGGAGAATAGTACTAAGTACTATCACTGGAAGGTGACAACCAAAAATAATAACTCTATGAGCAGGAATAAAACCAAACCTGCACAGATCTCACGTTCAGACCAGTTATGAAGTGATGAGGTGAGAGAAATTAACAGACCATGCTAACAGTTCTGGTATTTCTAACTCTGTCCAGTGTTTCCGAGGGTATAGTGCTATGTTTTATATTTAATTCAAAAGACAAATAAAGTTTCCAAATCAGACCATGCGTACTTCAGGTTTAAATCCAAATACAGATACAAATGCAGCTGCAGATCGTGGCATTGCATTACACCCCTACTGTCCACAATCATACGTGCTTTTTAGTGCAGAATGAATAGAGTGGATGCGATAGTGCTGATGATCGCTACTGAGTTCTGGGTTCTAAGTCACTGATACCATGATATTAGGTATTAAAGTCTACCAGATAGGGAACAGTTTGGTATTTTTTCAGATCTATGATGAGTGTGGATATTGCATATTAAAAGAGAAATATATATGTAATAAAACCTTTCTACATATTGTCTTATGCCTTTCAGTTTTGTGATAAATCAAAGAAGTAAATACCTCTGATTCAATAAGAAAAAGAGTATGCACCACAGCTACACATTTATTATTCTGTCAGAATTGCATGAACGCAAGCACACACACATTAACACACACACACACACACACACACCTACTTAACCTTAATTGAATTCAGATCCTCAAGGTTTGGCACATAACCAAGGGCTCACAGAGACCTCTCTGTCAGAGCATGAGACAGCCTCATTAGTTTTGCACTTTGACCCTTGACCACTGACCCAGCTAGTCATCCATCAGCTATTTATCCTTAAACCCCTGTTAAATATAACCTTAAATCTCCACAAAAAAGAATGCAACTGGAGTTAACTGTTGGCTGAACACCTAATTTGCTCACTTCATTTCCTCTTTCTTACAGAGGAGAAGCATTAGCGTAGTTTATACAGCCAGAGATGCATGAGACATGTTGGGCTTGGAAGAGAGGATCAAGCGTTACTTTTCTATGTCTGTGGTCTCCACAGATCTCAGTCCTTACTCTAAACCCTTTGTGCATTTGTGGCTTCATCAGTGCTTTCAAGGGGAAACATGCTCTGTGTCATTAGTGGATATTATTACCTTCAGCTTTCCTGGATTTCCATTGAGGTATGCACTTGGCAGTGTGTTTTGTGCCTTAGAATGGGATGAGTAATACTGGCCAGTAATGACATTGAAGTTTTCCATTGTTTGTTAGTTTAGCGAGATGGTATTTATGGAAAAAAATGGAAAGTGAATGCTTGCTATTATCGCATCCTTGACCTGGAAAGACTTGGTATTATTATTGGACTCTATTTAATGGCTTTGTCAGTTGGAAAATCGCACTGAGTGAAAATCCTAAACAGTTCCTGGTAATGCTTTCTGTGAAGGCGATGTGTACAAAGGCCTTTGTTCATTCATAACATGTTATAATGTATTTAAAAGGCTCATTCTTAAAAGTACTTCTGAAAATGCATTACACTTTATAGCATTGGTATGCATTATGATTTAAAGTAAATAATAATAATAATAATAATAATAATAATAAGACTCGAGGTCGGCAATTAAGTAAGTAGTGTTTTTTACACGTTGTATTGTCAGTACCCAAGGGTTTGCATATAGCATTATTTTGTAGACCCACTATTTTAGAACAAGTAACTAAATGTATATATATTTCATTTAAGAGTGTAGATTATTGACAGACATATGACATTCTATCCTAATTATAATACATTATAATATAATACATAATATACACTATATGGCCAAACGTTTGTGTACACCTGACCATCACATCCATATGAGGGTTTTCCCCAAACTGTTGCCACAAAATTGGAAGCAAACAGTTGTATTGAATGTCTTTGTATGCTGTAACATTACAATTTCCCTTCGCTGGAACTAAGAGGCCCAAACATGTTCCAATATGACAATGCTCCTGTGCACAAAGCAAGGTCCATGAAGACATGGTTTGCCAAAGTTGGAGTGGAAGAACTCGAGTGTACTGCACAGAGCCCTGACCTCAACCCCACTGAACACCTTTGGGAGGAACTGGAACGCCAACTGAGTGCCAGGCCTCCTCACCTGACATCAGTGCCTGACCTCACTAATGCTCTCCACAGCCATGACCCAAAATCTACTGGAAAGCCAGAAGAGTGGAGGTTATTATGACAGTAAAGGGGGATTAAATCTCATATGGGATGTTCAAAAGTCACATATGAGTGTGATGGTCAGGTGTCCACAAACCTTTGGCCATATAGTGTATGAAATATACAATAGCTTAAGTTGCATTGTGCACTGCAATTAAAGTTTTTAAATTAAAATAAACACCAAAAGCAGTTACAAACACTACTTATTATGCTGTATGTTAAGAATTTATGATGCATAATAAAGGTAGCTGTAAAGTGTAGTGTACTATCATAAGAAAATAGAATACTTGTAAATGCATTTTTAGATGTTATGAATATGTTCATAGTTCATTACTGATATAGCCTAGTTCCTCACACACACACACACACACACACACACACATATATATACCCTTTAAAACACACACACACACACAGGCACAGGCATATATATATATATATTAGTGTATTCTCAGAGGAAGATGTTTCTGTGGGTTTCCAAGTACCACTATTACTAGTACTACTCTCTCTCTCTCTCTCCTATTCTATTATTTTTTAATGAATGAATGAATGAAAACTGGTTATTCCTCTTTGTTTTTATCATGAGAATTTATTTTTCTGCTGTTTAGCTTCGCAACAGATCTGTACTAAAACAGTGCCTGTGCCTGTGTGTGTGTGTGTGTGTGTGTGTGTGTGTGTGTTTTAAAGGGATAAAATCTGTCCACCCTATCTGTAGTGTATGAGTGACTACCACAGACAAAATTAGGTATGTTTTCCTTTAGAAAAGAAATGAAAACCAACTGAACTCACTTTTGAAAGAAAACCAAATGGTAGTTATTGAATTTGACAGTAAAATATGTAACTATATGATGCAAAATTCAAAATGATAGTACAAAATTAATATACTCTAATAATAAATGTTTTAGTTTGAGACATTAGAGATTCTATCCAAATTTCAAACACTGGTGGTATACAGTAAAAAGCAATTCTGGCTACTTACAATTTTTAAACAAGATATTGATACAGTATATACTGTACATACACACGAACCCACACACACTGTGTAGAACCACAAATTCTTCCCTCTGAAAAAGTCATCCCATCTCTTAAAGTATACATGATACACATTTACGGTTTCATTTACAAATATCTTTGAGTGCTATTTACATTCTGCACTCTCTGGTCACTTTATTAGGAACACCATACTAATACTGTCTAGGACCCCACTTTACTCTGAGAACAGCCTTAATTCTTCGTGGCATCGAAGGATTTGGAAACACTGCAAACACGACGGGTATAGAGAGTGGTTATTTGAGTCAACGTAGCCGTCGTGTCAGCTCACATCAGCCTTGCCATTCTCCTGTCCTCTCACATCCACAAGGCGCTTCCTCCTGCAGAGCTGCCACTCCCTGGATGTTTTTTGTTTTTTGCACCATTCTGTGTACACTATAGAGACTGTTGTGTGTGAAAATCCCAGGAGATCAGCAGTTCCTGAAATACTCAAACCAGCCTGTCTGGTACCAACAATCATGCCACTGTCCCTGTGTCACTGAGATTGCATTTGTCTCCCATTCTTTGGTTTTGATGTTTAATGAAGCTGTATCTGCATGAATGCATGCATTGCGCTGCTGCCACATGATTAGATGATTGGATAATTGCATGAATGACCGGGTATACATGTGTTCCTAATAAAGTGTCTGGTGAGTGTACATGTTTTGCATAATTGTTGATCGACTGCAACACCAACCGCCTTTAGACTTCTATTGTAAGCGAATTTTGAGTAAAAAGGTTTTCTATTCTTTTTCCCAGTACAAGGAAACTTGTTCAAATATGCAACAGTTCAATAGTGATCAAGCTGAAAGATTTTGAAGTACTTCTTTAGGGCAGGTTTGTGTGTAAGTGTGCAAAATCAAGGCTGGTCCATTGTGAGTGTGCAAGTGAGTGTGCTATTTGTTGTTGATCTACTGGAAACTTGGAGGCTTGCAACTCCTTTCTCTCTGCTAATCCCTCCCTCCTGCCCTTCACCTCATTTAGTTTGAATTAAGAGTGCAGCCACATCTCCACTGAGAGAGAGAGTGTGTGTGTGAGAGAGAGAGAGAGAGAGAGAGAGGAAAAAAGAAAGCTACTGCTTGAAAAGGGGTCTATCGGAAAGAAGTAGAGAATGAAGAAAAGAGAAAGAAGTCTGACTTGTTCATATGAATGAGGTGGCATCCTGACTTGAGAAAAGCTGACCTGACCTGAGCGCTCTGTTGTACGACCACAGGTCACCATCACCTGGATCTGATAATCGCGTGCCTCTGTCCTGGTTCTCTCTTCACCTCACACTCTCAGTAGGCAGCAGTTATTGAGTGAGCACGCTCTACTCATCATGCAGATGTCATCGTGACATCTGTTTCTAAATGTATCTGACCTGCAGTTTTGCACTCTGACTTTGTCTTACCCCTTTTGCACTGTTTTCAGTGATGCGCATTTTGTTCACATGTAAACTTTTCAGCGTGTTCCTTGCATTATTTGCATATTTCTTCAGCCAATTCCAGTAATCCCTAAAAAGTAACACTTCTCATTCCACAAACACACCACGCTTTCCCTTTCTCTTTGAGAAAGAGCATCATAAGCAACAGGACCTGCTCATCAACTCTCTGTTGCACTTTTTTATATGCAGGTTTAACTTTTAAAAGAGCTCTGTACCTACGCACGCATACACACACACACACACACATATGCACACGGATGCACACACCCCCACAGTAGTGTCACCTGAAACCCACACTATTGCCACAACACTGGCCTCTTGCATCAATATTTGATGGCCTTGTGCTACCTGCCCTTCAGCTCCTTTCCAAACCTGATGAAAATGTTCAATATATATAAAAGCCCTCTCAGATAATAAAATGTCATGTTGTTTTCTAAAAGGAAGGTTTTTTTTTTTTTTCAAGATTAGATTTTCTGACCTAATTCTGTTCCCCTCTCCTCTTTCTCCTTTTCCATTTGGTGAACCTGATCCTACAGCCAAACTAGTTGCTAAGAGACTAACTGAAGGGGGGACTGAGAGAAAAAGGGAAAACTCATTTGGTAAAAGATGCCAAAGAGGGAAAAAGATTTTAAACCTGATCAAATGGGAAAAGATCTGCTTCGACACCTCACTGTCAGGAGAGACGTATATATTTTTAATCACTTTTATATTCAGCCATGCTGTTTAAAACCAAAATATAACTGTAGAAATACCAAAGTGGAAAATGACTGACCTATTTTCTTTGTCTTTCTCAACTCTGGTCCTTGTGGGAAGAATATGAACAGTGTACAGCGCCACCTGGTGGCCAAATGATGGTAGAAGTATGAATACACTCTTCAAAAAAGTTAGGCAAGTTGGGCTTGTCTCTTTGAGGGAACCCTTAATGCTTTTACATAGATCTCTACAAAAGGGGGTGTAACATTCGAGTAAAATGTTAGAAGCTTACAATCTTTAACTCGCCAAAGAACCTTAGAAGAACCCTTTTTCTATGAGTGTATGATTAAAATAACTAACACAAATACTACTACAACCACTACTCCTATTACTACTACTACTATTAATAATAATAATAATCTTTATTTATGCAGCATGGTGACACAATGGGTAATGTTGCTGGTCTCTGGTTCAGTCCTGAGCTCCGTTTTGTTTTGGGTTTTTTTCGGTGTAATGGTCTTTCCTGTTCTCCCCATGTCTTTTGTGGGTTTTCTCTGGGCCCCCGGTTTCCTCCCACCTCTCAAAACATGCTAGTAGGCTGAATGGTTACACCAGGGGTGTCCAGTCTTATCTGGAAAGGACCGGTGAGTGTGCAGGTTTTCATTCCAAACAAGCAGAAGCCATGCCTGATGGTCAAGTGAAAGCCAGATCAACTGATTAAAGAAAACCTGCACCACACCGGCCCTTTGCGGATAAGACTGGATACCCTGAGCCACTAAATGGCCCCAAGGTGTGAGTGTGTGTGCATGGTGTGCTGAGATGGACTAGCATCCTGGCATACTTTTTATTTAAAATTTTATTTTATTTTTAACTTTTAATTTTATCACACTTTTTACTGAGTACAAAATCTGAGTGCTTTACAAAGATTGAACAAAAATATTCACACTAAATTATCTAATTATATTTCCCCCCTGATTTTAGTCATTTGCCAATTACCTCCCACCTGCTAGCTCATCCCTATCACACAGAAAATATGCTAACTTAGTTAAATATAGCCAGTTATGGTTAGCAAAATAGCTAAAATGACCTCAGCATGTGTTTTTAATTTAATTGGAGTTCATGTCTTCTGTGGAGGCAAATGAGATCTCATTTTACAAGCCTTTTCCTGCTCCCAACATATTGAAACATTTTACCATCTTCTGTGTCCATCTTCTGATCACACAGATATCTACCGCATTAACTATGTTGTATATATATATATATATATATATATATATATATATATATATATATATATATATGGGTGAGAGAAGTACTTTGAAGGTCTAAATAAAAATGTAAGGAGTAAAATTAGTTTTTTTTTCTTGAAAATGTATTTAAGTAAGAGCACAAGTATTCAATTTCAGTAATATTCAAATAAGGTAGAAATACCCCAAAATAACAGTATAATATTCGTAAAGTACAATTACTCAAGTGTTTTCTACCCTGGTAGAATTTCTGATTTCTAGGTCTCGTGTTCATTTCTGGCTTTCTCTGCATTTCCTGCAACAATCTTACACGAGTATGAGAACACGTCTACCACTATCAGTTCTGTAACAGCTACATTTTAGTTTGTCTCATTGAATAAAAGTGTCTGCCAAATTAACGTGTAAATGTGACCAAAATATAAAAACAACAGTAATTTTCTATATTAGCTCGATATTAGCAAAAGGGTAAGACCGATCCTCTACACACTAATTCTACAATGCATAAAATAGCATGCCCCAAGGAAGCAGTAAACAGTCAATAACAGTCTAGGAAGGGCTTTTTTATGAATATTTGAGTAGATTTAAGAGTAGAGTAGGGAAGCATTTAAGCATGTAATTTTCTCTAAGTGCAGGAAATGCATGCAGGAAATGTAATCTAAGGCTTAAAACGTGGGGAGGAATGTTGTTACCACATCATAAGGATCAGCCATCTTTCCAATAACGCAATGAATGTTGTAAATCTTAAACCTTCTGCTTGTATAGTAACAGAATTTTCTTTTAGTGGGAAATATTCAAGAGACCTCAGTCTTAAATAAAATGATTGTGATCATTACAAATCTCAAGGAAGAGATTATAAGAGCTCCATGCAGAGCTGTTGATCTGTTAATCCTCCCTTCGTGTCCATGCAGGTGAACGGGGTGAACATTGAGGGAATGCGTCATGCCGAGGTGGTGGCCTTCATCAAGCGCGGAGGGGACGAGACCCAATTACTGGTGGTGGATCCAGACACGGACGAACATTTCAAAAAGCTGGGCATCACCCCCAGCAGCAGTCATGTCAAAGGTACAATTCCTTCCAGATAACAACAGAAATCAAGGACTAAGTGCTATAAACTAATCGTTTGTATGTACTTAGTATTATTTATAAATGCAACTGCTGATGTCTGATAAATATGGCATATCCAGAAAAAGCACTGCTTAGTGATATGAGTTTTGCTGTTGCAGAACATATCTATGTGTATACTTGTAGAACAAAGAATGTTGAACAGATCCATGTATTTATAAGAGTGCAAACTGAACAAAGCCTCCACACATCTAACAGCAGTGTAGAGGTATGCATCAGTACTGGAGAAGATGAAGGACCCAACAAAAAAGTGCGAGTGTGGATATTTTTACTCTTGTGTGGGATGTGGGTGGTCAGAAATGAAGCTCACAGGACAGAGAGATTTCATATAAAATGGGTGATATGTAAGGAATAAAACACTTTGAGCTGTGTTGTTACAGGAAAAATAATCAATACTGGTGTGGTGTGATCCATTACAAGCCCAGAGTGGATTTTCACAGCCCAAAGTGTTTTATCCCTCATATACCACAGCGGTTTGCCAGTGGTTAAGCTTTTTAATCATATCTTAATCTTAATTTATTCAAGTTTGTAATTTTGTTAAGGAAGAACAAAAGCAGTCACTGTAGAGTTACTACCTCTATATAGAAGTAGTTAAGTTTGCAGAGTGGTAGACAAATTTTTCAGAGAAAAAGGACGCTTCAGAAAAAAAGTCCTTCATCTGCTGTGCTAATGAACTGATTTATTAACTGGGGCTGATGAATCAGTTGAATTTTAAATATCAACTGGCTTTCTCCTCCTACAGCTTCAGAAGCACTTTGCTTCTACAGTCGATGAAAGACTTTCTCTGGAAACTGGAAACTTGTGTACTAGGCTGTAATTTTTATTATCTCATATAACGAGTAGCCTAAATGTATCAACTTAAATCAGTCAGTGTGTTTTCTTTCTTGGATTCGTTTCAATTCAATTCAGTTTTATCTGTATAGCGCTTTCAACAATGGGTATTGTCACAAAGCAGCTTTACAGAAATATATAAATTCAGGATATGCATTTTGAATTTAAATATTTATCCCTAATAAGCAAGCCACGATGTGATGATGGCAAGGAAAAACTCTCTGAGACGATATGAGGAAGAAACCTTGAGAGGAACCAGACTCAAAAGCAATCCCATCCTCATCTGAGTGACAACAGATAGTGTGATTATAAATAATTCCCTTCTATAACTGTGTACTACATGGTCAAATAGTGCAATTGTGTAATCAGGAAATTCATTATAGTTTTCAGAGGAAGTCTGTTTTGTTAAAGTTATCAACTGTTGACTGATGGAGACTTGAGTGCAAAACTGTTCGTGGGAATTGCAGTCCCAAAGCTATCATAGCAGTTGTAGTCTTAGCCATCATACCACAACTATTCATATCAATTGCAGTCCAAAGCCATCTTCATGGTTTCTAAGTGTATCTTTAGGCTGTCTGTGTGGGGCCATCCTCAGCAGCAGCGAGCGGTTTCCAAGTGATGAGAACTCCAACCAGAAGTAGGGCATCAGGATGGATCAGGCAGGATTCATTAATAAAACCATATTTATAGTTGCTTGTTTGTTCATATTATGGGAAGTTGAAGTGTGGGTGGGTCGAAAAAATACTGTGGGTGGGTCGAAACAGAAATAACAGCAGGAGGGGGATGACTATCGTTTCTGCATTAGTGGAAAGGTTTAGAGCAGTGTGCTGTCTTTAGGCTTAATGTACAGCAGTGATGTAATTCAGCTTTGTTTTTTTTCTCACTCAGGTTTCGAGGGTCAGACCATTTCTAACGGCTCACCAAATCCTCGAGTCAATGGTCACTCCACCCAGTCAGCACACTCCGACCACAGCAGCCAAGACACCAGCACACAGGTGTGTGTGTGTGTGTGTGTATCAAGATTCAAGATTCAAAGAACTTTATTAACCCCAGGGGGAAATTGCATATATATATATATATATATATATATATATATATATATATATATATATATATATATATATATATATATATATATACATACAGTATATATATATATATATATATATATATATATATATATATATATATATATATATATATGTATGTATGTATGTATATGTGTGTGTGTGTAGGGGTGTCTGTGTCCGTTTTATATCATATTCAATTATACTGTGTGATGTTGGCACATTTAATTCCTGTTTGTGTGTGTGTGTGTGTGTGTGTGTGAGAGAGAGAGAGAGAGAGAGAGAGAGAAATAACTGATACACATCAAGCACACACAAGGTCTGTGTCATAAACAATTACATTATAATCAGTTCTATAATTACACGTATATAATGTGTGTGTGTGTGTGTGTGTCTGTAGAACTCTGAGGACGGCGACAGCCACTCGCTGGACCCTTTCGCAGAGATCGGTCTGAGACTGAGCCCCACAGCGGCGGAGGCCAAAGAGAAAGCACATGCCAAGCGTGGCAAGAAGAGGGCACCACAGATGGACTGGAATAAGAAATATGAGATTTTTAGCAATTTCTGAACATACACAGTTTCACACACTCCCCAATCCAGACTTTCGCAACATGCTTCATTCAGCCCCCCTGTCGTGACTGACTGCTTTTAATGGTTAAGGCTGTTATTTTTGTAGAAAAAGAAAACCAGGAAAAAATATTTTTAAAGGATAATTGGAGCAGGCAGCGGGGAAAAAGCTTCAGTCTATTTTTTCACTCATTTTTAACTGGAAAAGAAAAAAATAACCCTCAGAACTGAAGAACTACAGAACTGTGATGAAAAAGGGCCAACAAGTACAAAAAGAAGGGAAGAGAAACAAGAGAGCTCTTAATGATTTTTTTTTTTTGTTCAGTTTTTTTTGTATTGCTCTTACTTATGTTTACTGTTTCTGCTACGACCACTTCAGACTGAATTTTTACAAGCCCAGTAGATTGTACTACAAAAAAACACCAGAAAGTTTATGCCTAATAGTTTTACATCTTGGTGTCTCTCTGCTCTGGTTGAAGGAAACCTTGAGACAAAAAAGCATATTAATAACTTTTAGCACTGGCCCTTTAAGAAGGACATGTTAATTTGAAGTGCTATATGTTCTTTATAAGTCAGTATTAAATATAAATGAATTGGTCTGATTTTGAGCCTCCTTGAAGAGGCAACTCAGAATAATCAGCCTTTGTTTACGCACCAGGATGTTAAATCAAGCAAATTAAGTGAAGTTTTGGGACATGTTGTAACATATTAAATGGAAAGTACTTTGTTAGTAAGAGAAAGACAGGTACAAACATAAACAAGCGTGTATCTGGTGACTATTAAACACTAGAGGGCGCCGTTGAAGTAGGTTTATTTTCACCATGGAGGTAACCTGAGGACAAAGGCAGAACTTCCGAGTGTTGCGGGAACCATTTATAAGTCACGTGATTAGATTTTAGTTTGTAAAATGAACAAATGTGTCGTATAACCACTGTAATGTCTAATAACTCAACACTGTGTTGCGTTCTCTCTCGAACAAATCATTCATGGAGATGAAACCGAAACACCACATAAACCAAAAGTCATGAGATTTAATCAAGAAGAAGAAGTAAAGGACACAATCAGACATGTCATTGTAACCTAATGAAGAGATTGGAGCTTGATAGACTTCTTTTTTTTTTTTTTTTTTTTAATGTACTGATGATTGTGACTGCAGTGTGTATTATCTGATCCACAAATGGATGAAGGATGTTACAAACTCATACCTGAGTGACGAGAAGCTCATGCAGGATCAATAAGCTAATGAAAATGAGAGACATTTGAGGCATCTGCTGCTTTTAAGGCAACAGCGCTTGTAGAAATGGACACATGACCACTCACAGTCTCTGACAATCCTAACCGCTTGAACTGTGGTATGGTCCAAAATGCCGGCTATGCTTGGGGTTTTATTGGATCATTAAGCAAGATCAGCTGTGATGTGCTGACGTACCTCTCAATCTGCGTATATAACATCATTATTTTACCTTATACCCATGCATATTAGCGGCGTTGCTGTATTCCATTTACACATCTTTTTTTTTTTTCTTTTTTACTCTACTATGGTTTTCGTCTCATGTTTGTTAGCCTCATTGTGTGTGCTGTAGGTTTTTTTTTCTATTCCTGACAGTGTATGCATTCAGACTTCTGCTGTATGCTCATGTATATTCACTATGGGAATATATGCCAGGTTGCATTTTTTTTTTTTTCAATAAAGTGTGATATTCGCACATGCTGACATTGTTGCCAAGTGAGTTTAGCACAAGGAAACCCATGCACATGGAATGCATGCACAGAAACTCTGCACAAAGCTCAGAATCGAAAGAGGGACTGTAGAACTGTGAGTTGGCAATGCTACTCGCTGCGTCACTGTGCCGCCCAACTCCGTATCAGTTAGCATTATTCTAACTTGCCATTTTGTAGATACGAAATTTTACATGGAACAAAATCCATAAATAGTCCAGTGTTAAGTGGCAATAAAGTTGTGGTAATTAATTTTTTCTTGCTACAAATTAAAGAAGCGCCATATAAGTCTGTAGAGGAAAAAGGGATAACATTCTTATATTTTGGACAACAATCTTATGATCCTCAACAAAATGTCAACAAACCAGACTGTCAGCAATCTGTCAGATGAATGTCGTCAGTAACTCTCAATGTCGGTAACTCTCAACATGTCAAAACTTTATGGTCGCTGATGTTTAAAAGGTAATTAGCGAGCACAGGTCCCTTTCACCGCCGTTTGTTTGTCTCATGTATGGCTGCTGTTTTTTAGTAGTAATATATTTTAATATTATTAAATACACTCACTTACCACTTTAATAGGAACACCTCTACCCCTGTGGCAGCAGTACAATGCATAAAATCCTGCAGATACAGGTCAAGAGCCTGTGTTCAGATCAAACCACAGGATGGGGAAAATGTGATCTCTGTAACTCTGACATTGGGATGGTTGTTGATGCCAGATGGACTTGTTTGAGGATATCAGAAACCGCTGATCTTCTGGGATTTTTCACACAAAACAGTCTCTAGAGTTTACACAGAATGGTGTGAAAAACAAAAAAAAATCCATTTAGTGGGAGTGCTGTGGGCATAAACATTTTGTTGATGAGAGAAGTCAGGGGAGAACGGCCAGACTGGTTTGAGGTGACAGGAAGGCTGCAGTAACTCAAATAATCACTCTTTACAAGCATAGTGAGCAGAAAAACATCTCAGAATGTTCAACACATTGAACCTTGAGATGATTGGGCTGGAACAGCAGAAGACCACATTGGGTTCCACTCCAAGAACAAGGTCAGCCAAGAAGAGGAATCAGGCTACAGTGGGCACAGGATCACGCAAACTTGACAGTTGAAGATCACAAATCACAAAATCAAATCTTCGACTGTTTAGTTTCGTATTTGAATGTGTATTGATTTATCACTGGCAATCAGCATGGGGGTCGACTAGCAAGTGTAACATATTCTACAAGTTGCTTGTAATAAAATATTTCTACCACAGAGGGCTCCACATCATAAAAAAGATATATATTGTACCTTTAAGCTGTCAGATGAGCTTTCTTCACTTGGTCTTTTTTCTCTCACACTTTCACCTTATATTAGTATAGTAAAGTTTTTTGAGCTTCCTGATCTCCGCTACTGTTTTTTTCAGTTTCAGCCTAGGTCAGGCAGAGGTCTAGCAGCATGTTTTACAGTTCTCCACAACACCCACACCAGTGACACATTCATGTCAAGACACACTCAGGTACACAGATGAACCAGACATCAGTTTAGTCTGTGGCTTCACATGTTGGTGTTAAACACAAAAGCAGGTGAGTCAGAGTGTGACTTCATCTACTGTTTTTAAAAGCTTCCTTTATTTATTTTGGAACCCTGGGAATAGGATCTTAGGCACAGAGCAAAAGGTCAGCCGTGGGGCAGAAAGGTCAGCAGCACTGAGTCTGGGCGACATGCCAGCAGCAAACTGTGTCAGGCCACTGAGTGCACGTCATACCAGCATATCACTGTTCCATGGTGAGAAAAATGGAGTGATTTGTGATACTGTAGATCAAGATTTAGTATCAGCATGACAAAAAAAGCATCTTAGTCTAAATCTATTAACTTTTTTGCATTTACACTTAAAGCTAATGGTAAACGTTTGTTTCACCCATGGGTTTTGAATTTAAAAACTTGAATATACTTATATTATATATAAAATATTTATTCACACAAAAACACAATACAGAAATGGCAAAGATGAAAAGTAGGTGTATCATGCAACAAAGCAACAATCCAAAATATAAGACAATATCATCAGAAAAATAAAGAAAATTGTCATTACCCTCACAGTACCTGTTTAATTAGGTGAATAATTATATTTCATCAGACATGGATTATAGGATACTGTAGATTTGACCTGCTTTTGTAATCACAATATCCTCATACAGAACTTTTTCAACACACTTACTGTTGCTGGCCTTTACTTTTCTACACCTGTATACTGTAACGATTTACCCATAATCCCACTATCCAGAAGAGGATGGATTCCTTTTGAGTTTGTGCCTCGTGTTGTCTCAGGGAGGTTATTCTTTATGCCACTGTCTCTGGCTTGCTCATTAGGGATCTAAATCTACATCCACATTTGTGTAAAGCTGCTTTGTGATCATGTCTGTTGTTGAAAGTGCTATACAAATGGAATTGAACTGAATTTAATTAAACTGGACATTTTAAAAATAGATACTAAGAAATAGACACAGGATTATTTGTTCTGTTTTGCTTTTTTTTTTTTAGATCCAGCAAACATCGAAACTGCTTTTTTTGTCCAAAATCCCATTTGAGCAGAAATCTTTAAAATGCATCATTTTTGATTTTCACAGAAAAGTTGCATTGTACCCTTCTACTCACTCTTTCTGTCTGGTATTCAACCGTAGTAAATTATTTTGATAAGGGAGTGACTTTCTCGTAGCTGTGATGCAATAACATTCACTCACTCACTGCTTGTGGCCATGTCAACCAACATCACAAAGCTAAGTACTTACGCAACAGGCCAGGTATGTGCACATACACACACACACACACACACACCCACACACACCTAAGCACCAGTGCTCAACAAAAATTTCAATGTTTCTCAAGAGTCCAAGCATGCTCTGGTTGTCTCCATTCTCCATCTTAATTTTAAAATAATGTTCAGATAAGACCAACGACCCAGACTGGTCTCTTACAGAAAAACTAAGTGAGAGGGCTCAATGCAGTGTGTACTTTGCCTCTGTGCTTGAAATGCTGACTCAACAAACCAAGCCATTGATATCTCTGAAGAAAGCTCAGGTAACTGATCCTTGAAGAGCAAAAAAACTAGCACTGAGAACTTCAGTAGTTTTTACATATTTAAAGACCATGTTTTAATATATTACCTTTAAGAATTAGATTGAATAAACACTCACTCTTGAGCCAAATTAAAACAGAAAAAAACAAAAAAACAGTATCAAAATACTGTTTTTTTTTAAGTATCAAAATATTATTACAGAATATGATCAAGGCAAGTTATTACACCCACACTCTGATACTATGTTACTTATTAAAGTATCATGTCATTTACCAAATAATGTAATTCTTTATGATGTGGAGTTTAATCATTATTTTTTTCTCATTATTTAACTAACAAGCAATACACTTCACTCCTGGATGTAATTTTTTTTTCGTGGTTAGCGTCTGATTAGCAAACACATTTGCTTTCATCATTTGGTTTCATCTATTACGTACATCAGATGTTCACCATGCGCATAGTAAATATTAAAACACAGTATATAGCTGAAGCGTCACAATGAAGTTTCAAAAGGAACATACTATTCCAGTCAGTGCTTATAAATTGTTTGTGATTTTAGCTACGATTATACAGTACTACAATAGTCTGTGTATTCCCCTATAATTTGTGTACACTGTTGCCATGGTAACAGTGATATGGTAACATAGAAACTCATCTACACACTCAAAACTCTGAAACTCCAAAGAATAAAGGCTGTGCTTTACATATCTGAAAATTTGAATATCATCTGGTTTCAGCTACTGCAGTTCGCTTGCACAGCTTTTGCATCTGAAACGTCCAGTACACCACACAGCGAATACTAGCCTTACTTTTATACTTGCATAGGCATACAAACTGCAGCTACTCCTCTCTGTAAAAATATATAATGTATTCTAATTATTCATATCCTATTATTATAACTATTAATAAGTCAGAATACAATTGATAGATTATATATATTGTTATAAGTGTGTTACTACAATAATTATACAGAATAATTACACCGTTTGTGTGTTGGTTTGTTTGCTTGTGTTTTAACCCTCAATAAAGCCAAACTGGTACAATGAACTGTGTATAACTGTGAATAACAGATGTATAACATTAACTCAATGTTGCCAAAAAAAGTCAAACATTTTATCAAATAAGGCTGCACTTTGTGAGACACTGCTCCACTTCTGCACTCACACCACCACAACACACACTAACAAACCACTATGTTAGTAGCACTGCTGTAAAATAATAATAATAATATCTGTTCAGTGTTTGTCATGTAGTTCCAGTGATGGATGAGGTAGAGTGAGGGTTTAACAGAGTCAGTGAGCATAGACATAAGAGCATGTGTAACAAATAAAATAAATTATTATATGTGTATACACAGTATGCACACTGAATATGACCTTAGGAAATACAAAATACTGGAGTAGTTTTGTCATCAAAACTACTTCAGAGTCCCTAAAATATGACTTGTTCTATCTATTTTTGCCTACTGAATAAATCCATGTGTTATTTCATAATTTTGATGTCTTCACATATAAACAGAGGCGACTGCTATAAATGGGCTTGAGGGCTAAGCCCCACCCCTGTCTTTCAAAATTGAAAAGACATCAATATTTTAGAGTATGTTTTACATCCACACAGATTGTTTGCCATCAAAGTACAAATTAAACAAAAGGACAGACAACAGAACTGTAAGTTTTAGTGCTCTTTTTTTTTTTTTTTTTTTTTTTGGTTTGAATGAAAGTGTTACAACTTCCCTGTTTACCATGTTTGGTTCACAGAATGAACCCATTACAGCATTATGGACTTAAAAAAAAATATTACATTATATTACATACTTAAAAATACAGTCTTATTTTAAAGGCATTGCTCAGTCCTAATACTTTCACTGAGGTAATATCATGAGCAGCCGTCACTGCTTATATATGTTTGTGTATTTACTGTAGTGAAAACAATACTCTGGCATTTCTTACATATGATAAACATGTGCTCAGTAAGCTATGGGCTGGACGCTGCCCAAGCGGTTAAAGCCTGTGGAGAAGAAGGAGAGGAAGAGAACAGCCTTTTATTGTCGTGCTTGTCTGATTATGTAATGCTGTACAGAAACATATTAAAGAGTGGCAGGCAACTGTATGTATCATAGACATCTGTAGCCTGTTCTGAATGGAGCAAACATGGCTCACAAGTCTATTACTGATTATTTGTAAGCTTTTGTGCTGAACCGCCATGAACCAGCATGCCAGCCTCTTCCACTGACTGACTGACTGACTAACTGACTGATTCCCCACCCTGATAGCAAATGAGTAATACCCCAATTCACGCCTACACTTACTACTTCACCTGACCCACATACTGCTTTGAAATGATGAGTTCCTCTAAATCTGACTGTAAGAATACAACTTGGCCTTGAGAAGGTCTTTTTGGTCTTTGAGTGGCCCAAATTCCCGGCGCTATCTTTCGACCCACAATAGCGTGTCATTGCCATAACACATCGAAACTCAAATGAATTTTCCCCACAACCTTCTGAGCTGTTTGGATGCACGCGTATGCATGCGTAGATTTTGTTTGGAATGGCTGTAATCTAGGTGGTGATATTTTCACATAAAACATAAACCAGTGCCTCAACAGTAAACCCTAAGAACATGCTGCTAGAATGCAACTGTAAAAAAAATTCTGAAAAATTCCACCTCCTAGGTTTGGCTAGTAGTTAGTACTCATAACTGGCATGACGATTTGACAGCTCAGATAAAGTTCATCAGAGTAAAAGTTCCAAATCCAATCAATTTCCACTGTTTTGCGATGGTTGCTACAGTGATGTGAACAATGTGTTAAATGTCTGAAAACCAGACATTCGCTTACTTAATTTTGTTTTTAAGCTGACTTTCATATTTTAAAGACTCCAAAAGGATAGTATGCGGCAGTGCCTGTGTGCGTGTGTGTTTCGAATTTAGAGAGGATTTCACATGTAGTCACCACACACTGAACAAAATGTAAGAAACAGCAGATCAAACAAATTTTTTTTTTTTTAAAAGATATGGATAGTTGTCGAGCTGCACAAATCAGGCAGTTGATATACACGGTTAAAAATACCTTTAAGCACATTTAGGGCCATAACTAAAATTTTCACACCTGAAACAGTTGGAAATTTATTAGGAATTCGCCCCATGAGCACGCTGTCCCTCCACACTGTGAGGAGGATGGTGAAACAGGAATCGCAAAATATCAATTGTAAGAGTGACAATAATTTTCAAACCAGTGTTTTGTTGAAAAAAAATAAAAAATGCACCACTTATAATGTCTCTGAGTTAAAAATATCACTTATTACATTTTAAAAATATTACTTATTACAAGCGGGTAACTGCTGGCATTCGCCTCAGAGCCCAGTGAGAGAAAAGCGAGAGGGAGGAAAGAGTGAGGAAGGGGAGGCGTGCGAGGAGGGGAGGGAGGGGAAGGGAGTCTGGGTCACCATAGAGACGCAGGGCTGTTTTTGTTAGCGTGGTGTGTGTGAGTCAGAGGAGCGGTGAGTCACAGTCAGGAGGGAAACTCTCCTCGGAGCCAAATAAGGACAACTACACGCATAGAGACAGAGGGAGGGAGAAAGAGAGAGAGACGCACACAAAGACAGGCCGAAACAGAGAGGCCCGGTCATATCTCTCTGTGAGCGGAAACACAGGAGTGGAAGCAGCCCTACCCAATTTGTTCACACCTCAGTTTACAATGCAAACAGTTCACTCTACATTTGTCTTGTATCTCACAAACGTATCGCTGAACCACCCTTGTGTTTATCTGCGCCTTCTCTCCTCCTTTGTCTATTAGCTTCCTGCTAGGCTAGCTCCTTGTTTACTTTAGCACTGTGCTGTGTTAGGAGTGTATATGAATATTGGCAGCCAGATTGACATTGAGGCTCGGTACATTTAGGCTGAGGTTTACATGAACTGGCTTCATCTGTCCTGGGTAATGTGAGTTTTGGCTATCTTAGCTTTTCAGTAAATGTGGATGTTGCAGCTGCACTGGACCATCAAAAGCGGGCCCGCCTTGGGCTTCGCAGATTAAAGTCTAGTGTATTACTTTGGTTTTCATAGACTGTTTAACAAGGCCAGAATGCACAGGAGTTGACGTAGCCGTTAAGATAAATATTAATTCCATGGCTCTATGGCCATGATTTACTAAGATCCCTAGTAAAGAGCGCTAATTATCATGTACGATCTGATAAAATACATACAGTTAATGGGCAAGGTGCAGGTTATTTACCATGGTGATGACACCATGTGTAAAGTACGGGGTGTTATTTTATGCTAACTGTAGACTGGAATCTCAAAGAGACCCCTGCAAAACTGAAACTATCCACACAAGTATGCATCACTGTGTATCATCAAGCATAATGCTGACTAAAGAGGATGAGGTGCATCAAAAACTGTTCAATATGATATATAAAAAAAAACAGTGCAAACATATATGTTCATAAGGTATGGGTAAATGAAAATCTCTACACTGCTTTTTGAATGCTGTTAGAGTGTAAATGTGCAGTGAATCCAATATAAAGCCAGCTTTACTGCAATAGTAGAAAGCCACAATTTTAATAAACTTCCTCATTAGCTGAGATACTGAGGCATAATTCTAAGAAATATTAATAAAATAATTATCTTATTTTGTCTATATATTGCAGAAGCAGGCTTGCACAAATTTAATAGCTGCTCTTCAGTTGTATTAACTGTGCAGTAGTCTTCCCCAAAGTGACTTTCAAGCTTAGTAAATCATATTATAGATGCTGAATTAACATATTTACATAGATTACAACCTGTATTTTGCTCTTTTAGGTAGAAACACCCCAAACTGCGTATTTCCTTAAAAAAGCATTATGCGTTTTTGATCATGTTAAAGACACAATCTTCCTAAATAATAAATGAGCTTGCACACATTTTGCAGGTGTTTTTTGCAGTTTTTTTTTTTTTTTTAGTAAAGCAGCGCCTCAGTGTTTCATTAGGGGCACACAGTAGAAAAAGTGAAAAAGGAGTTTAGACCAGTTGTTCTACACATTCGTAGATTCACAATCCTGTAACTGAGAGCAACTGTAGGGTTGGAGTATGATTTATTTTGATAAGAGTCACCAAGCAGGTTAACTTCCCAAGAACTGTGGCATTATGAAAAGGTGATAAAGATGCATCTGCTTTTATGAGCCCAGGGGGAGATAAGAAAACAATAAGTGTCACCTTGAGACACTGAACAGCTGTGTCCTGAGATTAAGGGAGGATTTCTCAATGTAACATGGGTTCTCTGTACTGCAGCTTATGAGATAAACTCTAATGTAGATCCGCACATGTTGTTCATGTATGAAATACAGATCTGAGGTTTTCAAAAAAAAAAAAATTTAGCAACAAATGCATGAAATGTATGATAGCAGTCAGGGGTTGTGTGTGGGTGTACAAGGGGGAAGAGAGTAATATTAACACCAAAGACCAAACCTACCACAGTGAAGGAGGGGGTAAAACATAAGAGCCTGTTTCATCTTCGGCTTCCCTTATTCTATGAATACACGTTTGCGATTCATGTCACTTACATCACCCTGTTTTTTTTTTTTTTTTCCACGTAATGATGCCATAGCAATTCCGCTTTCAGAATGTCTCACAGTCTATATTCATCAGCAGCCGATGACTGCATTCATTACAGCACATAAAGCAAAAGCTGACCATCAGTCTTCACCTAGAGATGTTTGTCTGAAATAAAACCACAGCTCAGTCATTGTCTGTGTGCTATCTGAGCACTAAATGCAGCATTTAAGGACACTTCAGTAAGCAGTAAACAGGTGCACTGTGAGATATCCTGGAACATTGCTTAATTAAATGTACTAACACTGATTAACTTGTATAATCAATATTTGTGCAAATGTTCCAGTATCTCCTCCTCAGGGTTTCTAATCTGTACATACATCATGATAGTATCATTACCACAGTAATCAGACAGTCCATCAATTTGAAGATAAGAAAGTTTTCTGTTTTAACAAGACAAACAAAATGAACACACTCCCATGAAGTGCACACAACAAAATCAACAGTGATTCACACACTGTACACTACATAGTTGTACTACTTGCAAAAGCCTGAGGTGTACACTAATTTCAGTAATTTAACAATGTAGATATTTACTGTTTATAACTCCTGCAGTGTTTGATATGTTCATATACTGACACGTAATCTTGACAAATATTCGTAGTTGAGTTATAGGTGTGTAGTGATGATTTTGTATTGAAATTGTTCACATCGGTATTGGGATTTGTGCGAGTGCGGTGGGTTTTGAAAACAGAAGTGAGTCTCAGTTACGCATGATTCTTCCCTTGGACTTAAGCGCGTTTCTCTTGCTCTATAACAACTTGAGAGATGAGTAGTATTAAGTCCAGCACCACCGTCTCACAGTTTGATGTAATGACAATGTTATGCTGAACTGTATGATTAAACCATTGCTAATACACTAGCATACACATAGCTATGGAATGACATTCGCCAACTCTGAATATGGCCCATATGGATCATAAATAAAAAGGGTTCAAATGTAATTTAAAAAAATCATATCTATTAATATTTATTAATGTAATATTTTAAATGTACACAGGATTTGTACTTTTATCGTAATTTTTTTAAATGCTTTTTAACCAGTTGATGTTAGAATTGTAATGGAAATTGTTAAATTGCTCTCCATTGCACAGCATGGCAAGGGCATAAATTTGTAACTCGTCACGGTACGATCACTTGGCAGTGGAAATAATGGCAAAATATGGATTCAAGAGTTTTCCAGGCTGAGCCAAGCAACAGTTTAAATTACAAAATCAATATAATTCTGAGAAAATATTGCAATTTATGAATGTCTTAAAACATATTATTTCTCTATTTTTTATTCCAATGAACATCTTTAGGAGATGTCAGAGAATTAAGAATGAAATGATTTAATATAAATGCATAAATATTAATAATATTTTTTGTAAGGTCTTTGCTCCATGCTAATATTTTATTTTGATCCGAATATTACAGAACGGTCGTTCTTGTTTTACTGTGGCGTGTAGCAGTGTTAGCAGTTTTATCTCTGTCTAGGAGAGGTTAATTTTACATTACGTGACAGGATGAGAGCTTTATCTCACAGAGGCCTCTCTTTAATTTAATTACCACTGTTAAATGAGGGAAGGCAGGAGAGCGAGCGAGGGATAAAAGAGGAGGAGAGAGGGACCAGGCTGGGAGACACAGGGAGGAAAAGAGTGGAGTGGGGAGTGGGTGAGGTGGTCTGAGTTGGATATATTTAGCCAAAGAGGGGAGAGGGAGGTCTGTTCTCAAGGGTTTATTCCAGTAGGGTATATTTAGACTCCAGCCATGAAAAAAGAGAAGGAAAAAAAGAATGATGTATAAACAGTATTACTGGAGTCTGATGTAACACAGTGCAATAGGGCCACACACACACACACACACACACACACACACACACACACTTGCTCAGTTACTCAAGTGAGACATGGACTACTGAAAATTAATAATGCTCTGGGAGACAGGAATTAACCACTGTGCCCCGGTACACACACACAGACACACACACTCACACACACACACAGAGGTACCAACAAAAACACTCCCAAGCCAAGACATTTCAGCCAGTGTTCCATGCTTCAAGCACAGGCACAGCAAACGCGTGGAGGAATGGAAGATAGAGGGAGCAGCGCAGCTGAAAAAGCAATACTAACACCAATAACACAGAAAAGTGCGCCGGGTGCGTAAGGCTTAACGATAATAGCACAGAACCTGGATGAGGAGTCGCAGCGCAAGAGCCGCAGTGACGCCATTGTGGTTCCAACACACTTCCTGCCTGCTGCCACAATGTTTGTATGTCTTGTATCCATAGCAACTGCCAACACATAAATACCAGAGGAAGAAGGGGAGTTAGAAGAGAGAGAGAGAGAGAGAGAGAGAGGGAGAGAGAGAGAGAGAGAGAGGACAAACCCATAATACTGAGCTCAAAGAGAGCAACTGGACCCAGTCTGGGCCTCAGCCCTCTGTGTGTGTAAGAAAGCCACATGGTTCTGGAGCAGTAGTGGTCTACGTGGTGTAAGGCCCCTCTGCCACACACACACACACACACACATGCACAGAATACCTGCTGCTCTGTGTAGGTTCACACAGTAAATTTTGGAATTTTGTGATCTTGTGGTATAAATTAAACCATTCTTCGTTTGGAAATACTGGATTTAATAGTTTCTAGGTTGAAGACAACATCGCAATAACTGCAAACACAACA
Source organism: Pangasianodon hypophthalmus (assembly GCF_027358585.1). Taxonomy (NCBI): domain Eukaryota; kingdom Metazoa; phylum Chordata; class Actinopteri; order Siluriformes; family Pangasiidae; genus Pangasianodon; species Pangasianodon hypophthalmus. The sequence continues at coordinate 13,777,644 of NC_069722.1, read as the reverse complement.
AACAAAAAAAATGTACAAGAAAGCTATTCCTTTGAAATAGAAATCAAGGAATTTCATCAATATGACTCACTGTAAATGTACTATTATATATCAACAGAAGAAATTATCTTCCTCTACCAAAAAAAGAGATTCTTTTTTTTTTAATATGCCTCATTCTGGACAGCACTATCCTTAAATCTAGGAATGTAGAAAATAGTGTAAAAAAAAAAAAAAAAAACTAATATTCTACTAGACATGTTCTATGTTGTGGAGCTGTGGAACTGATTATCCAGGGCTCCTAGATGGAGGCGCTCAAAACGGCTGGGAATCAGAGGTTTGCGTTTTCAAGAGATGACAAAAGATCTTACCTTACCTTTATTTGTAACAAAGGTTTAGTGCTATACAATTGGTACAAGTATAAATTCAGTTATAATCTGAGAATCTCTCACTCTATTTTTGCTACACACTCCCATGAGCTCTGCGCAGTGCAGTGTACTTACAATGTAGTTACAATTCTTACAGTATTATAACTGTTTTTCTAAGACATAGGTAGTTACACATAGTGTTAGAAAGTTACACAAACAGCTATAATATAACTACTGAGTAGAATGCACTGTTACATGGACTGTTACAGCACGTTACACCCAAATATGTATATTAACTTCACCCACCTCAGTGTATCATGACTGTTTTGTTTTTTTTTTTACAGGACATTCTCACTCACGTTTAACAAGTTAAGGGCACTCACATTTGTATTACATTTGTATTACATTTGTTACTACAATTGTATTACTGCAGATTTTCAAATAATTTATCATTCCTGATAAATTATACTGGTTTTGTTGGCTTTGCATCTTACAACACAAACATGATACACAAATGATATAAAAGCTAGACTTTAAAATATTATAGTACACTTGTGTACTTATACGAGCCAAATCTGTCATACATGTGTGTATTTACATAAATTTTACTGCTGTAATTCTTCTCAAACAGTGAAAATATCCTCAGTAGTTACAATATAGTTGAATATGTAGTTCACATTCAACTACACATATTATGAAAGTGTGCATTGAAGGTGTTATTTTCAATCGCTCAGTCAATTGTTGGTTTATTTCACAGACATATACCTACTTCACAAGGATATCACATTTTCTGAAGTCAACTTGAGCATCAGTAATTAGATTAAACAAGTCTCCCAGGCTCTCTGTGTAATAGCTTACGATTAGTTTAAATATTTTTTTTTAATGGCCCAGGATCGTCCTTTATATTTACCACTAACAGTCTATTACCATGTCAACTATTGTTTAATTCCGGAGAACTATTCAAGGTTTTACACTTCCACTTTTCACTCTTTTGGCACTCAGGTTAATCACCTTGGCACTGTTTCTTTATCATGTTACTGGATTATTACCCTTAGGGTTTGGAAATGTGAAGGAGTATCAGAGGTTATAGCACTGCCGTGCTATTGTGACTACTGTGGGAAAACAGATATAGGTACTGATTGTGCTGGTATTGAATTAGGAGAGAGAGACAGAGAGAGAGAGAGAGAGAGAACCTGTTTCCTCTTAGGAATGCTTGTATAATTAGATCCCTGCTGTCATGACAACCAAACTGGATTTTTTTAGGGGCCTGAGGCTGAGATTAGAGTCAGTTATAGCAGTATGAGTCAGAGTCTGAGACACACAGTCATACTGACACCGCACATGACATACACACACGCACACGCACACACACACATACACACACACACACACACACACACAAACACACACTCACACACACAGTTTTTACACATATGTTGCCTTACACACTGTAATCCCAAATAGAGCATATGTGTCAAACAGGACTGTGAACGTTTGGCTTCATACATTATTATTTGCTTGTATAATCCCTTAATTATCACACACAGACAGACAGACAGACAGACAGGCACACACACACACACACACACACGCGCGCGCGCATGTGTTTGCCTTACTACCCGTATGAGGACCATTGACATAATTATTAATGCAGCTAATTAACGTTATGCCTACACCTAAATCTAACCCTAACCTAAACTCAGTAACCAAGACACAAACTTTTGGCCCTTTAAATTTATTTATTTATTTATTTATTTATTTATTTATTTTTTAAATAAAAACTTCAGTGTTTGTAAAAGAGCATTTTACCTCATGGGCACCAACCAATTGCCCACACAAGGTCAAAATTTTCAAGGTCAAAATCCATACATAATAGGTATGATGTAAATATGGAGCTCACACTCAAGAAAGATTTTCTTAACTCCATGATCCAAAGTAATGGTGTGTAACCGATGTCCACAACATCATATCTGCCAAGAGTAACATTCTGACCTGTCAACACAAACAATATAGCATAATATTAAGTCTTCTGTATGTAACAAATCTAAATCCAATATGAGTCATCTAATACTACAGCATGCATCTGGCTTCTTATGGCACTAAACAGTCTCTAAGTCACACACACACACACACACACGCACATGCACCCAAAGGACTGAACAAAGGTTATTAGACAGTTTCAGTATCACAGATAAATAAACTCTTAATCAAATTTCAGAAGTTCCCAGATCATTCTGCTTACATGTGCATTTGTGTGGGTTGCTAGGAGACATTATGTGTGTGTGCGTGTGTATATGTGTGTGCTGGGAAGAAGAATGTGTGACGTGTGTACAGCACTTAGATGGGCGTAGACGTCTGAGAGGCCCTGTTCTCACCAAGAGCGCGAGCATTCTGAGTGGAGGAGAGAAGAAAGGAGGGGACGAGGAGAGAGGAGGCGAGGCACTGGAAGTCGTAAAGCGTCTAATAGCTCTGTCGGTAAAGAGCAGCTTCCCCTTGGGGCCTTCAGCACTGGATGTTTGTGTGTGTGTGTTTGTGTGTCTTGTCAACAGTAGACAGGTGCAGGGTTTAAGTAGTCTTCTCATAAGGCCTAGCAAGACTCTCAAAACCTGATCTGCACAAATCGCTTTAGAGAGCCGCTGAAGGCGAGCTCGCTTCATAACAACAGCTGAAGTGAAGTGTGTGTGTGTGTGTGTGTGTGTGTGAGGAAACCTGCTGCTGGATAAAGTCACATTTTGTATCGTTCATGTGTCCTGGGTTCCTAGCTACATACAATAACACAGATGTGTGCTTCAGTGTACAAGGATCTGATATTAGACCATTAGCATGCTAGATAAGATAACTAGCTAATGTTAGCTAATTAACATTAGCAACTAGCCAGTGTTTATTCAACTTTATACAACTTTTACACAACTCCATTGGTGGAGCAAATAAAATTGTTGGGCAGTTAATACATTTTTAATTTTAAATTACAAGACTAAACTAGCTAGCTAATATGCAAAAGGTTTGCTAGCTTTTCTGTTCACTCTTAATGAACGAATGGCCTGATATTAGGGACGTTTGGAAGTATAATTTACAAGACAAATATATTTTTACTATTTTACTATAATATATTTAGAGTGTTGAAGTTTTAAGAACCATGCCTCCCTTTCCAAATGTGTTGTTTTTACTTTGTTTCAAGGCGGTTAAAGTATTAATAAGAGAGCTCAGATTCCCTCAAACTCCAAGCCCTGTAATTCACCTCCTAGGAGCAAATTGATTTTATATCCATGTGCATCATTAAAGATTTGGTTTGACAAATAGGACCAAATGCAGTTTTGGAAGATCAAACACACGCACACACACACACACACACACACACAGACAGACACACACACACACATATATATATATACAGACTGGCTAGACTGAGAAGCAAATGAGTAGCTGGAACAGCTCATCAAACAGGGAAAATAAAAGGCTGGATACGTCGTGTGAGTGTGTTATTGCCTGCCGTCTGCTGCCTGAAAGAGGGGAAACAGGCTTGCTCTTTTATTAGCAGCACTGCGGTGTAATTGCACCCTGCCTCTTCCTGTACTCCACACTGCCGGGGAGTGGAGGGAGGGAGGAGGGGTGACTGGGCTTCTGACGTTATACAAATCGGAATTCCCTTCCCCGTGCGCACTCGTTCACTCACTCACACCCTCACTCTAACCCCGTCTGGCTCTCAGACACTCTCTCTCTCTCTTTCACACACTCACACACATGGTGTCTGCGAGGCTGCCGGGCGCTCCCTCTGAAGACTAACTGCAATCTTCAGGATTCTCTCAGTCTCTGAGTTTTAGGAAGGGAGAGTGGGAAAAAGTGCAAAAAAGTAACAGGTAAGCATTTGAGCCTCCTCTTTTAAAACTTTAAAGTTAAGTTCGGGTCTGGAGACGACTTCTGGCGTTTCGCTGGAGTTCTTGTTTACATTAAAATGTCTGTGTGGCGCTTATGCTCTCGAAGTAGACTCGCTGGGTGTGTGATGGGGATGTTTGTTAGAAGGGAGGCCGGCCTTTTCAGGATGGTTTGTCCTTAGTTGGTCATGCATGCATGAGCACTGAGATTAGGTGCGAAGGAATCACCAGAGTCCGCGGTGCCCATGAAGTCCCGTCTGACAGAAAGGTCATCTGTAAATAGGTCCTCTGAATGGGATTTCTGTCTGTCTGATAGCGTGGGTCTGTCTTTGTGCGAGCACTGACGTCTGTCAGCCAGACGTGCGTTTTTGGCCGGGCGAAGCGGAGGTCGTAAAAAGTTCTGGAAGAGTGGGCTGCAAAGCCACACAGAGCGCTGAAACATTCCACTCATTGTTCTTGGGGCTCGTAAGGCCGAGCCAGATGCCGCACAGCCTAAACAACTCGGAAGAAAGGGACATGAAGTAGGAGTGAGAAAAATATGCCCAAGGTCCCACTCTGGAGGGATAGGATAGAGGAGAAAAATCCATTAGGGAGATTATTTTTCTTATGTTGTGCTTATTAAAGACCAGGGTGTTACTGCATGAAGAGAAGGAGTGTGAGGGACGAAAAAAGGCAAGAGTTCTGGCCTTAAACCTGTCACTCTTGTCGCTTTACGCTAGCTGAGGACAAGGACAAGAACCAGGAAAGAGTGTGCTAGCGGAACAAGTGCAGAGTGTGTATGTGTGTGTGTGTGTGTGTGTGTGTGTGCGTGTGTGAGTGGGGACAGCTCGACCCCTGACACATCCATGGCTTTATGATCTGTTGAAGCAACGGGTTACAGCTGGGAGTTTGGTTTACACACACTTACACATGCTTATACACACACACACACACACGGAGTAAAGGCAACATCCTTGATCTAAACCTCATTTTTCACGTTTCTTTCAGACCAAACTTTTTACCACCTCAAAGCATGTAAAAAATGTGCTTTAAAAAGCAGCTTATTAAATGGAATTGGATTTGACTTTATTTGACTTTATTTGTATCTGAGAGAATAAAGTGTTTAGGCAAAAAGGATCAACTTCACTCACTGTCACGTACAGCGGCAAGAATGCCGGTAGTTGCACCCTTTGGCTAGTTTTGTTGAGTCATAAGTATAACCTCCTGGATATTTACAGCTGGGAAATAACAAACTTTTTAAATAGCCTTTACCCATAAATTCCTCAGCAGGAGTTTCACTATGTTGTAATCAGCCTCCAAATCGTTTTCAGTAAATTTTCAAGTTATTAACCCATAAAAATAAGCGTCCACACAAAATCTTGCAACAAAATCAAACATGTCAACTTTAACCAGCCATGTGTGTACACAAAAAGAGGAACATAAATTGAAAAAAAGAGATGGTTTGGACAGGGTGTGTACTGTTAATCAGCTTCTGTGCAACACACACATACACAAAGGGGAGAAGCATATCTAAAGTGTGTGGAGAAGAGGACCCAGCTGTTTCAACTCTCCACTGGGGAAACAGCCATTATTCTCTGTCTCTCTCTCACTCTCTTGTGCTCTCTTTCTCTCTGTTTCTGTCTCTCTTTCTCTCTCACACACATATATATATATATTTCTGTAGGCCCACACACTCAGGCACCCACAATGACACACTGTAGACATAGACGATAGCGGTGATATTTTTATAAAAGTAGACTGATCAATTCTCAATTTTTGTACAATTTCTTTTGCCGTTGCTAAATTCTAAAATGGTGCATTGCAAGGCTTTACTTAAAGATATATATACATGAATTAAGGTGTGTCTATCAGCCCAAGCAGCAAGGCGTAGGACTAAGAGCCCATAGAACCATGTGCGGAAAGTGAATCTCTCACCGTTCTGAGGAAAAGTCCCTTTGCCTCAGCCCTTGCTATGTTCTCTCTCCTCTGGCATCTTCAGAGGTGGAACCACTTTTGCCACACCACCCTATGAGCTGTCATTCACAAGAGGGAAAGACTGAGCTCATTGGTGTTAAAAACCACTTCGACCAAATAGAGGAAAGCGGAAAGGAGGGAAAAGATCTGATGGAAAATATTAATGATGGAGTGAGTGGGAGAGAGAATAAAGTGTCAGGATCCTCCCTTCACTCATCTCTGCTCCATCAAGAGTGGAGGAAGCTTGGTAAATGGCTCAGAGTGGTTGAGGCAATTGGGAAAATGCATTTACTCTTCTTTTTCAAATAGCGTCACTGCCTCAGATGATCTTTTTACTCGGTTCTCCTCCAATATTGGGTTTTACATCACTCTAGGCCATTTAGTGTGAAAATTCCTGCAATTCCTGAAAAAGGTTTTAAGATTTTAGGGTATATTAAAAAAAAAACAAGTTTATAAAAAAAAATTCAATTTTTTCAGTTTTTATTTGTTGTTCCAATTTTCTTTTACGGTTGACATTGTGCTGGTTTTCGCTAAACAGCCTTGTGTTGCGTGTTTGTGTGTGAAAGTGTGTGCGAGCGATAACGAGTTATCCCTTCACAGCCAGTCACACTTCCCCTCAAAAATCTTCTCTCGCATAGACATAGAAAGTGAGGCACATACATCACACAAACACATACACACACACACACATACTGCACTTGCCATATTCAGCTGTGGATTGAGTGCTGTAAATTTAAGTGGTTAGGGTCATTCAACTTTTAGCATTAGACAGTAGCAGCAGTAAGTGTGAGTGGGGGAAAGAAGTTTGGCAGACATATTTTACTCCTAGTTTGCCTGTTATAGTTGGATACACACACTCACCCACACCCACACCCACACACACATAAGAGAAGCAGTTTGTTTGGGATGAGAGTTCCCCATGTGGGCGATCCTGCTCTTGGAATGTTCGTGTAACTGACTGTGTGGGATCGAGATCGAGTTTGAGATCAGAAGATTACTTCAGAGATAATCTCTTTTATAAAGCACCAAACAGCTAATTATGAGAACCCAGTACAAAGAAAAAATGATGTACACATCAATAAACTACAATTATAGATTAGCTTTAATTACACTTTTAATAGTTATTATTATTTCAGGAAATGATTATGATTTGGAGAACATATTTTGTACGATAACTGCAATGTCTCATTGCATGTAAATCCGTATAAGCGAATCATGAGATCACATGCAAAATTCATGTGTACTTAAATGAAATTCAAGTGATTTCACTCGATTTTACACATCAGTAAACTATAATTGGTTGGCACGGTGATGCAGTGCGTAGTGTCCTGTGTTCCATCCTGAACTCAGGGTACTGTCTATGTGGAGTTTCTCATGTTCTCCCCATGTTCATGTGAGTTTCCTCTGGATTTTCAGGTTTCCTCCCACTGTCCAAAATCAGGTAGGTGGATTGGTTACGCTAAATTGCCCCCAGGTGTGAATGGGTGTGTGTATGTGTGTGTGCTTGGTGCACTGTGATAGACTGGCATCCCATTCAGGGTCAATTCTTTCACCTTGTACCCAGTGTTGCCAGTAGTCCCCAGAGTAAAGCAGTTACTGAAAATGGATAATATAAATAAATGAAAGAATTAAATAAATTATGAATAAACTATAATTGTTGATGAAATAATAATAATAATTATTATTATTATTATTATTATTATTTGCAATAGTTGAATAAATATAATTTGTCCAATACTCTCAGTATCCCTCCAGCAAAGCAAGAGTGATCTCACATGCAAAATATGCAGCAATTCTAATCAGCTAATAATTTTGTTTATGAATAAAGTATAAGAGAAGCTCTGCCTCTCTCCTTAACCTTGACAGTTCATAACCTGTGTGAATTCTTATTCATTTGTACTCACGAGGCTGTGCTGGTAGAAGTAACTAAACGCATGTGACGTTGCTGTCCCTTTTGTAACCAGGCATCAGAGAGATTCGTTATCTCAAAGTAGAAGTTGATCCCTCCTGAATGAAAAGTCAAGCTGATCCTGAGACAGAGCTCAACTCGTACTTCCTGTCTGACCTCATGTAGGCCTGTCATTGAGAAGCTATTTTTATAACGTCACAGGAAGCCTGGGCACTGCAAAGCGCTAAGAGGACAAGAAGCGACCACAATGATCTGCAACTGCATGACAAAGACAAGACTCACATGATCTTAATGCGGTATAAGGAGCCGAATGGAGACCAGCGCTTCAGCTAGGATGACCTCACACATGTACACATGCACCCCTCCTCCCCCTCTTTCCCCCACTGTACCTGCTGCTGGCCAGGGGAATTCCTGGCAGAGTGATTTTTAACCTTAATGACTGAATCACATTGCCAGGGATTTCCAATGGCTGGTATGAAGAAAGCGACCCAGACGGTGCACGCTTCCCCTCGCAGACCCAGACAGACGCACACACGCACAACTACACATAAACATGCAGGCTCTTAATCCTGCTGGAATGTGTGTGTGCCCACGTGAATACTGGAAGGCGCCGACACACCCTCTCGAGCCAGTATGTGCATGCAAAAAGCCACTTTTATGCACAAACACACACATTAATGCATATACGCATATCAGAAAAATATGTAGTATTGCCTCTTTGATCCGTGGTAGCAGGACTTAACCACATGTGAACAGTGTACTAAACCTCCATGTTCACAGTGGTTAAGTTCTGCCCCCCCAGGGTCAGCACAAGAGTCCAGACAGGAAGAAGGTAATCCTGGGTAATTCATGCCTGACCATGAGCATCTCCCAAACCATCACCTTGATCTCGATTTCTACTTTATTAAACATATTTCTGAATATAATATCCTATCTCTCCCATCATCCCAGCTAATAGCATATATTATTAGAACGGATAGCAAGTATTCAAAAGGTTCTAGGAAGTTTAGGATGTAATGTTCCAAAAATAATGTTTTTGCAGTGTTCTTAATAAATCTCCTACAGTAAGGGTTTGCGTCACAATGTTATTAGAACATTGTTCACATAACACTCCAAGATAAAAACATTATGGAAACATTAACATTCCTATGTTGCAGCACCGTTGTAGGGACGTTTACAAATTTTATATAAAACGTTCCCAGAAAAGCTTTACAGATGGAATGTTCTTTGAACCAAAAATTCCTAGGACTGTTAAATTAAAAAAAAAAAAAAAAAGTTCTTCTACCTAAAATGTAACTTTATAAATGGCTTTTTTTTTATTCAGCCATAATATGAGTTAGTTTCTTTAAGACTTAAAAATTCTACTTTTGACACATTATCACATTTACTTGCATGTGCATTTTTTTGCACACTCAGTGTCACACTGCTGACTGATGTTTCACCCAAAAATCTCACTCCAAAGTTGGATTGTGTCTGTGGTGTCTGTCAATTCGCACATCAGCAGTCTGCTGTCTCATTTCGTGCATGTGTACCAGTTTCAGCTAGTGTCTTTAGTAAGAGTCTGTCATGCTTCAGTTTTCCTTTCAAAGCACTGTAGAACCCAGTCAAATCAGTCAGTCGATCACAAAAGCTGTTTGTCTGCCCAAACACCCAGAGCCGGAGTGGAAAGAGTCCTGAGGAAATATTCACCGAGCTGCCAAACTGCCTTGAAATGGAAAACGGAGTATAAATATATAAACCAACAACAAATGTATAAAAAATAGACCTTAACTGTGTTAAAAAATATAAAAATGACCTTCAAGATGTTTTTTCTATTCACTGCCACATTTTTTTGCTTAATGGTTTCGGAATGGAAACACAGTCTATTGAAAAGTACAGAAATAAAATCAAAGCAAATATTTTTTGTATATTTTGGTTGTGCAACAAAAAGCAAAGATATAGTACTATGAAACAAATTTTGTATACTTATATTTACACAAATAATTTTGCCCATGATAAGTAAGCAAGCAAGTCATTAAGTAATACAAGTAAGTGAACAAATAAATAAATACTTCTCGATTACAACAGGTCTTATTGGTAATCCTTCATTTTATATCAGACCTCTTGCCTCTCCTCACCAAATGCCCGAGTAGATCTGCTATCATTGCTCAAAAATCTGTCAGATGCTCAGGATATTTCTTAACTAGTACTTTCAGACTACCACACCTGAAGTACACACGTCTATGTTTTCTCACACTCAAGTGTTATTATTGGACCAGACTCCTGTAGGTGTGTATGGTATGTCTCAGTGGCTGACAGTGTGTGTGTGTGTGTGTGTCTATCAGGTGTGGTTTTAGGAGACTGAGACTTTTTTGTTTTGTTCTTGTTTTATTCTTGTGTGGTTTCTGAAGACAGCTATAATACAACATTCAAGTTCATATATGAGTGTGCGGAGCCGAAGTCTCACAGAATGAGTGCAGCTTTTTTGCATGCATATGGGTCGAAGATCTGAGCGTGCTTAGTTTACAATCTCTGATATGATGTCTCCTTCTCTGCAGTGCTGAGTAAAATATATCCCAATGTATCTGGTGTTCTCTATTCGTCCATATGATGCAAGGCTTGCAATTCTTCTTAATTCTCCCTATAACTGAGTGAACAGTTATCTAGTCATGTCTGTTTATAAAGCACATATAAAAGAAAAAAACAAGAGGAGTTGTTCATAGTGCTATACAGGGAGGCACAATGAATCAAGTGCAGACCAAAAAGAAGAAAATGAAATAAAATACACCACAAGCACAATATACAGTAAAGGACAGGATGATGAAAAAACAGTACACACAGCATTTAATTGTGTATTGTCTTTTTTTTTTGGACTAATTTGGATTTGATTTTTTATTTTGATATTTTTTATATTGATATTTTATTTGTTATACATGTATTTTATTGTGTGTGTGTGTGTGTGTGTGTGTCCATCACAACATAATCTTTTATTGTGACAATAAAAAGGAAAATAAAACAAATGCATAAAAATCTAAAAATTAAATAATTAAATAATAATAATAATAATAATAAACAGAAATGTTATTAATGTTATATAATTATAAAATTACACACACAAATATAAAAGTGAAGAAATATAACGTATTAATAAACGTATATACATATATATACGTGTGTGTGTGTGTGTATATATATATATATATATATATATATATATATATATATATATATATATATACATACATAAAAGTGAAGAAATATAAAGTACTAATAAAATTTACTCTAAATGTAAATTGTATGTGGCTGCTTTGCATTGTAATTCTGTTAATCACTAAATAAAACTACACACAGTGACAGGAGCTGTTTCTCTCTAGTGCAGTGAATGTGGAAGCTCACAGATTTTCTATCTCTCTCTCTCTCTCTCTCTCTGTTACAGTGTGTGCTGGTGTTTCTCTCTCTCTGGTCTGTATCAGTGGGCCAGTCTCCTGTGCCTGCTGTGCTGATAATCAGTGTCTCTCTTCAGCTGGCTCAGTTCAGCAGGAACAGGGGCCTGGTCTTGCCAACATAATACCTTAGAGGTGCACAGCCACACACACACACACACACACTCACACACACACACACACGCACACAGATGCACGCCACCAGACGTACACTACCTTCCACAGCTGGGATCCAGAGCGACATGGCTATATGCAGTTTATTTAAGTTATGAATGTAATAATATGTGACAATATGAATGTAGCCTACCAATTATGGGCTGGCGCCAGTGACTTGTCCTGTGACATCAATAAAACGGAGACATCAATAAAAGCTAAAAGGCTCCAAGTCAAATTGAGTCTGTTGCGTCTGTTTCCTTGTGATCTGAGATTATCTGAAATGAGTCCAAAGCTTCAAGGCGTTCACTGTCTCTTTGGCTGTTACAGTGTGTCCTCTTGTCGTTTGTAGAGCTCAGTTTCCACCATGAAAGCAGTTGAAAACTGAAGGTTGAAAAAAAAAAAAAACATCAAGAAACACCGGTCCCCTTGTGTGACCATGGAAACTGAAATACATATACACTCATTTGTGCCGGCTTGCCAAACAAAGAGGAAGTGACGGCTGTGTTTGAAAATCAATCCACATTCAATAATGCCTTGGCCTGGTTATTCAAAGATCAAAAAATGGCCATGTATTCATGTAGAGTAGTAACGTAGGCTATTCATGGTCCTACATAGCCATTCATACAGAATAAAATAATTCAGAAGGGATTACATGAGGTTATGCAACACACAGTTGAACAAAAGCACACTGGCACCTTGAACTCCATAAATAAACGATGCACAGTAGAAGGGCCATTTGAAATAAAAACTAAATGTTAAGTTTAGATTCTGCTTTCATATCAATGTTGAAAAGGGACACCCATGATCTTACAATGATCAGACGCATTATTGCAGTTTCTAATAAAACACACCAGACTACACACCCTGCTCAGTAAATAACATGATCGGTTGGCAGGATTTCATTTAGTCAGCATTTTTTGTATGAAGGAGTCTGTTTTTAGTCGGGACAGGGAAACGTTCAGAGGAAAGCCATTAACGTGCAGGTGTGGTGCTGTGATAATATAAACGGTAAACTGTGTGTGTATGTGGAGGGGGGGCTTCAGGTCCGGATGTTTGCTTGCACCGCAGCCGTCGCCATAGTGACAGAGAAAAAAACTGGCCGTCAGCAGGAGCAGATGGCTGCGTCAATGTGGAGAGTGACATCACCGCACTTCCTGTTTCGAAGAAAGTCATCAGGCGCTTGCTCACTGTCATTCACAAACGTTCACCCTCTTTCTTTCATTTTCAATCATAGGCACACACTTACTATCTGCCTTCTCTTTTTACTGCTTTATTATCACTTTTAACTCCACAAAAGCAACCAAGATAACTGAGAGGTACAATGTAAAAATGTCCATAGTTTTTGCAGGTTTGCTATTCACAACATGATAAATAGATTTAGCATACATTACAAATTTCCTGCTACATTTCTAAATATGAAAATATGACTAAGATTAAATCGTATAAATAATACAATAGGATAAATAACACAATACTGCTCTGCTTTATCATTACAGACTTTATTAACTCAATTAAATCAATATGATAAATTATTAGGTCTAAAGACCAAAATAGATGAGGTAAAGATTTGGAGTTTACATCATTTCATTAAATAATGGTTTATTGGGTAGTATAATATTTTAAATGCTACCTCTTTCATCTTACTAGATACTGTAATAGTATTAGGTAAATACCAAACACTTTTCCATTTTAAATCTTGCACGAATTTGTTCCAGTAAGGAACAAATAAAACACAGAATTGTCAAATCGGTGAATGAAGTATCATATTTGACGAATCTGCGTATAAACAGGTTTAAACCTTGGCACAAACACCAGTGGACTTCTAACCTAATCTTTCTTGCTCCTACACACATGCTGACACCTTTTCAGGTCTGCAGAAAAGGCGGGAATCACCATAGGAACACAACAGGTAAATACAAGCTGCGATAAGGGTGTGAGGACGTTGTTCTCTGAGCAACACACACACACATGCACACACACACACACACACCAACAGACGCACCACACCCCACAGCTGGATAATACTCTACTTTCCACCTTTGGCTCTCTCTTTCCGCCATTATGAGATATAATTGCCATTACTGATGCAGTGGCAGACGTTGTACTGCACGACATTATGATAGCGTGACAGCAACTCATTGCCTCCGGCATTCAGCCTCCAAACACAACAAGTACACATATCTCTTACAGTTAAACACACACACACACTGTGTATAACCTCAGTTCTTTGACTCTCTTCTAAGCAAGTCGAAAGTGATTGTAGTTCCCCTTCACACTGTACTAAGACACAGTCTCCTCCACTACTTCTAATAAAGTTTTCCACAAACACTGGCTCTATCATATGAAGGTTAGGAAAAATCCATAGAGCCATCAGCCCGGGTCGGCAAGCTAAGGCCAGGCCCTGAGCAAACACACGTTACTGTAATGCAAACAGTGGCACTAGGAGAAGCGGCCCATTAGTGGTAAACTCGATGCAAAGCCACAGAGAGGGGGAGGAGGGCGGCGGCTTACTGGAAACAGGAGAGCTGGGAAAAAATGAGCCGAGTCCTCCATATGCAGAAAGAACTTGGTTTCAAGGGAAAAGGCTGCTAGTCAGTGACACATCCTGTAAAATGGAAAGAGATGACAAAGGTATGAATCCAGCAGCACTGGAAGCATGTATTAAATAAAAAGCATCATCGTAAGCCTTAAATTATTTGGTTAGAAATCTTTTTCTAGAATATTCTAGAATTTTTTTTAAAGATATATTATCAGAATTTTCTCCTGAGATGTTTGGTTTTAAGGGGCATGCCATTTTCATGCCACTGTCAATAATGGACAATGAACCCACTATTACAAATTGTCTTATAATTATACATTACTTGTAAATGAGAAGTACAAGTTACATAAAGCTAGCATGGGACATATTAGCAATTGTGTGCTCTTAAAAGGTACACTTTGAATGTACAACTACCGTACTCGATCAGGAAAAAGTGTGTCTACATCTGAAGCAGGTTAAACCACGGTTAACTCAGGTAAGTAAGAAGATCCAAAGCTGAGACTCACACAACAGCCACTTGATCCGGTCTCCAGGAAGATTGGAAGAACTCCACACTCCACACATTCCAGACAGAACACACACACACACACACACTTTCTCCTGTCAACACCGTCTTTGTCATCTTATCTACCTATCTACCAAGACTGGCACACAAACACTGGCTTTCTATTTTCTATGCATCACTAGACAAAAATGCACACAGGATCACATACTGATAAGCCAGAAGAGTATAAGACTCTTTAATTGCAGTATCATAACTACCTATCTCTAACATATATATACACACACACACACACACACACACACACACAAAGTATATGTATATACTGTATAAATGTATGTGTGTCACTGAAATATGTTTCCCTTTTCGATGTATCTCAATCCTCACTGAAGGGGGAAAATGGCATTTAAAGATTCCATTCGAATTCCGCTGAAAGACGCCCGCCTGCTTCTACAATAACAACCTAATTTACTTATGGAAAAACAGTATTTGACAACTGCTATCTGATTACAAACTGAATTTATCATCCTTCTATTCATTTTGCTATGCAATGTAATTATCAAAAATTAAAAACATTTCTATATCATTTGGTAAAATATAATTGTCTTACAGTAGAAATGTCAAAGTCTATTATTGGCATTTGGTCTTTTTTTTTGTTGTAATTTTTGGCTGTTTTCAAAAATTTAGCCGCAGCAACATCTGACGGTTTTCCCAGACCATCACACATATATAATGTACATATATAAACTCTGGTCAGCCTCACTGCTGAGTTGAAGGGATAAAATGGGGAAAAGGGAGGATGACATTGCGCAGTCAGTTTTACTTATCTACAACCTGCATCTACTGTATATGGTAGGCTTACCTGATAATATCAGTATAGCTACTAGTGGCTGCTCATGTGCTCATACTGTATAATCATTTGTTATACCGAAACTCACAAAACTATGAACAATAAATCATTTCCATCATGATGTTTCATACTTCAGGAAACCACTGAAGTGCCTCTTCAGGAGAGGTGTGTCGTGTGTTGTGCTCTAGAATAACACCTGATGCCACTGGAGTCTGTGCCCTCGAGGGCTTCCCATGGCTCAGAACACAAAGGGATGATGAATGCTGACATTTGAGACAGCACAAACTTTGGACACTGCTCAGGCCAAACAGGTTGTCTTAAGAACCTGCTGACGTCTATGTTCTATGTTTGACATCTGTATGTCAAATATTAGAGACAGGTAGTAACGTGGAGGCCACATGCCTGCTCAGAAATGCACAGGGTATGCCTTTAAAGCCAAGTCAGTCGCACTAGGGGAGCACTTCAGCAGAAGTGCTTGAGCTTTAGGGGCTGATCGTGCAGAGTAAGGAGCGTCTGTGGTGCAAGACAGTCATCTGGTGGCAAAACACCGACACAGCAGGCAGGAGAGGGTGGATAAGTAGAGTACAACTGCAACAACACAGTGATCAAAGTTGAAAATGCATATAAAAATGTCAGAGAGCAAACTCCATGAATTAGTTTAAAGAACTATTCACAAAGATTATTTATTGTTATTCATTCTTTTATTCTTTATTACTGTTACTGTACTCTGATTATGCAAATAGGGTTTTACTGACAGAACCAGAAACAGGCAAATCAACATGCCAGGGCCATAATCATTAACGAGTCTCAGGCGGAAAGCCAGGTAGTCAGCAAAGGAGCTAAACTAAGACGATACTCAACAAACAAACAAACCAAAGTTAAACCAGGCTAACTATGAACATGACGGAGCCAGCCTGGTCATGTCATGTCACACTGACCAACATGTTTACATGTGTCTGTAGGCAGTGACAGCTGGTCATGATATTAGATGAGATTCTAAGATGGCTTAAAATATAATATATAAATATATAATATATACTGTATAAATATAATATCTATCAATAGCTCAGCAATGAAACTATTACAGCTGAGCAATGCATTATAACACGAGGTCTCATTGATGGTATAATAAGATTATGTTGGGCAAACCATTACATATACACCAGCAGCGGCACATGAGCATGGATTTTGGTGGGGTAGGATGACATTAATAATGACATAGCCTCAAACAAAATTAAGCTGAGAGGGTATTATACTTGACTTCTTCTATAGGCTACTATACAATGAATTTTTAGCAGCTGGTTTTGAGTGGTTTTAGACAAACCATTCCTTAACTGTGTTCCATCTGTCATTGTCACAGTGTGTGAGCTGCACATTAAAGTGCTAATGTAATTAATTGTCAAGTTTAGTAAAATTTCCAGCGACAAGGGAGACACATTTGCACACACATTTATAATGTACGGACGCTACACACTGCATAATCCCTCTTTCCTTCTTCCAGTCTTTCAATATATCTTACAGTAGAAGTGGTTCTGTACATCATAGATTAGCTTTTGATTGCTGACATTTATTAGATCGCATTCAGTTTATTTGGTATTAAACAAGATCTTAGCATAAAACCATGACCCTGGCTACTCTCATTAACTGTCCTGTCTGCTGCTCCTCCCCCAATGGGCATCTATTAGCACTTGTTGGGGTTCCTTTTTGACCATTAGGTACCATAATAACTCTGTGGAGCTACGTGGGGAAAGAGCATGCTGCCCAACGATTGCACAACATCTAGAAAGGCAAGCAAATTAATGGAACATGGGCTTATACCTGTCAAATACAGGCTGTCCCAAAAGGCTCCATACATAGGGAAAATGAACACTTTAGCAAAATGTCTTCCAAAAAATTTCATACCTGGTTTATATTATATTTTTTTTTCAGATAGCCTTTAAGAATGCCTTTGTCAAAAGAACGTATTGAAGTCATTCTCATGGCTGGATCAGGAAGCTGTGGCAAGGTTGCAATGGATTTTAACAGGAAACATGGCAAGCACATCACACACACACACACACACACACACACACACACACACAGTACATTTTCATCATGAAAAAGGATGATTCAAGCATAAGTTAATTTGATTTGAAATAGTATTGATTTTATTTGAAAGTAAAGTGTAATTATAGGGCTGGGACAGACAAAAATGCTGTAGATAGATTTTATTCATGTTTTAAATCATTTACATGAAATACAGATGATATACATACAGTGGGTTTGGAAGGTATTCAGTTTTTACACATTTAATTGTGTACTAGATTTAATTTAAAAAGGATTACATTTACTTTTCAATACCCATAATGACAAAGCAAGAACATATTTTTAGACATTTTTTAAACTTATTAAAAATCAAAGACATCTTGAAATCTTTCATTTAGCCAAGTACTCATACCCTTGGCTAAGGCACTCCAAACTGAGCTCAGTCCCATATTTTTTTCGCCCAGAAATCAGTGATGCGAGCATATAGTATGTGCTGACATTAAAGATAAATGACAGTTTTGCCCCTGCTTTCCTGATTTTGAAAACATTGTTGTATGTGCAAGTTATTTAAACTGAAAAGTAAAAAAGCACCTACTGAAGGCAGGATTTTATGTTAGTTAATGTGTGTAGTGCAGCAGTTTGCAGGATTTGGAAATGAGATATCTAGGTATGACAAGCCACCAACAAATGAACCTCTCTTTGGTTGTTGGTGAGGAAAAAAGAACAATGGTGACTGCTATATCAGCATTCTAAACTATTCTGAAACTATTTCTCCATCAGAAACTATTTCTCCATCAGGCAACTACAAATAATAAAACCAACAGCCCAGACACGTAGCCTCTTCCCGGGCATCCTGGTTTTGATTTGTCCACTCATAGTACACAACTTTTGGTATTCAGAGGAAACATCACATGAACCTAGTAGAGCATTATGGTCTTGAAACACTTAACCTTGTGTGTGTGTGTGTAATAGTTTGCCCCACATCCTTCTTATTACACCACTGATGAGACCTGGTAATAAAATGAACTGCGCATTCCTAACAGTTTAATTGTTGAGCTACTGACAGATTTTAGCCCTTCCATGTAATATCACTAAATAATACCATAATTAGCATGACAGCACAACTTGGTTGGAACCACACACCTGACGGCAGATGTTTCACACATGTTTAAAGGAAAATGCAAATCTTAATCCCTATTTGGATATATTCATTTCTCACTCCAATGTTTGTAATAAAATGAAATCTGTAATGTCTCCTCCATGATAAAGCTCTCGCATTCCAGGGGCTTGAAAGATTTCAGCTGGTTTTTTTTTCTTTCTATGAACCCAGATGATTATATCATAAATGAGGCCATAATCACATGATGATATATGATGTCATGCAAATGTAAAACAATACTTCATATTCACAATCTTCAACAAAAATTTAAAATTCACATAAAACAGGTCAATAGCTGAAACAATATAGCATCAGTCTGACCCATTCAAAATGTCTTTAGTTTTCTTTGATCATTTTTTCTATTATTATAGTGCGACAGTCTATCATAAGCCAGACTAATAAACACTTGCATGCTGTTGCAGCAAAAAAAAAAAAAAATCCATAACTTTTTATCTTTTTACAGCTTCTTTCAAAGTCTTTAATAAAAGCATTTATTTTATATATAACGTGTCTTTCGGTGTACAAACTAAATTTCTCTTAGCCTAAACAAAGAAGAAAACATGAAGTAACAAGTAAAAAGGGGAACAAACGATAGTTACCCAAAAGTATAAATAAAACCTCAATAAGAAGGCAAATTAAATAGGCATAAAATAATTGGGCAGCTGTGAACAAGTAGGTGGAATCAGGACAAACAGACACAGACATAACAAACAAAAAAAGTAAATACAAAATAGGAGGTGAAGGAAAGACGTGAAAAAGAAAGAGAAACCACAGGAGAAATGAGCAGGCAGTGTTAATCACTCTTTCTATCTGCTGTCAGTTTGCTGGCTTGATGTGCAAATGTCTCAGCCACCAGCAGGGGGAAGACTATAGAGGCATCTGCATAGACCTGAGACAACAAACACACAGTTACTACACAATCATAACCAATAGTTATCATTTATATTGCACCATTATTTATCACATACTCTTATTACTGCACTTAAGGAGCACACAAACAGAACCAGGTATCATAGAGTAAACTTGTTAACAGCCAATGTAGCTATACCCCAGGAACTCAAATGCTTGTGTGTGATACGCAATCATGACTGAATAGCATAATAATGAAATCTGAAACAATTGTATCACTGTATAATACAGTCAACTCCAGAATTATTGGCACCCTTAGTGAGGAAAAATGGATATATAAATAATTTATGCAATAAGTAATATTTCAACTTTGCTTGTCACCACAAGGTAAGATAACAAGGATATTCTATTATTTATATATAAATATGTATTTATATAGTTTATAGATTACTAACAATAAAGACAATTTTTTTTATTTTATACATTAGAAATGTAAATAATTCTGCACATGTTTATAAATTATATTGGGCAAAACTTTATTAGGGTAAAATATTGGCTTGCATCATTAACGCAGAGTAAATTCTGCATACACTATATGGGCAAAGATTTTTGGACACCTGATCGTCACACCCACATTTGCTTGTTGAACTTCCCATTTCAAAACAATAAGCATTAAAGTGAGTCAGTTCCCTCTTTGCTGCTATAACAGCCTTCCCACCAGATTTTGGAATGTGGCTGTGGGGATTTCTGCCCAGTCAGACACAAGAGCATAAGTGAGGTTGGACACTGATGTTGGACAAGAAGGCCTGGGGCACAGCCTGCATTCCAATTTATCCAACACAAAGGTGCTCAGTGGGGTTGAGGTCAAGGCTCTTTGCAGGCCACTCGGATTGTTCTACACCAACCATCACAAACCATGTCTTCATGGACGTCTCTTGATGCTCAGGGGCATTGTCATGCTGGAGCAGGTTTGAGCCCTTTAGTTCCACTGAAGGAAAATCTTAATTCTAAAGCAGACATCCTAGACACATTGTGTCAACAGGAAAGGCCCGCATATGGGTGTGATGGTCAGGTTTTCACATACTTTTGGCCATATTGTGTATCATTCCACTCCTAGTTAGAGGTAAAGTCAAACGTTACTTTGACAGGTTTGGCATCCATGCGGATTTTTCCCCAAGACACAGCCTCATCTGGTCTGGCCCCTGAGTCTGAGCCATCAAACTCCTGCCCAGTGTTCACGTACACAGCAAAGTCTGCACCATTTCTCTAAGAGCAAGATTGAAAGAGATTTTAGACTATAATAGTACTTTCAGTTCTAGTTTGTCTTAGAGCTAAAGCATGGCATGTGCTAGTCGTTCATTACGCACCATAAGATTGGCATTAGCAATGTGGTGCTTCACAAGACCTCCTCCCAGGATGATCATGCCTGTGCTTTTGGCAAACACAGCTTTACAGTTCAACCTCCGGATATCTACATTACAAAATCAGCAAGAAACAAATAGTCTGAATAGGTTCAAAGTTTGAAAATTGGGCAATATGTTCAGACAGGCAATATCTTTGGCACACCTGGCATTTTATATCTGAACAGAAAACAGTTTCTGCAGTCTGAATGGCAAAAACATATGAAACCCGACTTTTTGGTATGGGTTTTCAAGCTCAATTAATAACAGATTTCTGGAGGGACTTCTGTGAATCAGTCAAATAAAATTTGATAAAATGTGGTCCTTTTTACATTATTCAGCACATGGCAGCGTAACACATTCAGAAAGTGCTATATACTCTCTTCCCCATCCATCCCTGTGATTGACAGGAGAAAAACTGTCGTAGTACAATTTCTAAATAGTCAATCCACAAATCACTTGTCTAATGAAGAAACTGGAGTGTGCAGATGTACAGGGCTTTACACTAACCATCAGGAGCTTGTCTGTTACATACTTTCTATTCTATGAAAAAATGTCACATAAAGCAATTAGGTTAACTGGAACTCAGAATTGCTGCCTCACAGCTTCTGATGGAATGGTGGTAGCATCTTCATAGTTATCCTCAATGTATCAATGATGAACCCACTACACCTCCAAATGGCTCAACAGTGACACCAGGCATTCCAGGTTCACACCCTTTGATGCCTGGGGTCCTTCCTTTTTCGTCCAGAGCCATCGACCTGCTCTTTTCAGCAGCTTCTGAGAAGGCTTTGATGGCTTGTTGATGAGTCCATTCTCATACTCCCAAGTCTTTTAGAAGCCTAGTTGTTGATGTGGCTACAAATACTCTACAGCATACCTCTACTGGACAGATCCATTAGGATCCAGCCACGCCCTGTGCTCATAGGCCATAGAGCACTGTAAGTGCCAAAATGTACATGAAAAAGAGAGGAGGACCACAGTACAAGATCTGGCCCGAGGTTTGTTGAGGCGATTGCAGCTGGGAAACAGAACTTCTAACCCAGACCAGCCGGCATCTTCTATCCCTTTGTTGCACCCAGCTGCCCAGTCTCTGGTGAAGGTGTGAGGAGCTCGGATGATTCTGGCCTTGCCTGGCAAATGTTTAATGAGGTGCCCTCTAGGCATGCTACAAGGCTTGAGAGTACACTGCTGCTAGGCATGTGAGCATCTTGTTGTGCCACCAGGTGTCAGGCTTGTCTTGCAGCAGACTAGAATGCATTTCAGTGTTGCTGGGGATGGGCATAGGGAGCATGACTGATCTTTGCAATACCACTGGCTGAGGTTTTTTTGGAGATGGCAGGACATCATATTGAGCTCTAATGAAGAAGCTTGATCTGAATGCTTCCATGGCCCAAAGGTCTTTCCATGAGATCTTTCTTCTCTATACTCCCTCTGATCTCATCCATTGCCCCTAGCTTGCCTAGGCAACAGCTTTTAGCACCTTGTGGCCTGTTCTTTTCAGCTGTTTTTCCAAGCTGTTACAAGGTCTTTTACAGTTACAGGGATAATCCAGATGATTAGCTTAATGGTTGTAGCCACCTTCCTTCCTCAACATTCTGCTGAGGACCCCACTACATCTCCAGAGGAATCAGCTGTGAGACCCGGTATGCCAGGTTCACTTCTTCTGATGGGGCCCAAGAGGGGTCCTTCCTCTTTGTCCAGAGCCACTGGCTGCTCTTCTCAGGAGCTTCCAAGGGGGCTTTGATGGCTTGCCGATGAGCCTGGTCTTGTACTCTTAACTCTCTGAGAAGCCTAGAAAGGTTTAATTTACACTATGTGTGTAAATCTTAACTAACACAGATGAGTGGCAAACTTTTTCTGCAAGCACATGGTGGTTACCATAAAACCCAGTATATACACACACTCTAGTTTCTACTTTGATGAGCTTGACCACACTGTTTGAATGCATCTGCACTGACCATACAGCAAACAGCCTTTTTAATCACTTATCATTACCTTTAATCAATTATCATTACCATTAAAAATATATGTAAAGTCTTAGAAGTGACACTTCATCGTAGGCCTATTTAATCTTTATATTTGGTCAAAATTGACTCTTAAGGGGAAAAAAGTGCTGTTTTTGATTACTTTTGGCCAAATATTTCTGGTGGTTTCCATAATAAATGTAGCTAACTCTTGTTAACTATATGCTTGTCTAATGTTAGCCAAGTCAAACATACACTGATAGACATATAAAACATTCTACATTTATGTTGACAAAGCGAGAGCACCGGCCAGTGAGATGGCGGAAGGGGGTGGGACTTCCAAGGGACAGTTAATATTGGACAGTTCAGAACCCTCAGTGATTTCAGATTTGTATGTCAACATATTTTTGAGTGATCACATCTAACAGCTTACTCCAAATGCAGAGCTCAAAGGCAAAATGAGTAAAGGTTTGCAAAGTGACCAGATCTTTGCAAAGTGACCTGCCCACTTTGCAAAGATCTGGTCACTTTGCAAAGCTTTAAGAAATAAACATATGATCTATGAACGGCGCACCCTCTACAATGTCCAAGACCAGTCCCGGGTTCTTATAGGAATGGAAGTAGATCATATCACCCAATGAACCATCAGTGAGTGCAGGACTAAACACTGGGATGTCATTCTGAAAAAACAAGGTAGGAAAGTCAGTACCTCTGACATTCAAGACACATCTGTCCGTAAAAGCAACAAAATATTTTAAATAAAGCTGCTCACTGGAGCTCACTGACTGAAGTCAGTCAGTGAGCTTACAATGAAGCTCACTGTATTCAGTACCATTGTACTAAATTGTATCCTGTGATGTAACTGATTGTCTATAAGTGTTCCAATAGAACAGTAAAGAATTACAAACAAGGCACATGAATCAAAGTAAGTGAAAGTGTGTTTTAATCAACATTCTACCTTGTAAGCCCAATAGTAAACAGAGTCAGGGTTGTTGATTTCTTTGCCAAGTCTGTGGATCATTTTTGAGGGAGTCCAACACATGCCCTAAGTATGAAACAGCATCCAACACAGATTAGAGTACAACATAGACTACAAGCTTATAATAATAATAAAAAAAAAAAAACCAAGCCAATACTGACATGGTTCATGGTTCACTGGCATACGCTACAGTATTTGGGTGCCACAGTGATGCATTGAGTAGCACTGTAGCCCCACAGTTCCAGGGTGCCTGGTTTAATTTTGTGCTCAGGTTACTGCCTTTGTGGAGTTTCACATGTTCTCCCTGTGTATGGGTGGGTGAGTTTCCTCTCACCTAAAAATCATGGCCATTTGTGGACTGGCTACACTAAATTGCCCCAAGTGTAAACGAGTAAATGTGTAAATGTGTGTGAATGATTGGCATCCAATCCAGGGTATGTACCTGCCTCATGGCCAGTATTCCCATGATAGACTTTGAACCCACTATAACCAGCATAAATCAGTTATTAATGATAAATGAATGAGCTACAGGATTTTAGACCAGTTTTATCCCTGATTAAACAGAAAAAATTTTCAAAACTTTTCCAGAGTTTCCAGGTTGGGAGCTTGATTGGGCCAGGCTTAAATCTTGTGATCTGCCTCCAGAATGATCTAAGGCCTTCTAATATTTTCAAACATATGCAATGGACAGTGATGTAATTGGACTACTGATGCATGTAAAAGCCAATGATATGTCTGCATGTGCAGTGGAGCGCAGCAATGGAGAATGAGCCTGTGGATTTCAGAGAATGAAATCTGCTTTGATATCCACTAAATGTCCAATGTTTCTACTTCTGACACTTAGTTTTCTGGCCTATACATAGATGCAATGTGTCCAACTCTTGTGTCATGTGATAATAGAACTGTGCCCAGTGTTTTATATCAGTGGTATGCATGTCGTGACAACCAAAAAGCAAATTGATAAAATATAATTGATAAAAAGTCCAAAAACAATTGCAAGTCGTGATGCGAAAATGATCAAATCATAAACAAGACTTTTCTAACCTCTGTTTTCTGCTCCAACACCATCTGGTCCAGGATGGGCATTACCCAGTCCTCAAACTTGCAGTAGTTGTCATTAGGAACCAGCAGGTTGCCAATTCTAAAACGAGAAATTCCTACTAAAACAAAGCTACTGTCACTAACGAAGTGGAAAGCTTCCAGTTGCAAGGTGGAAACATTGGAAAATCAAGCTGTTTGTAACTACTGTAATTACTATGTGCACTATGTGGAAGAGATAGACAGCTGGCAGGTCACGGATCAACTGTTTGTGCTTTGGGGAGCACCATAAACAGGCTTTGCTGTCTAAAGTCAGCTTAACTTTTTTGGAAAAAGAAGTGACGACGCAAGCATACTTGAATACATGTCGATACACGCCATCTTCCCTTAAATGACATTAGACTATGGCATTGACTACCTCCTGGGTAAAGGAGTATCACTTGCAGACACATGTGAAGCAGCGATTACGGAATCCACTGTCCATCTTCACCAGATTTTATAGACTGATTCTTTCCTTTGTCACAACCCATGTGCTTAGTGGTGTGTTTAAGTGATTCTCACCCTCATACAGAATACAGTATTAACAATCTGAGTAATTCTTATCCTCAAAAGAGTACAATACCAGCACTATAAGAGCAGCATCTGAAAGCTGAGTGATTTTTCTCATCAATAAAGAACAGTATCAAGATCATCCTCAATTACCTAACGTACAGTATCAACACTAAGTGACTGGCACTATTTGAGTGCTGTGTGTTACTCTCTGGTAAGGTATGACATCAGGATATGTTACAAACCCTTTGCAAGTGGTCTTACTCAGAAGGAAGTAGAATGTAACCTTGCATATGCGATAGTGGTTCTACGACTGAGTGGAGAAACGCCAGGGCCACTTAGGTCACTCAGGTTGACGAGAAGGCCCAGTGGGGTGGGGGGGTTTGTATAGGCTGCACAAATCCAGTCACGTTAAGAGGGTGACGATTTTGCTATTCACACTCAGCAAGGAAATGAGCAAATAACTCCACTCGTTATGAAGGAAATCACCTGGTGGTCCTCCAATCAGGCATAGAACCATAGTTACATATGTAGCCGTCCATTTTCCAGTGGACAGTGCAATCATCCTTAGACGAAGCCGCAGCACAGTTGTCAACATTCTCATCCCAGTTTTTATTTAAACAGATTTTGCATTGATGTTTACAGCTTGCTCCCTCCTTTGATGGACAGCTAAGATGATCTAACAGTTCTGAAAGACTATGAACGTTCTAACCTTTCCGAAGTTTGTTCTGGACTCTTCTCAGATGCATTTCTCATGAAGCAGAAACCATGTTTTCGTTGCTATACATCTTGGAGAATATTAATAAATCTCTGTTCCACATTTTAGGAGTATACCACCACCAGAGCAAATCCTGAACATCTATGTAGATAAGAGTATCCAGGTAGGTACTGGCAAACAAATCTGGTATTTAGTTAGTGGCTCACCTGTTGATGCCTCTCTGTCGTAGCTCTTTGCCTGGAAGGCTAAACTCACCCAGATAGGTGGGAGCCAAACATTTAATGAGATCTTCCTCTATACCTCCTGCTGTTGTCACTATCACATCTACCTGCATTAACACAGCGAACAGCCAGGTGATCAGCACAAACATACAAAAAAAAAAAAAAAAAAAAAAAAAAGGGATAGTCAGCTACAAAAGGAGCCATGGCTTTTTAGAACTGTTTCCTACCATTTTGTGCTGGACAAGGTAGCGGATGGTCTCACGGACGCCAGAGCTGATGAGGTTGGACGTGTAGCCTAAGAAGATGGTACATCCTGACTGACTCTGCTGAGAGTCATAAGCGTTTTCCTGCTCTTCTACAGGCTCCAGTCGTCTGTCAATCTAAAAATAAGACAAGTATGAGAAAGAAAACATTGATCAGCCCTTCCCAGCCGACAGCAACCCTCTGTTAAAACTAAGGCTGTGTGATATGGCGATACATATCGGAGGAGGATAGAAAAATATCTAATGATAGACATTTTATATTGCCAAACTTTTCAGCAGCTTACATCACTAGGGTCGGAGGTAAGCGCTAGGAGCTACTAGCAGTGTGCTACAACAAAAACAAGCATGGAGGAGTGTGACAGTGAAACTCCCTGCAACACACACCTGCGACACAGAACACATAGAATGTTTTGGTATTTACGTTTTATATTTTGTATTCATATTGTTCCCATTTTGACTGTGTTATATTTTTCTTGTTCTCATTTGTGATTGTTCTGGTTCAATGTCACTTCCAAATAAAAGGAGAAAAGAAAAAGTGCCTTTCACTGGTGTTTAGTTCACAGAATTATCAAAAAGCAGTCACGAATGCATGCAATTATTTTGTATAGATAATTTTTTTCAGCAATTTTTAGAGAAATTCATGATATACATCATTTCAAGATATGAAATTATTCATATTGTGATATAAGATTTTGGCCATATTGCCCAGCCCTAGTTAAAACTAGTCTTCGTGAGTTGGCTTTTAAAGAAAAGGGGCAAAGCTGAGTAACTGTTCCAGCTGGGAGCAGAGCTCATTTTTGGGTGTAAGAAATGTAAATAGAAGCCTGAAACAAAGAAACATTTATATATTTTTATCTATTCATTAATTCTATCCATTTTTTTCTGAGGGTTCTTTGTAATTATTAGGTCTAGAAATAGCCTCTTTGAGGTTTTCTTTCCTTAGAGCTATAGTTTCATCAATAGGATAATTCGTTTGGTTGTTCTGTACAGTAACTTGGAAAACAGTCTTAAAAACTAACATCAAAAATAACCATGATAAGCTCACCCACCTCTAGGCACATGCATATTTTATAGTTATATGATACTTGAGTATCAAAGATGGTTTTGAAAAGAGAAGATAAATGAAGCAGTTACAAGCAGATGGAAGAATAAGAAGCTGTTTGATCTCACCATCTTATTGATCTCCTGTACAGCCATGGCAAAACTGCTAGCCTGGAAGCCCGTGGTGAGGTAGGAGTGCAGCAGAGCTCTGTGGTCTACTCCCTGATTAAAATCATAACCTCTGATCTGTGGCATGTCCTCTGGGAGAGCGCCACTCTCTTTCAGAACAGCGTCTCGGGCCACGGAGGGGACCTGATCTGCCATATTTACTGAGAGGAAAGAAGAAACTTGACCATGTAGTGAAGGAACACTCAGTTTAAACAAAGAGCAACTCTTTACCACAGGGGTTTCAAAAACTTCCAAAAAGGGGTTGCACATGGGTCACTTGATTTACAAATGGGATTGTGAGAAAAACCAACAAATCTACTCTAAAGATTTATTCATTTATTTTAATATTATTACAAATATTGTAATAATATTAACATAACTATGAAGCCAGATTTTGTGTGCTACTATTTTGAAATGTTACTGGGAGGCACATTCGAACATGCCACCCACATTTAAATTAAGAGTGTACGAGCGACTTTAGTCTTTTTCTCACATTAAGGGGCATGTCTCTGTCATAGCAATACCTAAAAATGTATAGTTGCATTGATACTGATATCGATATAATGGTCTTAGTCAAAATACACACAATGGGCCTCATTTATCCAGCTGGACACAAACTAATTAATGTGTAAATCGTTTGTTTGAGTGTTTACACAAACATTTTGGTATTCATGATAATCCCGTAAATTCAGAAAAACTTTCGTAATCTACTCCTGCTCCTGAGTGTGTGGAAATTTACACACAGAAGAAGACTAGCTAATGTAAACCTCGACTGATCAGCTTTCAATCATATAATCTGCATTTTTATAAACGGCTCACGCTGTCAAATTCAAATCACTTATTTTTTTCAAATACACACACAAATTATATATTTTTTAGACTTGTGAATGCTATTCACTTCATCTCTCTCTCTCTCTCTCTCTCTCTCTCTCTCTCTCTCATATATAGACACACACACACACACACACAATTCAAATCAATTTTATCTGTATAGCGCTTTTAACAATGGACATTGTCACAAAGCAGCTTTACAGAAATAAATGGATTCAAAAAATGTATTGTAAATATGTGAATTTATCCCTAATGAGCAAGCCAGTGTCGACGGTGGCAAGGAAAAACTCCCCAAGATGATATGAGGAAGAAACCTTGAGAGGAACCAGACTCAAAAGGGAACCCATCCTCATCTGGGTGCAACGGACAGTGCAATTATAAATAAATCCCTTCTATTATTGTGCACTATATGGACAAATATTGCAAATGTGCAACCAGTAAATTCATCACAGTTTTTGCAAGAAGTCCGGTTGGTTAAAATCTATCCACTGTCCACTGATGGGAGTCCTGAGTACCATACAGACATACATACACACACACACACACACACACACACACACACACAATAACATTAAAATGCCATAACATTAGAGGCCACTGCCATTAGGGAATATCGTTGCCATGAAGGTGTGTACAAGGACTGCAACAATGTTTAGGTAGGTGGTATGAGTCAAAGTAACATCCACATAAATGCCAGGACTCAAGGTTTCCCAGCAGAACATTGACCAGAGCGTCACACTGCCTCCGCTAGCTTGCCTTTTTCCCTTAATGCATCCTGGTGTGACGTCTTCCCCAGGTAAGTGATGCACACGCACCCGGCCATTCGCACGTTTTTGAAAGAAAATGTGATTCATCAGACCAGGCCACCTTCTCCCATTGCTCCATGGTCCAGTTCTGATGCTCACATGCCCATGGTGGGTGTTTTCAGCAGTGGACAGGGGTCAGCATGGGCACTCTGACCAGTATGTGGCTTGTCCATTCTTCCTGCTTCGAACACATCAACTTTGAGAACTGACTGTTCACTTGCTACCTAATATCCCACCCCTTGACAGGTGCCATTGTAATGAGTTGTTATTGTTACTGAAGAGAATGTTATTCACTTCACCTGTCATCAGTGGTTTTAATGTTATGGCTGATCAGTGTAAACTCAACACAAACCGGTTTTTTTTTTTTTTTTTCCCCCCATCTAGCTCTGCCATCTGCAGTAAGTTAAGTGCTCTTTTATGCTCCACTTGTGCAGTTAGTTTAAAAAGGAGTCACTGGCTAACTTTACCAACATATTTCTAGTGCTCGTTAAGGTCATACAGTCAATAAATCATTATGAAATTTAGCTAGTGTTAGGTTTCTTGATTTATGCCATCATTTCATTCACTCACATTGATCTGCTAGTTATAATTTCAGTACAACGAGCTAGCTTTAAACATCCAAATGAGTAGCATGCCTGAAAAACTGCAAATGGTTGCTAGCTAATCTTCTCAAAATACTTTAGTAAGCAACGACAGTTTCCGTAAACATGACATATTTTAATCATTTCTGTAAGAACTTACCCTCTGTTATTGTAGCTGAATTATTAGTTTCAGGGACAGAAGTAGCTACATCACTCTAGTTTTGCTGTAGCAGGTCCTCCACGTTTTTTTCTGCTGTCTACGGCAACCTGAGAGGGACAAAATGGAGAAATGCATTTTCTCATACGATAAGAGCGCGAGCTAGTTAAAGAATAAATAGCTTTTAAATAAACAAGTAAGAAAGCAAGTAAGTAAGTAAGCACGTAGTGTTTTTTAACTAAGCTCAAAGGTGGCATAGTGAGTAGGCATAAAGTGGTAAGCAAACAAACTAATAAATAAACAAGTAAAAGATGAGTTTAGTATGTCTTTGAATTCTTTCACATTTTGTTGTGTTTCAAAATGGAAATAAAATGGACTTAACTGGGATTATATGTCATAAATTGAAACAAAATAACCCATAATATTTAAGTGTGTGTGTGTGTGTGTGTGTGTGTGTGCTTACAAAAGAAAAACATAAAAAAAATTTTTTTAAAAAAACACAGCCCCCATCAGAAGTCATGGCCATAGTTTAATGGCCAAAAGTATGTGGACACCTGATCATCACACCATATGTGGTTCTTTCCCAAATTGTTGCCGAAATTTTCAATACACAGTTGTGTAGAATGTCTTTGTATGCTGTAGCATTACAGTTTCCCTTCCCTGGAACTAAGAGACCCAAATGACAATACCTCTGTGCACAAAGCAAGCTTCATGAAATGAAGTGAAGTGACGTGTAGCAAAGTATGGTGACCCATACTCTGAAGTTGTGCTCTGCATTTAACCCATCCAAGTGCACTGGTCATTCACTCCCCCCACCTACAATCCCTGCTGGACCTGAGACTCGAACCCACGACCTTCAGGTTCACCTTTGGGTTACAAGTCTGAGACTCTAGACCACTAATGGACTGCCCCCCAAAAAGTGAACCAGAACTAGTAGATGATGGTTTTGATCCATCGACCTCTGGGTTACAGGCCCAGCACACTTCCACTGTGCCACTCTGCTAATTGCTCACCCCAGATGGGACTTGAACCCACAATCCCTGGCTTAGGAGGCCAGTGCCTTATCCATTAGGCACTGGCCTCCTAAGACATGGTTTGCTAAAGTTGGAGTGGAAGAACTCGAGTGTTCTGCACAGAGCCCTGACCTCAACCCCACTGAACACCTTTAGGATGAACTTGAACGTCGAATGCACCTCAGGCCTCCTCACCTGACATCAGTGCCTGACCTCACTAATGTTCTTGTGGTTGAATGAGCACAAATCCCCACAGCCATGCTCCAAAATCTAGTGGAAAGCTTCCCAGAAGAGTGGAGGTTATTATAACAGCAAACGGGGACTAAATCTGGGATGGGAAGTTTAAAAAGCACATGTGTGTGATGGTGAGGTGTTCACATACCTTTGGCCATATAGTGTATCTGCAATTCCAGTGTCACATGATCTCAGTATGAATACACTTGTATGCCGCATTGTTCTAAGTTGTTTAACACATCTAGATGTAATTATCAGGAAATGAAAGCTGCAATCTAATATATCGTCTCATATTCATCTTTTGATCTCAAACCCAAATGTCTTCAGCGTACAGCAAAAACAAAGAATTGGCTTAGCCGTTCCAATACTTTAGGAGGGGACTGTATGTATGTTCATATGTATGCATCTGCTTACTTACTTACACAGAGTGGCACTTTTTGTCTTCATTTAAAATACTAAGCTTATTGTTTAATAAAGTTTATTTATTTATTTATTTATTTATTTATTTGTGTTTCTTTGCTTGTTTGCTTTCTTACAATTTCTTATTAATTATGAAAGACTTACTTATGGAAAGTTTCAATTATTTATCTAGCTTGTGCTGTTGTCATATGAGAAAAAGTAATTTGCCATTTTTTCCGTCTCTGGTTTGGTTCAGTCACGTCTACATAGACTGTCATTGTTCACTAAAGCAAGTTACAGCAACTAGTCTGAGAAGTTAAGCTAGCAACCCTAGCTATGTTACAGTGGCATTAGCTTTAGCATGGTATTGTAGATCTATGGCAAATGCAGCTAGAAGTCTAATTAGCAAGTAGACACAAGTTTCTTTTTTTGTATAATTTCAGAGCCTACTTCTGTATTTGAGTCATGAGGAAAATAAAAATTTTATGTACAATGAATAATAATGTAATATCACTAAATGATAATCGTAGTATTATTAAATGACAGGCTCATGCTGAGCAGACCTCCCTCCTCCTTCCTTAGAAATTCCAGAAAGGGTCATGTCATTGGTTATGATCATATAACTAGTGTCTCCAAAGGTCTGTCTTTTACTGTTTCCATTCAACAGCCATGTCTTCTTCGGGTAAGGAAAATATTCTCTCTCTCTTTCTATGCTACATTTCATTTTTCTGTAATAAAGTATTCAAACGTATGTCTCGAGTCTGAGTTCCCTAATTTACACTCTCTGCATTCACTGTTCTCCTGCGTTCTAAATTCTTCCCTTTATAGGAGCAATTTTAATTTGAACGTTTCTATGTTCTTCTTCGTTTGTGTGAACACATGGGTGGCACACTATGGTAGCTTGGAAATATGGCTTATCACCACACCTCTAACTCATAGGTCTAATACTCCTGTGCAATTCATGTAGACATAATGATGCATCTAGCTCATGCTGATTTCAGTCATCATTATAGCTATATAGTATGTATTTTGACTGAATCTATTGAGTATCAAAGAGTATCAGACCAACTATGAAACTATTATAGTGATGTCATTATGTGGCCATTCATTTTCTACCTTTGGACAAGCCAAATGTTCTGCAAAAACAAGGGCATCTGTACACCAGTAGAAGTATATACTCATAATGTAGACTCATAAATTTGATGCAGGCAGCTACAGGAAGCCAGTGGAGGGAGACAAAGAGGAGTGTGACATGGGTCCTTTTGTGCTTTTGTGCATTCTGATTCATCTGAAGGGGTTTGGTGGAGCTGGCTGGGAAGCCCGGGAGTAGTGCGTTGCAGTAGTCCAGTTTTGAGATAACAACAGCCTGGACTAGTAGATGTGTGGCATGATCAGTGAGATAGGGTCTGATTTTCTTGATGCTGTACAGAATGAACCTACAGGACTGTGCAGTTGTTGAAACGAGGTCTGTAAAGTTAGAATTGGCAACCACTGCAAGTCTGAGTACTGGCTGTTGGAGCAGAAAACAGGTCAGAAAATTCTTGTTTGGGATCTAATCACTTTCATGTCACGAATTTACCAAAAATTAACTATCTGCTTTCTTTTTCTGAAGACATGCATACCACTAAGGTAAAAAACAGGGCATTATACACAGTGAGTCTCAACATACAGGTTATGAAAAAAATTCTCAGACTCCTGAATGTCCAGGGCCTGTGCACACTTCTGTTATCACATGACACAAGCAAAGATGGAGTTGGACACAGTGCGTCTTTCTGGACTTTTTTGTGTCTTTTTTTCAGAGAAGAAGCATGAGAAGCAAAAACGTAAACAGTGGTTGGACATATAGTTGAGAAATTGCAGACATCATTGTCTGAAATCACAGCCTCGTCCTCTACCTCTGCACTCCACTGCACATGCTGAGATATCATTGTCTTTTATATGTATCAGTAGTCCAAGTGCATCACCATTGCACACTCCAAGACTTCAGACATTTGAAATTATTGAAATCATTCTGACTAAAATCTTGTAGTTAATTCATTCATTCATCTTCAGTAACTAATTTATCCTAGTCAGGGTCATGGAGGATCCACAGCCTACCCTGGGAATACTGGGCACGAGGTGATAATATGCCCACAATGGGACGGCAGTACATTGCAGGAAATCATGCTCACACCTATTCAGGGGTGGCAGCACTTGATTAGTATTGTCAAAATTTCTCGCCAAGCCAAACAAAGCGAATATGTATTACAGAGAGGTGATGTGCAGGTAGGCTACTTGCACGTTAGATAATTACACGTGCAGGTAGGCTACTTGCTTTATATGTTTTGGTACAATAGGAACCATAATTATTCCACTACAATATAATGTCAAATCTAATACTGCAAATAATAATTAAAAATGATTTCAGTGCATTCAGTGGTCAAGCCCAACATGATAGACACTGTGTGTATGTGTGTGTGTGTGTGTGTGTGTGTATATAGAGGGTTTTACACTAACCACCAGGCTCTTGAAGAAAAAAGCAAACACATGCATGACCTTTTTTTATGATATATGATATAAACATGAAATGATATGACATGATATGAATACATGACACTGCTTAATGGGTTCCTTACATTTATCTATCCTAATTGCTATCATAATGTTTTTGCTTATCAGATTCCTTGCAAGAGCTTTCAGTTATCACTATAATGTGCCCAAGAAAAGAGAGAGAGAGAGAGAGGGAAAAAAGAATATGACAACATCAGTCTTTCAAGAAACACATTGGCCCAAAGAATCAAAGACTTGTCAACCAAAAGGTGTCAGGTAAATCACATGCATTCGATTTTTATTGAGTCACGTGTGATGATACCACAGACATCCTCAGCTGTTAATTTGTTTGGCTCCACATATACTTATACATGGAGAAACTTTTTTTTTTCTAATGATATCGAACAAGATCTGACTGAGATCCAAGATAACTGACAGTCACCTATCTTACGTCTCATGCACATCACTGCTCCCGCTCGAATCATAAACTATTAAGTGAAATCTTTATTTAGACAGCTGTCTCTCTTTCAACATAAAGTGCTTAAAACTCACCTATTGAGTTGAACAAAAATGCAGAATTTATCATGATAAATGTCATCATCACAGATAGCCTATGGCCTGTAACTGCACTTTTTTTTCCCCACTCCCTCCATCTGGCCCCCAACAACAAAAGTTTGGACACCCCTGTCCTGAAGAATAAGGAAAATGATTGTGAATAATCAATATTTACCAATAGGTCTGCCTTTTTAACTGGCCACATCTGCCTCTGCTTGATTCTGAGCTTGGGCTACAGTCTCCACAATGTTTCACATGATCTTCCTGGGTCTGTTTGAAAAATATGCCAGTAGACGAATTGGCTCCATTAAAAACTGCCTGTAAGTGTAAAGCTGTTACTGAAGAATGAGTGAACAAATGATTTAATATAAATATTATTTCTGTAACTTACCCATTTTGAATGCTCTAGGATTTGCTTTCCGTATTTTAATTTTCAACCCGGTAGCCCAGTACATGTTGGGTTAAGCAAGCACGATCTACAATGCCGCCAGTCACTGTTTAGTTCTCGTTATATAAAGCATCACCAACACCTCTGAACATCCGAGAAACAGTGGTTTTAGACGTTGGGCACCTAAACTGCAGGCTCGAATCCCATCACTGTTGGTCCTTGGCTATTGCATGTAAATGAATAAATTAATAATGAATAAGCAGGCATGTGTTTTAAATGCTAAGTTTAATATGATAAATAAAAGTTACCCTAATGTCCCCTCTGTAACCTTACGTATGGACTACTACTATACTATAATCCACTTATAATAGATTCAATGAGCAAAATAAAAATTAGATTTTTTTAAAAAAAAAGATTTTTCTTTCTTCGAAACCAGAAGTCTGACCCATTAAGCAGCATGTCAGCAGAATATTTCATTCTGCCCCTGTAGGGATTTTCTGAGGGATTTTTGAGGGATGTGATGTTGGTATGACATTTCTACACCTGCATGTGTGACCTTTCAACTCAGCCACATCACAAGGCGCTTTGAAGTGACCGCAGGAGCACACGCGGAGATGACAGTCCAACATGGGTTAAAAAGCTGGGACGGGAGATCACACCACTACACAACTTTAGCGGAACTACATCAGCATCTCTGAATGCATGTAGGTGAATAGACAAGGTGCAGTCTCACAAGAGAAGCAGTGAAATCATTGCAGAATAAATTGAGCAGCCCAGAGCAGTACAGAACAGAGACGTGATCAGTCTCATGCTGCAGGTTGTGGCTATGAGATGGAAGCTGGAAAAGTGTACAGCAGCAACACTGTGCTTCAAGCTAGAAAAGCTGTGGAGCAGCTGAGACTGGAGGCCAACCTGGAAAGGATCAAGGTGAGATACAAATAAGAGATACAAGGTGAAAACAAATAAGTCTTTTTTTTTTATACAAGGGGCTTGTTTTAAAAATGTTGTGACAGTTTTTACTGATAAACATGTAGTTAAATTCAAATTTCCCTATGTTATAGTGTAAAGTCTGAAGTGATGCATATTGTAAATTCATTAGATGTTTACAGAGATTTTGAAAGGATACGTTCATTAACTTAAAAAAAAAAAAAAATCATTTATTACATTTAAGAACTAGTTTAGGGAAGCATGGTGGCACAGTGGGTTGCTCCAGGGTCCCTGATTTGATCCTGAGCTCAGTTTACTGTCTGTGAAGCGTTTCACATGCATGTAGGTGGATTGGCTACTCTACATTGCCGCTAGGTGTGAATGAATGTATAAATGTGTGGATGAACGGTGCCCTGTGATGGACTGGATACCATCCAGGGTGTATTCCTGTCTAACGCCCAGCGTTCCTGGGATCCATGGTGACCCTAACCAGGTTAATGAAGTGGTAAATGAAGAATGAATGTATAAATACTAATCATTTACTTCCTCAGCAGCCACCTGCTTTTGGACAAGAAATGCATTGGTGAAAATGTGTATAATATCTTGTTTTCTGGAATATTAGTCTTATTAACAGCGTTGATGGTGTGTGTATCAGATCTCAGCTGCGGCTGCTCAGCTCGTGCAGTACTGTCAGGAGCACCGGCGTGGAGATCCACTGCTCACAGGCATCGCTGCCTCATCCAACCCATTCAAGGACAAGAAGACTTGTGTAATACTGTGAGAGTACAGAACCATGTCTATTATATGTACATATGAATAAAGGCAATGTATTAATATATTTGTATTTTGCATGTCACCTAATAATTTTTTACAGTTTTTTTTTTTGCTGTGCTAACTCTCTCACTGAATCCTATGTAACAGGGTTTTATCCTCATGCTTTATTAGACCATAGCCTATTTGAACTAGCATGAAAATGTGAGACCTCAGTTTAATTTTATAAGTTGCTCTGGATAAGTTGCTGTAAATTTAAAGGTAAATGTAAATGTATCAACACTTACATTCTGATTTTAAAAGTGTTTTGCACGGACGCTTACAAATTATTAATGCTTGTAAACGTCCTGTGTAACGAATTCAGACCACTAGCCTAGACCGTAATTTAAAAATAAAAACTTTGACAGAGAGAGATTATGAAAGGTTGCATACTATAGAGACTGAATAACTGAGAGACTGAGAGTAACTGAGAGTAACCAACTCCTAACAAATTGAATTATTTCATCTAACATACTGTTTGCTGTCTTTTACAAACAATTATGTATTGTTAATTGATTCTGCTGACAAATTTCAACTCATGTCCCTTTATTAAATATTAAAAAAAAACACACACACACACATTGGAAGGTTTAAGATGACAAACAGGAACTGAGGAAAATACTACTGTGCACAGGAACATGTAAGAGAGTAAGAGACTAAGCAATACCCACTTATTTAAGATTTACAGTAAAAGAAAAAAAGCTATTTCATCTTAATGATTAGTGTTTTAATCATTAATGGGTAATGATTACTGGACAGAGAATGTGAAAAGATGTCTACTCAGCCTTAATGCAGGATGAATAGCAGTGTTTTTACAAGATTTAAACCAAGTAAACTGCTTCACCACAATGAAATTATTTTGGAAGAAAGTGAAAATGACAGAGATACAGATATGAAGCTGGAATTCCTGTGAAGGAATATAATTTCATCCCACCCCCACACTGTTAATCTCCAAGAGCACTTTTTAGAAAAGCTTCACACATGTCAGCTTTAAATGCCCCTTTTAAACAAACATCTCTGCATTGTGTAGGATTCATTTTCTTGGATGTCATTTTCAATACTTTAAACATTTTACAGTTAAATCAAGGCTAGCAGTGAACACAACATGCCATATTTATTGACATCTAGTTTAACCAAATACATATTTCCAGAGTATTCCATCAGATCTGCAGTGATGTGTTTTGCCTATATGCTCTGTCTTTGCCAATAACAGTCCTGTACATTGATCTGAATGTAATTATTTATAGACTTCTAATTTAACACATTCAGTCAATCAAGCTTTCAGGAGTAGTAAGAACCAGTAAGAATCAGACGTGTATATAATGAGGGTTCTAATAAATCTCTAATGCTTTGGCAGAAACTGTGCTTTATTTACCACTTGGTACACTTTTTGGGGGAGTTTCCATTTCGTAGCCATGTTTGAAAGCATGGAGTAAAATATCCAGTGCGTTCCTGATGAAACTGCACAAGGCACTTTCGACTATTAGCTCCTAAATGATGCTTCATATGATGAAGTTTGTGGACATCAGACCATCATATCCATATGTGAGCCTTCCCCAAACTGTTGCAAAAAGTTGGAATGTCTTTGCATGCTGTTGCTTTACAATTTCCTTTCACTGGAACTAATAGGCCCACACCTGTTCCAGAATGATAATGCCTCTGTGCACAAAGCGAAGTCCGTAAAGGTATGGCTTGCCAAGGTTGGAGTGGAAGAACTCAAGTGGCCTGCACAGAGCCCAGACCTCAACTCCACTGTGAACACCTCTGAGATGAGATGAAATGCAACACTCCTCACCTGACATCAGTGCCTGACCTCAATAATGCTCTTGTAGCTGAATGAGCACAAATCCCCACAACCACGCTCCAAAATCTAGTGGAAAGCCTTCCCAGAAGAGTGGAGGTTATTATAACAGCAAAGGGGGCTAAATTTGGAACGGGATGTTTAACAAGCACATATGGGTGTGATGGTTTTGGCCATATAGCATATATATAATTAAGAATCAGACATTTAGTCCAAAATCTGACACTTTAGTGATGCATCCAAACTTTTGGCCTTGTAGTTTATGTACACTTCTAAAGCTTGATAACCACAGCGCTGTTGAATTTTAAAATCTGATTCGCCAGAAAGTGTTGCGTTAATTTCTTCAACAGCAAATCTGGCATCTGGTTATTAAAAGAATCTCCAGTGTCAGTGCTTTGAAACAGTCAGAGGTAAAGCTGATGTTTTCGGCCACTGTTAACAGCTGCTATATCATAAGTGATAACAGGAACTTGTTTCTTGGCCATTCTACAACATTAAATGTAGCTATAAATGAATGAAAGGTACAATGTGTCATTCTTCAATAAATAAAAAAATCTTAGCAGTGGCAAACTGCTGTGGTACAAGATTAATAAAACACTTCAGGATGTGCTGTTACTAGAAAATAATCAACTTTGGGGTGTTAATGGTGGCATCACACTATCCTGTCATTGATTATTTTCCTGTAATATCACGCCACACAAGTTTTATTCCTCACATGATAACTATAAACACAGATGTTTCCTTAGCACGCACATGTAAAAGTAAACTGCAGAGCGCATTTGGATGATTATGTGAGCACGCTATCTCCAGACACTGTCTCTGCTACGAGCGTCACTGTCTGGGCCTCCACAATTCCACATTCATATCACCAGAGGCTACAGCCAGCACCCCTGCCTCCACACTCAGCTACAGGAGAGAGAGAGAGAGAGAGAGAGAGAGAGAGAGAGAGAGAGAGAGATAGTGTGAGAGTGTAAAGAATCCTGATCCAAGACAAGACTACTGGACTTCAATAACAAGCGAGCCAAGTGGAAAACTAAATGTAGGTCTATTGTAGATAGTTTAAAATATAGCATAACAAAGCTGGTATTAAATGTTCAAAAGACTCATTTATAATTCTAAGAAATTTTCAACATTAATTTTCCATCTTGGTACAGATGAATTTGGCATAATCAGTGATTTGATGTCAACACAAAAAAAAAAAAAAACTGTGAAATGTAACAATGGTGAAAGTGAATTATATTTGCTCTTTTGCTAGTTCTCTATTTGTTTTATTATTACTGATTAACCAACAGCCTTATGTGGAAACGACGTGTTTCTGGGGGGTTTTCTACAATCATTTCACACTTGATTCTTGCCTTTTGGAAATGTTAATCTTACAGCACTTACAGCACAGTGTTCAATACATATAAATGTAAAATACTTAGTATGTTTTGCCTGTGCTTATGAGGCTCAATCTGTACTGAAAGGAAAGATGAGTAACACTGAATCGACCCAATAAATGCTAATGAATGAAAGGATGTGCTCTCACTCACCCCATTCACTACTGCTTTATTATGAAGCGTGCACAGAGTCTTCGGGGGCGCACATGGAAGGTGAACCTGAAACAATCCAGAAAGCCACATGACTACATGAATGCTATGTCATAGTATGTTATGTTTACATTTACAGCAACTTATTATATTGTTACTGTCATATCTGATTCACTTTCTTACTAGAACTGTGTACTATTCGGCGCTGCACTGTCTCTTACTGTGCCTATTGTCCTGTTTTAGTAGTTATTGTACTGTCTTGTGCAGTTTACACACGTCTGCACATGCACTTTATGTAAAAATGCGTAGTCTCTTGTAGTTCTGTGTTGTTTTATGTAGCATGGTCCTGGAGGAATGTTTCATTTCACTGTGTACTAACTAGCTGTATGTGGTTGAAATGACAATAAAACCACTTGACTTGATGACCACCTCAAAAGGAAAAACACAGAACATTCTGTGTGCAATAACTAACAGTACACTTACACATGTAAATGCTGCAGTATCAATAATCATGTTTGTATTTAAATTCATTAAAGATTTAACCTTAATCGTGCGATCAGAGGAGCAGGTGTAAAGAGTCCCAGGCGAGTGATGGACACCCGTCACCAGTGAACTGTGGCCTACATTAAACTGGGCTATTGACTTAAAGGAGCCTTCATGCATGGAGAAGGTGTGAAGGAGTCCATGGTAATCTCCGGCCCACACCTCTCGCCCGCAGTACGACATGGACAACAAGTAGGACTTCAGCTACAGTAAGTCAGACAGACAGACAGACAGACAGATAGTATTAGTCTCTTAGTAGTATATCATACATATACAAGTTTTTATATAAATATAGTCATATTATTCCTTATATTGTTTTATACAGAGAAATCATAGTGCACTATGCTATGTAGTAAGCATTCAGCATGTTGTTTTAACAAGTAAATATTAATTTAGCATAAAGTTTTGGTAAGAAATTAATGTACTGACTTAGAAAATCATTATGGTATATGACAAATAAAATACTTCAGGATGTGCTGTTATACGAAAATAATATAACCCTTCATCACTGATTAATGCGCAGTACAAACAAACAAGTATTACATTTTAGCTAGTAAGCATTGATGAAGCACACTGTTTACGTAGCTAGTAAGGATTAAGTTAGCACATAGTGTTAGCTAGCATGTATTAATTTAGCACACTGTTTTAGCTAGTACATATTAATTTAATGAACTATATTAGCTAGTAAGTATTTAGTCTAGTTTTAGATAATAAGTATTAATTTAGTGTACTGTTTTATTATTTATTATTAGTGTTAACTAGAAAATATTAATTTAAATCACTCTTTACTAGTAAATATTAATTTAATGAACTGTATTAGCAATCAGTATTTAGGGCATAGTTTCAGCTAATAAGTATTAAGACAACACATAGCGCTAGCTAGCATTATTTTATTAATCACTCTTTTAGCTAGTGCATATTAATTTAATGAACTATAAGGATTTAGTACATAGTTTTAACTGATAAGTATTAATTTAGCACACAGTGTTGGCTAGTAAGTATTAAGATAGCACACAGAGTTAGCTGGCATTAATTTAGATCACTCTTTTAGTTAATAGGTATTAATTTAGCACAGTGTTAGCTAGTAAATATTAATTTAGCACACTGTTTTAGCCAGTAAGTATTTAGTGCATAGTTTAGCTAGTAAGCATTAAGATAGCACATAGTGTTAGCTGGTATGTTTTAATGTGGATCACTCTTTTATGTATTAATTTATTAATTTGTAAGTATTTATTGCACAGTTTTAGCTAATTATACACTATGACCATGACACCCATATGTGCACAATAATGTGCTTTTTGAGCGGCTTATTCCAAAGGCATGCCATTAATATTGTTGAGGCGCAGCTGGCGTTACAGTTCATCCTAGTGGGGTTGAGGTCAGGGTTCTGTGCAGGACACTCGAGTTCTTCCACTCCAACCTTGACAAACCATGTCTTCATGGAGCTCGCTTAATGCACAGGGGCATTGTCATGCTGGAACAGGTTTGGGCTAGATCTCTTAGCTCCTCTGAAGGGAAGTTCTATAATTCAACAGAATTCTATAGCATACAAAGACATAATAGAAAATCATGTACCTCCAACTTTGTCAAAAAGATTAGGGAAGGCCCACATGTGGGGGTCATGGTCAGGCCGTACTTTTCGCCATACTGCATATGTTGCTAGTAAATATTAAGTACCAAGATTTTTAGGTACTCATTATTTATTGCACTGTTTTTTTAAACAATTGACTAGGTTGCTGTGTGTATATACATGTATCTTCTTCAGTGGTTTTCCAGCTCTGCGGTCAAACACAGCCACTGTGTTGTCTTTGCTGCCAGACAGAATGTACTGCTCATCAGAGGCCAGACACAGGACAATGTCACTGTGGAGACGAAGGCTTTTGACCAGTGGCTCTGCAGCTGTGACAGAGAAATGACATCATTACACATGACATCACAGGCCATCACAGGCATGCCACATGAGTAATAACTGTTATGTAGAAACACAAAGGGCTGCTAATTATGGCAATCATAGAGTAAAGGCACTACTGTACAAAGAGATTGACACCATGTTCTAATACAATGGGTATATATACTAAAATTCTCAAAAGCTATTTTCATACCCATAATCTAATCATCAAATATACACTATATGGCCAAAAGTATGTGGACACCTGACCATCACACCCATATGTGGTTCTTCCCACAAAGCTGGAAGCACACAATTGTATAGAATATCTTTGTATGCTGTAGCATTACAATTTCCCTTCACTGGAACTAAGCCCTGACCTCAACCTCACTGAACACCTTTAGGATGAACTGCCTGATCTCACTAATGCTCTTGTAGCTGAATGAGCACAAATTTACACAGCCATGTTCCAAAATCTAGTGGAAAGCCTTCCCTGAAGAGTGGAGGTTATTATAACAGCAAAGGGGAACTAAATATGGAATAGGATGTTCAACAAACACATATGGGTGTGATGGTCAGGTGTCTGCATAATTTTGGCCATATAGTATATAAATGCATTTTGCATGACAATCCAGGCTGAGTTTCACATCAACCATTTGTTAAATTATAAGAGAGGACTTCACTTTGAACTTTGAACTTTGAACTTTTGGGCTGCAGTTACAAAAATGCGCAGTTGCAGACTTCTCATGGCCCATTGTATAGGCATCTTTAGAAAACCAATCACGCCACCGACCTCTTAAATACCGACTTTCTAGCCTTTCCCGCTATTAAAAATAAACACTTTATAAACACTTTATATTTTATGGCCATTTTTTCCCCAGTAGATAAACCAACTTTAGACCACTGACCTCTGGTGTCATAAATGCTCACTTTCTGGTCATGTGACCCAGCAAACAGCATGTGATCTTGGCATGAGAGAGAGAGCACAGCCGCGCGGCTCTGGATCTTTCCCCGCTCTGCGCCTCCGGCATTCAGATCCCAGAGCTTCACTGTGCTGTCGAAGGAGCCAGAAGCCAGGAGATCACCGCTGGCTGCAAGGCACCACACCCAGCCTTGGTGTGTGCTGTTGTAGCGGCCGCGAGCTCCCAGTGTGCCCAGCAGCGCCCCGCTCGAGCCCCTTCTCACATCCCACAGGTTCACATTACGGTCTCTGGAGCCGGAGACACACACAGAGCCCTCACCTCCAACCAGCAGGACTGTGTTAACATCAGCAATGTGGCCCAAGGAGAGCGTGATGTGCTCCAGGGCAGGTGCGGGGTCTGTCTTTACATTCATCCTGAACGAGAGAGAGATTCTTTTATATCAGCAAATATATCAGAAGGTTGTGACTTCAGATCCTAGTTCTGCCAAAGTCATTCCTTCATTATTCATTCACTCATTTACACAGGAATAAACCAAAGATGTAATAGTTAAGATACTGTGGTTATGAATACTTCTATGTTACATTCAGAAGGTGGCATAAGTGCAGTTGAAGCATTTTAAAAGCCTTGAGTGCAAACCGTGAGATTCATGTGAGCAAACTAGCCCTTTAGCACATGTTCATTTAAATGCTGAAAACCAAAAGTCTCTTTTTAATTGAACTTGGTTGCATGTTAAAGCTCTTTAATGTTTCATGTTTACACTGTGATCTGTTGACTTTCACATCCTAGCGCCACTGAATGAAGACCTGAAATGCACAGTTCGCCACAGGTTGTTTTTTCCCTACTAACTTAGGAAACTGTGACAAAAAAAATGTTATTGCACATACCCACTGTCTTCTTGCTCCAGGTGTCCATCTTGGAGTCGT
This sequence comes from Pangasianodon hypophthalmus, assembly GCF_027358585.1. Classification (NCBI taxonomy): domain Eukaryota; kingdom Metazoa; phylum Chordata; class Actinopteri; order Siluriformes; family Pangasiidae; genus Pangasianodon; species Pangasianodon hypophthalmus. The sequence continues at coordinate 13,732,883 of NC_069722.1, read as the reverse complement.
TCTTGATTGTGTTCGTCCTGAATGGCAGCATTCTCTCTTCCCTCTTCTCTGATGAGTATTACATTATTTTCCCGCTCTTCTTCTTCTTCTGCATGTCTTTCAGGACCCTCTTCATCTTCTGGTCTGTTTTCCTCCCCAGCAGGGCCTGGCTGTCTCTCTGCATCCACTTCATCTGCTTCTCCATTCGCTACTGCTTCTCCTTCTTGTCCTGCTCCTCCTCCTGCAACAGCTTCAACCTGACCCACTTCCTCTTGTATCTCAAGCCCTTGCTCTGGTTCAGCTTTTTCTTCTTGCCTTGCCCAGCATTCAATCAACTGTTCCATCTCAAGGCACGCTTTGGGCCAATCGAAATGATTCCTCGGCCCAACTGGGAAGGAACTTTGGGGGCCTGTAAGTCGCTGAGCCCGGAGCTGCCAGGCTGACATGTCCTCACCCACCTGCCCCAACGCCCTGCACACCTAAAAAGTAATTTTAAATCAACTGATCAATAACTGACCTGACAGAGATCTCAGAGCTCTAAAAGCATACAGTAAGAATGCTCCCGAGTGGTGCAACAGAAAAGTATTCAGCGTATTGCCAAGAAATCACATATTTGATTCGTGACGATGCCACAGCCGCTCGTAGCCGGGAGTCTAGAGAACAAAACTGGCAGTGCTCTCTGGGTGGGAGGGTTGGCATTACTCTCTCACCCTGTCAATCAAAGTGACACTAGCCAATCATGGGTATCTGTGAGCTCATGTAGAAGGCAGTTAGGGCTTTCCTACGAGTGTGTTACGCAGCATGACCAGCAGTTTGAGAAGTGCGATGGTTGGCTTTACGCGTCTTCAAAGAAGCACTTTACCCTTCACTCTCCCCGGGTGATAGCTGACGTATGATAGGGGAATTGGCAAATGACCAAATTGGGGAGAAAATGCGGAAAAGTATAGCACTGTAAAAAATGTATGAGCAATGAAGTGAAAATGTGAAATTAACAATTTAAGATCAATATAATATAAAAAATTTACACCTACACTAAACTACATTTGCATGACAACATGTATGAAGCTCTCAGGGTGTTGGCCATTTAGGAGAATTTTACTTGATTTAAAATCAAAAGGTGTACGATACCATACTTGTTTTTATATTGTACAGTATGGTGGACAACATGAAATGTTAAAAATTAAAGCCAGTGTTCCTGCCGCCTTCTAGTGGCCCACTGCGGTACACATGTTAACCCCACCCAAGCAAATAAAGAATCTATTATTTAATTTTTTTTTTATTATTTCAATCTGACTCTTTTTTTTTTATTTCAATCTGGCAGTTACCTTCTCCTACTCATAAGAATTCCTTGTACATAAATATCTTTCCCATTGTTTTAATATATGATAAATACATTTTAGAGCTGCACAATATATCGAAACTATCGAAATATCGCAAATGTAAATATCGCAATATGCATATCACAAAGTCTTGCGATAACTGAATGATTTTAATACTTCAAAAAGTTACGAAACGTCAAAGTTTCAGGGTGATGCAGATAGCCAGGAATGCTTTCTTTTCCTCAAAAGAACATGAAACATATATGTTGGTTATGTCATTTCCAGTTTTTATATATAAATATAAAACTTGAATTGATTTCACACACTTATAGCATTATAGTACGGCATATCACATTGTTTAACAAGTTATCACATATCACATTTTTCTTCAATATCGTGCAGCCCTAATATATTTACAGAAGTTACTGAATGATATTTCTCGGGGTCTCTGAAGGATTAGTGGTTAGGCCATGGTGCTCTCACTGCCATGGCCCGGGTGCAACTCCCGGTCCCAAGCCTGGATAAAATTGAGGAGGGTTACGTCAGGAAGGGCATCTGGCGTAAAACTGTGCCAAATCAAATATTTAGACCAATGATCCAATGATATTTCTCAGGAAGTGGGTGATGAGGAGTGATGAGGAGCAGCACTGTCCAGCATTGCATTGGCATATCATCTAAATCCAACATGAATTGCAGTCAAAGAAGAAACGGTACACGGTACAAGTCCAGGCTGAAAAGTTTACATGACATTCCTACTACTAAACCTCACACTACTGGCTCACCTGAGGCAGGACGTTGATGACACACTGAGCGGGCAGGTGAGAGGCTATGCGTGCAACCATCTCCCATGGCAGAGACAGTAAGCCAGAAGGGGAAGGACTCATCTCTGGGGTGCTACCACATTGCCTCAAGTTTAACCTGTGAAGACGATTCACAACTATAAAAGCAAAAAGAACACACACCTACAGCAGGACAGTGCACTTCCAGTGCCAGTCCCAAGCCTGGATGCTGTATCCAAAGTTACTTGGATTTCAAATCATGAACATATAGATTTATAAATAAAGCATCATAAACATCATTATACCATGGCACTGTTGAATTCTTGATTCTGATTGGTCAGAATTTACTGATTAATTTTCTAAAACTGCATGGCTCTGGAGTAATGTCAGCTGTAGGCAAATTAATCCGTTCATTCTTATATATTATAAGAATAATATAATTAAAATTATAATATATATATATATATATATATATATATATATATATATATATATATATATATATATATATATATAATTATAATATAATAATAATAATATTTTAATTATAAAATTAAATATTATAATTTAATACTAATAACTCATTCACATGGACTTGCATGAAAGACATACATAATTTAAGCTTAACAATAAAGCAAATTTCTTTCTTTCCTTTTTTAAAAAATAAAAAGGGTTGTCATTTACCAATAAAAACATACAAACCGTCAGGTAAAGATTTCTGTAAAGAGACAATTATTTAACATTTATGAAAAAATTAAGTCCATGTCAGTGTTTCAAAGTAAAGCTATTTCTTTAAGTTTTCTGCTGCAGGAGAGTCTTCAGGACGGAGGACTTTGCATTTTGTGGTGAAATTTTTTTTTGTCTTATTAAGAAAAAAGAGAGGCTGGTGAGGGAACGTTTGTTTATAACTGTTACAATTGATAACAGGAACTCATCTGTTTTGTGGTTGTGACTTGCCATTCTGTAGTCAGTTATAAAATTATAATCATTGGCAAACTGCTTCGTCACTGTTTGTTTTCCTACAACAGCACTTCCTTATTGTATTTTATTCCGTAATTAACTGACTATTTTAATGCACTCTATTGCTGATATGCATCGCACAACTATCTTCTGGTAAACAAAATGTGTACATAAAAGCTGGATCATGGTGAGTGGTGAAAGATAACTAGTTTCATGTGATATGATAATTTAGTATGGATATGCCACTGCGTAACTGGAGGACTAGTGGTTAAGCCACGACGCTTTCACCGGCATGGCCTGGGTTCGATTCGTGGCCAGTGAACCAACCCAATAAGACAGTGCACTTCCAGTGCCAGTCCCAAGCCTTGATAAGGCTGAGGAGGGTTGCATCAGGAAGGGCATCCAGTCTTATAACTGTGCCAAATCAAATATGCGGACCAATTATCCGCTGTGGTGAATGGATCTACCACTGTCTACCATCAAACAACCTGTAAACACTGGCACAGTAAAAGAAAAAAAAAAAAGCTAGAACATAATCAACTTCAGTCAACATTACAGAATCTGTAAGTAAAGGGTTGAAGTAAAGTTAATGATACTCACCCTAGCTGTGTGGAGTGAGGAGTGTCAGTGCTGTTGTTGTGACACTCCTCTTCTTTTAAACACACTTCATCTCTTCCTCTCTCCTTCTCCTCCTCATCCTCTCTACCTGTCACCTGCGGCATCGACATGCACTCCCCTACTAGCTGAAAACAAGCACATTTATTTCCTGAGCATGTGAAGAACCAGTGTGTATATTCTTATCAGCTAGCTTAGTGTTACTGTAGTAACTGCACTTCCTGCACAGCTGTAGCCCTCTGAACGACCACTCGGCGACCTTTCTTGTATGTTTTTAAATAGGTGCGAGTGAATAATTGCTCGCTAGCCTAGCTGTTACTCACCAAGCAACTCCCAGTCCAAAATTAACTCATTTCCCTTTCCCATAAAACCTTCATGACGTCTGATATAATCGATAACCAAGCTTCTCTGGCTCGCAACTGACCGCTGACGTCACTGCCTGGCATCATTACAACTGTCAGTTACTCCTTCACTGTGTATCTCGGTTATAGCTTTATAACGCCCCGGACATCATTTTTTAGCTTATGAATAATTTTTAGCTTATCGTGACTGTAAAATCTGTTAGCACTTATGAAGATCTGCTTAGCGAAATTATAGATTCCATTAGCTAACGGCTTTAGTCATGGTTTAACAGCCTTTTGACTTCTTAACAACAGTTTGAATTCTGTTTTAGTTCCGGCGCACAACATTTACGACATGGGTGTGTTCAAAACAGGAAATGATGCCTCGCTATGATAAAAATCTTCCAAAAGAGTGAGTCTTGCTTTAAATATTTTAACCTATGAAAATTTTAAATATTTTATCCTATAAAATGCATAGATAATATATAAAAATTATAATCCTATTACAATTATTCGAATGATTTTCGTACCCTCAGTTCTTTTACTACAGATCTTTTACTACCTCCTCAAAACATGGTACCTTTATTTTGAAAAATTTTAAGGCGGAATATCAAATACCGTTCTACTTCCTATATTCGTGCACTACGTAGGGTGTAAACTAATGGTTTCTACGCCTTATTTAGTGTACTCTATGTTGAATAAGCAAGTCGTTTGGAATGCAGCCTAAGTGGCCATTTTGAAAATATGGCACAGTTGCTGGTTTCGCGTTGCGACCTCCAGGTTAGTTACATGTTTCTATTCCTCCGTTTTAAATAAATTTATGTGAATTAAAAGTGTACACAGCGAGCTTTTTGATAGTCTTTTATGTATGTATACTATTGTTCAATATACACAGAATAACCTAAGCCTAATATATAGTTTAAGCTCAATAAGCTTTGTCCTCAGTTTTGGCCAAAAGGACAAAGCACTTACTTCATTAAGTTAACTTCAGCTTGTTAAACTACAGATTAGTTTATTATGTTGTACACAAGTTGATTGTGTGTGTGTGTGTGTTTGTGTTTTCCCCCAGTGAGACTGCATGACAGTATAACACATATGGTATTATTTAAATAAGATTTTTGGAAGAGTGATTGATGATCCTCATATTTTCTCAGCTGGCTTTTGGAGATTTTGGTGATTTTGATCAGTCCTCAGAACACACACAGATAAACAAGCCATGCATAACAACTCCACAATATACAAACACTATATAAACAGAATAAAGCCGAAGAGATCTGTACAAAATCAGAAACAGTGTTGGTCAGTGTTTCCCATATCAGTCCTTAGGGACACACACATTAAGTATTTCAAGTGGTCAAGTGAATTTATTTTCATTTCAAGCATATACAGCTGGTACAGTACACAGTGAAATGAAACAGTGTTCCTTCAGGACCATGGTGCTACATAAAACAACACAGAACTACCTACACAGGAATATATAAAGTGCACCTGTGCAAACAATGCAAGAGTTACTAAACAATAATTACAACAATTACTAAAACAGAGGAATAGGCACAGTCAGGGACAGTGCAGAGCTGAATGGTACACAGTTCTAGTGTGGAAAAAAGTGCAAAAAGATAATGCAATATAATAATAAATGCTGTAAATGTAAACAGAACATACTAGTTAGCAGCAGAAATGCAGGCGGTCAATACAGAATTTGTGTGTGTGTGTGTGTTGTCAGAACAGTCTCTGAGTGGTGCGTGGGGTCACCCACAATGCTGGTGATTTTGCAGATGCAGCGTGTGGTGTAAATGTCTATGATAGAGGGAAGAGAGAGAGACCCCCATGATCCTCTCAGCTGTCCTCACTATCCACTGCAGGGTCACGGCACAATTTCCAAACCTGCTCAGGATGCTCTCGATAGTCCCTCACTTAGGGTTCTTCAAGGAAAAGTCTGCCCTGACACACATTAAATATATTTCTATTGAAATATTTGTGATGTGCCTAGCAATTCTGGTTCTAATGTGTTGGTTGGCACTGTACTTTCTTTATTTCCCTGAGAAGTTAGAGGTTGTCTACTTCCCTGATGTCACAGTGACATTGCTAGCGCAGTTAAAATGGCATTTAATAGAAGAAAAACATATGATCTCAAATATACAGGTCAGGTTTTGTTGTTAGCACCTTGGATACAAAAGAGCTAGTGCTTCTTTTCTCACTCACCCTCTTCCATTGACCTTTAATGAAGTTTTAATGTAAAAGTAGTGGAGAGAACAGACATTGGACTCAAAGCTCCAGAATGCAATGCGGCTATATGACAGACTTGTGCTGAGTTACAACAGAGACTTGGCTTGGAAAGTTAGTGATGTATGAGATGGTGATGGTGGTTGACTAAAGGACTAAAGCGCTGCTGCATTGCTTCCTTTAGGTAGACATAAAGCAAGGGCTATTTTCCACTGGCACCAGTACCAATATATAGTCCAGTGGCATTGTGGGAAATGTAGGAACTCATTTTCCAAAGTGAAAATAGACCTGTTGTTGGTAGAGGTTTAAACTAAAAAAAATCAGGTAAGAATTTCATAGCAAAATAAAACTTGGATGCCATTGAAGATGTTAATAATTAACATTAATATGCACAGTATTGTGAGTGGATTTTTTTCTTTAGCTGCTTTAATTACATCATGGATTCTCAGCCCTGAAGAGTTTCAGGTTTTTCCTGCTTCCCAAAAACCTAACTTATTGAGAGCTTGACAATTACTTCACGAGCTGAATTGGGTGTGTAAAGAGAAGAGGAAACGTGAAACTCCGCGATGTCTCTTGCCATTGCCAGAGTGTCATCATCTCAGTGCAGCTTGTGCACGAATGTGTCTTATTGCATAGAGCTGTATATCAGTATACAGTCAACTTTAGGAGTTTTCTAGGCACAGAATCTTCAAACTTTACTGAAAAAGATTTTCTGAGGTCAATTCCTGTGACTGTAATTCTATCTGGGTGGAGGCTTAATGTAGGCCATTTCTGCACTAAAGGCATTTACATGAAAAAAGCCAGTTAGACAGACACAGAGTCTCAAACTTTCCTTTTACACCAGTAACATTCCTGTGATATTGTTTTATTAAAAGTACTCGACACTTGTACTCTTATTATGTGTATTTACAGAGTTCTTTCTTGTTTCTAAATAGGCATGGAGGATGAAACACAGGAAGAAATCCTCGGGCAATTTAAAGAAAAGCGGCTCGGGGGATGGGGTCTGTTACAGCTGACGGCGGGGACAGGACTGGCCGTCTATGCCATGTGGGCAGGGATTCTGATGCCTGGGTTTCGCAGAGTGCCTCTGAAACTACAGGTTAGTTTAGGAAAGCAGCAGCGCAAACAATGAAAGTCAGCACAGTAAGTCACTGATGTTCTTGATGGCTATTTGTGTTCATTTAGGTGCCTTATATACCAGCCAGTAAACGACAAGTGTGTAACGTTATGACTCTGCTGAAGGGCCGCTCTGGGAATCTTGCTGACTTGGGCTCAGGAGACGGTAGGATTGTAAGTGATCATCTTTAAATTCGTCATCATGCTTGTTGATTAATGATTGCTCGAGTGCAGCTGTGCCTGGTATTAATGTTTTTGACTTTTAGTGTACATTCTGAAGGATGGATATACTTGCATTTATATTTTCTATGCAAAGAGACTTACGAGTGAAATATAATACAGTACAATGAGCAGCTGAGTGTTAAAGGATGTGAAATGAAATCCTTCTGTTGTTCCTCCGACTGACCACACTCAATCTGTTGAAACTATTATCAGTTGTAATTTGCATTTTGTATTAACGTAATTTCCCTCTTCAGCATGTTCAGTGAGCAAAGTGGGGAAAAAACCTGGACGCCTCCACGAAAGCGTGATTTTGTTTGCTCTGTCAGAGAACATAAAGCTAATAAAAACAGTGATTAGTATGGTCAATATTATCGATTTAACCATGTACTGTGTCTGTATATTACCTGATCTAAAGCCAATACTGCTGTTAACTCGTTTAAAAGTAGAGAAGGGGGACTTTACACTGTTCACAATGTTCACACAGTTGAGAAGACTACCCCTAGTTGGTGAATTGAAATTTCGCGTTGAGGAGGCGTTTTCGGTGTTTTTTACCGGTTGTAGGCAGGGAATTATAAGTTGCAACTTCGCCTTCGAACGCAGCATATGTATGCCCATGAGGAAAAAGGAAGCAAGTGTGTTCTAGGGACAGGGCTCATTTCTAAGCTGGAAAAATATAAACAGAGACTTGGAATGAAGCTGCCAAATCCATTGCATGGCAATATTATAAATCACAGCAGGTTCTCATCATTGCAGGTTTGCTTTCATACAGACAAATTCCTTATGTACCGCCAAACAGCTGCACAATTCTACACATCAGTTTTGCAGAAAGCACAAGGAGATAATAGGTTTTATTGTTCTTTATGGCTCTTTATTATTCTACTGAATGTTCATTCAATCAAGTAATAGTTTTTTCAATACGTCTCCTTCCTTTTGCTCAGTGGTACAGGTTTCCTTTCAGTTGATTCTGCTTGCGTTTGAATGCCTTCTTCACTCTGTGTATTGAGAAGACATTCTGTCTCAACTGCAGACCACAAAATTACTTGAAACTTGAAACAGGAAGTAATGTGGCGGAAGTTCAACCAAGTTCAACCAATAACATTATTTGCCATACAGCCCTCAAAGCAGATAACTTTAATACGTTGTCCATATTCCACTAGCCGCAGTAGGGTTCGTGTGTTCATATAGCAAGGGAAAGGAGAGACAGCATTTATAGACACATTTCAGTACAGTGAAATTCTTTCCTTCACATATACCGGCATGTTAACATTTCTGGAGCCCAACAGTTGCAGCTTGGCAGTGCTAGGATTCAAACTCACCACCTTCTGATCAGTAGGCCAAATTTAGGCCTTTCATTTACTACTACTAAACATATGCTTTATGGTGTTTCCACATTTGCTGTGCACATGCGTTATGTATGTAAATTCACATTAACTACTGCATTATTTTTATGCGTGTGTGTCTGCAGGTCTTAGAAGCAAGCCGACTGGGTTTCTCTCCTGCTGTAGGCTATGAGTTGAACCCGTGGCTCCTCCGACTCGCAAGATTTCATGCTTGGAGAACCGGCCATTATGGGAAAGTCTCTTACAAGAGGGAAGACCTGTGGAAGGTGGGGTGTTTGATTGTACAGGGCACAAAAGAATCTCAGTTCTGTTTCTGCTTTAGAGAACATTTGTAGAAATCATATTTTTTATGGCATGTTGTGTTTACAGGTGAATCTTTCAGGCTATGAGAATATCACAGTGTTCTTGGCTCCAAGTGTGGTAAGTGTCTTAATGATTTTCATAGACACTGATATACACACATGGTCATAAACAAAAATATTTGCATAAAGTATTTTACTGAAAGCATCACCTTCCTTTAGCTCACACTTTTGCAGAAGAAGTTACTAGCTGAGCTCCCTGAAGATGCCATGATTGTTGCTGGACGCTTTCCCTTCCCTGATTGGACGCCATGCAGGATAGAAGGAGACGGTGTGGACAGAGCCTGGGCCTACCATGTACAAGCGCTCAGAAAACACCATCTGTCTTCAAAGGACAGCAAGTCAACCGAGCAAACCAGCTGATCCAGGGGTCATGTGACTTTTTAAAAAAAAACATTTTAGAGAACAAAATGGGACTTTCCAGCCCTACTCTTTTAGTGATTTTATGATGGTTTTACTAGACAGTTTTATTGCTGCAGAAGGAATGTGTTGTATACTGATGTAACTTTCACTTTCACTATTGCATACTGTTCACACATGCTTGTACTACTATTGTATTTAGAGTTTAGGATGATGCAGGATACCAAACACACTTGTTGATCTTCTGGTCATGTGACTTGGTGGTATCTGTAGCCACACTCAATGGCCGGTTTATTATGTACTCCTAAATTATGATAATGCCTACTTCCCTTTTAGCAGCACCACACACTAAAATGTCACTTCCTGTCAGTGTCTACTTTATGCAAATTACATCTGGCCAGCAATAGTATTATGGTGGTCAGTGACCACTGGTAGTTGGTGTACAGGAGGGCTAACGAGAGATACTATAGAGAGGCTATAATCAATGTGCACCTATATAACGATGTGCCTGATAAAATGAACAGTGAATGTATGTATAAGCTAAGCAGATCTAATAAAGTAGCCACTGAGTGTATAGTATACTTGCGTAGTTTCCAGTATTTACTTGACAATAAATATATAATATGTTTGTGTCTTCATACTGATACAGTATTATAAAGTACTCTGGTATTTCAGGCAGATTAAGTGATAAAACTTGTTTACCGGAAGTGTTCCTTTTATGTAATGTGTAGAAGCCCCAAATCTGCATTTTTCAAATGACTCTTTGTGTCTGAGTGTGTGTGTGTGTGTGTGGGTGAGTGAGTGAGGTCTTTTTGAAGCACCCAGGTTACTTCCTGCTTCTCTGTGTGACCTAATTCATTTCATACATGCTTAACAAAAAATAAATGAATGTATTTGATTCCTCTTTATAGTTCTTTTTTTAATATAGATTTCATCATTATAGTTGTCGTCATATGTGTACATTTTTGTGGTTGTTTAGATGTTAAATGGTGATCTCAGAGGAAACTGAGTAAAAGGAGAACATCTACATTGTGACATGCATGCATGAGCATGATGAAATATGGGTGCCACTACCTGTGTGTAAAGATGCCTCATCAGTCCATTAATCTACTGGATCAACATATCCGTGGTAGGGGCTTGTATCCAACAGGTCTACTAATCATTTAGGAATGAGAAAATGAGTAATACAGCAATGTGTCAGTTACATTAATGACCAATCTAGCTTGGTCTGACCAGCTGATAAACGTAGTCAAGCTTGTACTCCATCTGCCAGCTTGATAGTTATTTGTTTAAATGGATAGATAAATACTAGCATTAGTAGCAGTTAGTTTTAACAGTAACTGTTTAGTTTCTGCTAGCTTATACCAGCTGGCGATGATGGTTTACCAATTTGACCTGCTCGGCCTGTGTTTTATCAGATTATGGTGGATTTTTCAGCAGGGAAGGCTTTTGTAAAGATCAACACAGAGGGTCAGGGAAAACTTACACAATGCCTTCCTGATACTGAAGTAAATGTAGAATTGTTGGTCAAAATTCTTAGATTAAAAAGAAAAATACCCAGGTAACTGATGCGTCAAACGTCAGCCATGTTGGGCCACCAAACTTTCAGCCACTTTTAAATCTACTTTGTGAACACTGGTCCAACACTGAAAGGCACACTTCATGAGGAGGCCAGTGTCATTTAGCTATCTGGGAAGTCTGTTTTATTGCTAATAAAACAGAATTTATATTATTTATTTATATTTTAGTGTTGGAAAGTTTGTCACAGTCCTACTGTACACATTGTCTTTATAAACTGCAACTTTGGGCTGTTTATTCGAGCTCTCCCTGGTTAAACTTCTAAGTGGCTAAGTGCTTTTAGTGTTCATGTTATGTACACTTCCAGGGCGTCTGATTTTGTCACACGTCTTGATGCGGCCGGTTTCATCCGGCCCAAGATTAAGATTTCACTTCCGGTGGGGAGGGGCGCTCATGCGGAGAGAGGAAGCTACGAGGCCTGCACGAAAAAAAGAGCTATTCTACAAACTACAGGAGTGGCCCAGTTACTTTCTGTCGCGCTGAAAAAACGGGGCCGAGTGCTATTTTAATATCACAACGCAGATTTTGTATCTAGCGGTACGATAAGGCTGTTTGGCGATTTTGCACGCGCGTGTTGACCTGCATCCGGGAGGCGGGTGGTTGTCACTCCTCACAGCCCCCGTATTGCAGCAGGATCAACAATAACAAGTGTCGCCTTAGCGAGCGCAGGGACTGAGCCAGGCCCCGGGTCTGTGGTAAACATCATCGCGATGGCGTGTCTCGGGGTTTATTATAGATGGTGAGAGATTTGCCCGGTGAAAGTCGGGCAGTATGAGCCAGCACATATTCAGACTGTAGCCTCAGAAACGCAGCAGCCGGAGAGAACAGAGACCGGACATGGTGAGTCGACATTCTTTCACATCCAAATGCTTTGGGATTTTTCTCCCCTCAGCTAGTTTACAGTTCACAGTTAGTGTTAACTGTGGTGACACAAAACAAACAAGTCATATAGCTCTTTCCGTTTGTATCTGAGGCTTGGAGTAACGTTCTTTTATGGCGCTTCCTTGTTTTTACAGTATCGCCTCAATATTGTCTCCTATCCTGATTTAGTGCTTCCGTGTAAATGACAGAGTCTGAGGGACGGATAGTTACCTGCCTCTGGGTATGGGTATGGGTAAGGTTATAGTTATGGGTTGTTTTTCGAAACTGTGTGCTAATTGTGTAGCAGAATACTCCGTTAAAGTTACAATTCAGCGTCTGTGCTAGTTCAGCTAAATAACGGTCAGTATTTGAACGGCGACTTAACGGCCACTGGAGTCCGTTGGAAGCGTCGCGTGCCTCCGCCTCGGTGCGCGGTATGAACACGATGCAGCGCGCGACGTGTCGTGACTCATACAAAGAATTCAGCCTCAGTATGGCTCCTCGACCTCTTCCTCAAATTCTCTTCCTCCTTCGTACTTTTACAAACAGGCCCAGGCAAATACCGTGTGAACTATAAAAAGAGGCACATTTCTGAGGAAAAACATGAAGACAGAAAGTGTAGTTTGTGTTTAATCTGTAGACTAAAGGCAGGGAAAGCAGTCTGCCTGCACCTTTGACATATCTGGCTATCTTTGCTGTGTTCACAGGCGTCAGAGGAGGCCTCGTTGCAAGCACTAGAAAGTCTTATGACTGAGTTTTTCCACAGCTGCACTACTAATGATCGCAAGAGAGAGATTGGTGAGTATTTCTTTATTTTTTTTTTTTTATCTTTAGCAATCACGTCATCCTGATCAGCGTAGTGTCCCAGGAACACTGGGTGTAAGGAAGGAATACATCCTGGATGGGACATCACGGCACACCATCCACATGTGCATTCAAACGCTCGTTCATGCCTGCTGGCATGTTTTTGGGAGATGGGAGGAAAGCAGAGTACCCAATCGAAACCCATGCAGACACAGGGAAGACACCGAATGCATGAAAAATGTGCAGAGAAACGCCACCCAGATAGTAACACAAGCTCCAGGATCAAACAGGAGACTGCACCACTGGGCAGCCCGCTTTATTTATCTGTTTATATTTATTTCACCCTATTTAGTTTCAGTTTGTCTTTCAATTTAGTCTTTGGTAATTCACACCCAATTTATCCACTAGTTAGTAAAGGCTAACAGAGACAAATAAAGCCAGCCAGTGTATCAACTTGAGCAGCCGCTTGTGCAACCTCAGAGTGCAGCTGAAAGAGCTTGGAGGAGCTTCCTGATCCCTGTGACGAGAGAGGGGAACGCCAACCTCATACCTAATGCCCTGTGGCAAAACCAGCCGCTTGGACAATATATATCGAGCACATCAGCCTATTCCATATGTGAAGTGGAACACCTGGGTGGCAGTCTATCCTGAGACAACATCCTCAGTTGTTTCCCCGGGGATATGTCGGCTCCCTCTCACCCAGAGAGCAGGACTTTCGGATTCCTGGCCAGGGATGGTTAGGTGTTGTCAGTGTTATTGTGCGTGGTGGGCAAAATAGATGTGTACCAGGACTCGTCATTGAGACGATCGTGAGCTGCTTCTTTTACTGATCTGCATTCTATTTTAGATAGGATAGTTAGGTTTCCTACTTGGAACTTACCGATAAGGCAGAATCCGAGGGCCTAGCATTGTATCTGACAGTGATACAGGTGCCATAAGTCAGTTGTAGGAAAAAGAGAACCATCCAAACATCACACCATTTATACTACTGGTAAATGTGCACTTTATACATTAGATTTCATTGTTTGTGATTGACATTTATTATTTACCACTCAAACAAAGTTCTCTTCAGTGTTTGAGTGTAGTGCATTTGACAAAACCACATGTGGTTGTTAACAGCACTTCATGCAAATATGACTGACCAAGAAGTCACTAACCGCCTGTGAGGAACCTTTGTGTCAGAACTTTTGATACGTATGTGTTTTTTGCACTCTCAAAAGTCACGGGGTGCATTTGTGATGTGCAAAATTTTCACTTACTTGAAATGCAGCTTAACTTAGATTGCGTATGAAATTATAATTTCGATATTGAACTTGCCACTATTATTAAAATGGTGTTTTTTAATGGTGTAAACATTTGTGCTGTACTTTGTAGAGGAACTGCTGAATAGTTTTGCTGGCCAGCCGGGCTCCTGGAGACACTGCCTCTACTTCCTCTCCAATAGCAGAAATGAATATGTCATGATGTATAGTCTTACAGTATTTGAGGTGAGTTTACACACACACATTGACATACATTGTAAGACTTGATGTATAGCTACCGTATACTAACCCTGATATTCATTTTTAGAACCTGGTCAACAAAATGTGGGTCGGTGTAGCCAGTGAGGATAAAGCAGAGCTTCGTAGCTGCTTGCCAAAGTTGTTGCTGTCCCAGCATGCTCTGTTGCCCTTCTTCATCAGAAATAAGCTCTGTAAAGTCATCGTGGACATCGGACGCCAGGATTGGCCAATGTTCTACCATGACTTCTTTAGCAATACTTTACAGGTACCTGAAATATGCATGTGTATTTGGAGAACTGCAGTTGTAGATTTAGAAGGAAATATCACATTTCTCTTAGCTTACTTCTGAGTTAGTCTCATCGCAGTTCCCTTTTTCTCCGTTTTTAAATATCTACCTGAATATTTAGGTAGTTAAACAATTTTACACAATATGGCCAAAGGTATGTGAACACCTCACCATCACACACATGTGCTTCTTGAACATCTCATTCCAGATTTTGTCCCCCTTTGCTGTTATAGTAACGTTCCCTCTTCTGGGAATGTTTTCCACTAGATTTTGGAGCGTGGCTGTGGGGATTTGTGCTCATTCAGCCTCAAGAACATTAGTGAGGTCAGGCACTGATGTCAAGTGAGGAGGCCTGGGGTGTATTCAGTGTTCCAGTTCATCCCAAGGGTGTTCAATGGGGTTGAGGTCAGGACTCTGTGCAGGACACTTGAGTTACATTTACATTTATGGCATTTGGCAGACGCCGTCATGTTTATGCCCCTTAGTTCCTGTGAAGGGAGGTTGTAATGCTACGGCATATAAAGACATTCTATACAATTGTGTGCTTCCAACTTTGTAGCAACAGTGGAAAACCCTCATATGGGTGTGATGGTCAGGTGTCCACAAACTTTTGGCCGTATAGTGTATTTCCACCTTTTCATGAGAGTAGGGGATGGCACAATAATATTAGCAGATGTAAGAACTGCTTGCCAGCAGTGGCAGTTGTGAAAATTCAGCTGAATGGTGATTTTGCAGTAATGTGCAGTAAATTTTTTTTTTTTTTTTTTTTTTTTTTTTTAAACAAAAAAAAAAAAAAAAACAATGTTTCACTGTTAATCTGTTGCTCAAAGTGTCTGAATGTGTCAGAGTGCTGACTGGTGCAGGAGAGAAAACAAAACACATTTAATCACTTTCAAATTACTGTAGACCTTTAATCCTTGCAGGTAAAAATTTCACCCTTTTTTCTCATTTGCCTGAAAGGCAAAATTGCTGTTTTTGACCATTTTCTGGTATGTGTGTGTGTGTGTGTATATATATATATATATATATATATATATATAATGTGTATATATATATAATGTATATATATATATATATATATATATATATATATATATATATATATATATATATATAATGTGTATATATATATATATATATATATATATATATATATATATATATATATATATATATATAATGTATATATATATATGTGTATATATATATATATATATAACAGGTTTACTCTATACTTGTCTAATATTGGATAAGTCGAAAACACTTTTGACTTCTTGGTAGTGTCAGTTAGTATTGGCAAGTTCAAAACACCTGCATAAATCATTCCAGATTCATATGTCAGTTGGCTCATCTCCCATTTTATTGGGGAGAAAAAGACTGCTCTTTTGGCATATTTTTGAGTGATACCTTGTACCCCGATGTCAAATTGCTGAGCTTCTATACAACACGTGTAAAGGTTGGCAGGTCTGGTGATATAGTATAATCGGAGCAAATGTCACTGGCTATTGTGGCAATACTTTTGTAAAATCAAAACTTTAGAATGGTTTTTACTGGGTTGAGCAAATAGCATGCACAGATGACAGTCAGTCTTCAGAATCAGGAACATGCAGGTATGTGGTATATAATATGAGTACACAGTCATCCACTCCCTGGGAATTCATATACTCGTTTGCTTCCCTTAGAGTGTTGGAAAGCACTTAACTTTTTTTTGTTTACCCCCCTGCCCTGCATTCACACTAGGAAGAGAGAGGTTTCATTTACTATGTTCATGATATAGAGGGAAATTCTGGGATCAGCAGCAAGAGATTGTATGACTGTATTGATCTAAATCACACAAGAAGATAAGATCCCTTTTTTTTTTTTTTTTTTTTTTTTTTTTTTTTTTTTTATTCTGTTTCATCTCGAGCTCTCTTCCTCATATCTTCTCATAGTGTTCTTCTTTGTCACTGTTTCCTCTGTTTTGCTAATTAGGAATCTAGGTTTAGACTTGTTTTTCTATCAAGTTTTTCTGTAAAGTATCATACAAATAAAACTGAATTGAATTTAAAATTGTATGCGAATTAGTTAAAATGTGGTGAAGTGACAAACTGGAGAAGTAACTTTTATTATTATTGTCTCCTCTGATTTCCTCAGACCATTTCTTTAGTGCAGGTTGTTGAATATCCCTCAATTTTCTGCTTACACACCTTCAGTTCCTCCCTGGTCCAGTTTAACAGTGTTGATTGTGCACGAAAAGGGAAGAAACATAATATTGTGTTTTTTTTTTTTTGTTTTTTTTTTTAAACCTTATCTTGTTTTTTTTTTTTAGTTTTTTTTTTTTTAAACAATATTAAAATACATTTGTCCCACTGCAATTTCTTATCAGAACATGAAAAAAGCTGATCAGTGCATGCTCATAAGCACCACAGTAGCAGTCTGTTCACAGTCATGAGAAACAAACCAAGTTTACAGGCAGTAGATATCAGCCGGTAAAGAAATACGGTATCAAAATGGAAATGTTCAAAACAGGCTTTGCTCTTAAAGTTTGCAGACCCAGATGACTCAACTCAAGAACTGGCTGTTAAGACACAGTTTTTCTGGATGGTTTGTGTGTAGCTTTAACTTTTGTGAGTCATTTCTCTTAAACTGTTTCCAGCAAAGTGACATATTTTCTACACTTATGTATTTCCTGTGCTGTTATATTCATTTCTAGTACTACGTGTGGAGGAGAGTGAGTGTCAGTATCAAGGGCTGATATTGTCCTAATACACTGGATGGGATTGGATTTGTGTTGTATTACAGTTTCATCCACTGATGCCAGTCAGCATCACACGCTAAAATACATGACATTAACACGGTTTTTGTTGTTGTTCTTTCGGCTGCTTCTGTTAGGGCTTGCCACAGCAGATCATTGTTTCAATTCAACATGTTTCAATTTTGGCACAGGATTTACGCAGAATGCCCTTCCTGATGCAACCCTCCCCAATTTTATCCAGGCCTGGGGCCCGGCACTGAGAGTACACTTCCAGTGGCTGGGTTACACTAACACAGTGTTTCCATCAGTTAAAGTAAATTAAATGTGTGTGTGTGTGTGTGTGTGTGTGTGTGTGTGTGCGCGTGCGCGCGCTAGTTGGTGCAGTCCCCTACTCTGGCACCCCTGGGTTTGGTTCTATTGAAGATGACGTCAGAAGAGTTGGTGTGTCCGAGGGAAGATTTGAGCGTTGCTAGAAAAGAGGAGCTGAAAAAACTCCTACTGGAACAGATACCCACTGTATTAAACCTACTGACTGGTGAGACCCACAGACACACTCCTCTGTTCAGTTTAACTCCTCTTTGTTTTTGACATGGCTCAGAGAAATTGCCAGAACTTACGGTTTTGGGTTTGAGTGTGTTTGAGTGTGTGCGAGATGATAAATTGTTGATCTTTTGTATTTTTGGTATTCAGGTATTCTGGAAACTGTTTGGGATAAACACAGTGTATCGGTAACGACGCCTCCGCCATCACCTACATCAAGAGAGACGGGTGAGTCATGTGTTGTGCTTTCTTCTTCTGGCTTTGGGTTTTACTGCATTTGATTCCCTGGAGCATTTGCAAGAATTTGACCAAAATCCCCTTACCCAGCACGCATGCACTAGCGAAATCTGGGGAATTTGAGTTTGTTTTTTTGTGGGGGTCATTTATGACGCGTCTCGCTTCATTAGGTGTACTGACGGGCGATGCCACTCCGCTGGGGCTGGAGTCAGAGAGTAGCACGTTGTGTCTGCTGGCTCTGGAGTGCTTGGCTCATCTCTTCAGCTGGATCCCTCTGTCCTCCTCCATCACACCAGCCCTCCTGGCCTCCATCTTCCACTTCGCTCGCTTCGGCTGCCAGCTGCCAATCAAAACCAAGCCTCCACCCACTTCCAATGGAGACTCTGCCCCCGGCAGCCTCTTAGCCAATGGGAGCCAGGGAAGGACAGGACACATGGTGGATCACGCCAAGCGGGCCCAGTTAGGCATCATGGCTATGAACTGCATTAACGAGCTGATGTGTAAAAACTGCGTGCCACTGGACTTTGAGGAGTTTCTGCTCCGCATGTTTCAGCAGACTTTTTACCTCCTACAGAGACTCACAAACTCACACACCAACATACACACAGTCAAAAACAGACTGCAGGAGTTGGATGAAAGGTAAGGGCACAGGCAAAAAAAATGAAAATGCACACTTGCATATACAAACTAATAAGCTGCAGAGCCGAGAACTGACCACACACAGTCCGGTGATGACTTCCCCCATTTTCTTACTTTTTCTTTCTCTTCCACTTTAACTACTGCCCTGGTTCAGTTATTTGGAGAAGTTCACAGATTTTCTGCGACTCTTTGTAAGTGTCCATCTAAGGAGGATCGAGTCCAACGCTCAGTTTCCTCTGGTGGAGTTTCTGGCTTTACTCTTTAAGTACACCTTCAACCAGGTAAAAACATCCACACCAATTCTCTTCCCTACACCACCACTCTCTCTTTCCAATCAGTGTCTGAGTATTCTGCATTTGATATTTATAGCCAACCCATGAGGGCTACTTGGCTTGCTTGGATATATGGAGTATATTCCTGGACTACCTAACCACCAAAATCAGGAGCCGACTGGCCGACAGAGATAGTGACTTAAACAGGTGTGTGTTTCTGTAACCCTTGATTGGTTTGAAAGTCAATGCAAAGCTTCAAATACAAATTGCAACCCAGGAAATCACGTCGTCCAACACACAGCTTTCCACACAGAATTCACTTAACTAAGCGCATATTTCCAATTCGGACAACTTTGGCTGTCAACTTAAGTTTCCACAATCATACTTCCTTCCTTTTCAGATAATTAAATCTCACTTGGTGTAGGCATGACAGGAAACATATCGACAGCCTTCTAGATATTTGCCTACCATGAGTTCTCTAATTTCCACCACGTCTGCTATTACAGTTCCCTAAACCTCAGTGACCATATGGCACAGTTTTTCTTTGTGGACAAAATTCACTACTACTGCGCCTATGTTCACGAACTACAGTGTTGAGATTGATGTACTTTGTGACTCAAATTCACCTTGGTTGGAAAGGCTTGTTTTATTTAGTCATAGCTCCATTGCCCAACAGGCATCTGATGTCTTTTGTACACTTTTCTGGCCACAAGCTTCAGGACCTTGATGGTTGCAATATAATTAGTTCTCCACCTTTCCATGTATACACATTTACATAAACCAGTTTCCAGAAGGAAAACCGCTTTTGAACACCATGACACTGAGCTTTTCAGAGCAAGATATGGTCACTGGATTAAAAAAAAAAAGTGTTTAGCTTTTAGTTTTGTTTAAAGTAAATGATGAGGAGATATGGTTGTGTGTTTGCAATGCCATATCAAATATCAAACTACCTCTTCTTCTGAAATTAGCCAGCTCTTGGCTACATTTAGTGACAAAGCAAATACTAGAAGTCTGGCTTGCAAGACTAATTTTAATGAATCTGGTTATCTTTAACAAACACTGGAGCCATTTTTGATATTTAAGTTTTGCTGATTATGCAGTGTTGATGGTTCTGTTTCTTCAGATAAGCAGGTATGTTGATTTTAATATTGGTTGTTTACAGGTATAAGGATGCTTTAGTGATGCTGCTCAGAGAGGTCCTGAACCGTATTCAGTTCAGGTTGAACCAGAGTCAGCTGGAGGAGCTGGACGATGAGACTCTAGATGATGATGTAAGACACATACACAGACATTGTCTGTTTTGTAGTGTGTATCTTTTCAGTGTCTCTGCAGTGCTTCTTTAGATTTTTTCCAGTGTACTTGAGGAATGATGTTGGTGGGTTGTATTTTCGGACTGAACATTCTATCTTTGGTTGCTATAGCAACAAACTGAGTGGCAGCGATATTTGCGCCAGAGTTTGGAGGTGGTTGCCAAGGTGATGGAGCTGCTCCCATCTCAGACCTTCTCCATTCTGGTAAGTGTGTGTAGCTATATACTATATTCATTTTTTTTTTCTTTTCACAAAGCATTTTAGCAAGTCTAATTTGGTAAATAGACTTATAATTAAGTCTAATTATAACCCAGTGAATCACATGAAAACATGGTGCGCATCAGGACACTACGTCCATCACTGCTCTTAGCATATTCATCATGTGCATCATGGTAAAGAATATCTTTGTGTGTTTTAGTTCCCAGTGCTTCAGGAGGATTTGGAGGTTTACCTTGGGCTGCAGCAGTTCATCGTTACAACAAGAACAAGTGAGCCTTGTTCATCTCTTCACAAAATGTTGCATGCATACTCTGCTCAAATGTCAACAGCAAACGTAGAAGTTTGAGAGTCAAGTTTGTTTGTTTTACATCTAACGTCACTATGTGCCGTCAACACCATCATGTCTTTAAACAAAAAAGAAAAAGAAAAGAAAAGTACAAAACATGGCTATTGTTCAATATTACATTTGGCCAATAACAAATCAGAATGCTAGACTGAGTGTTTTTTCAATAGCCTCATTTAAGTAAGGAGTTATATTACCTTAATATAATATATTTAGAAAGCTTCTCGCTGTACTGGTAACTTTAACTGCTTTCCCTCAGAGCATTTTTCTAAATTAAGTTGAATAATGGTTACATGCTCTAATCATATTTCATTCTTTTGCACTTTCAATATGCTGCCACCTAGTGTTTTAACTCTGTAATTAAGATTGGGTGTAATCTTTCCTTCACAGGTGTTTTCAGTCACCTAAAGTAATGAAAGGGTGTATATTAGAGGAAAAAACCTAATATGTTATTAGGATTAGCTGAAGCAGGCATGTTTGCTGCTAGTCCTGTCTTCCCGTTTATCCTTTATTGATGCATAATTCAGACATTCAGGCATGGGCAGCTGTTTATTAAGGCTGTGCGAAAGCACATTTTTCTTAAAATATTTTTTGAGTGGCTAGCTGATTAATAAGTCTCAATTAATCATATTAACAACTAAAGTAATATATTAAAATGAAATGCAAAACTACAGTGAAACTAAATATAGAAATACCTCCAAAATGATCTGATGGGGAAAAAGTAGCTTGTTTTTTCTATGCAACATTTATGTGACAAAACTTAAGCCGGTAGGAACAGTGAGTGCCCAGTTCTCAAAAATAGCTCTACAACTTCTAATTTGTCTCCAGAACTAAAGTCACTAAACTGAAAGTTAAAAACTAAATAAGTTTCTTTAAAAACGAAAATAGAAACCAACAGTGCACTAAGTAAAACTATATGTACTAAGTAAAAACAACTGCTCACAATACATAGAGGTTCTGCATTCATTGTCTTGAACAGTTCTTTGTTAAAAGGCTTAGTGCTTTCAGAGTAATTTTTTTTTTTTTTTTTTTTTTTATGGTCATAACTGAGTGATTAGTTTTATTTATCATAATTTATGGGTTTGCGTTGGTCACTTTCTTTCTTCATTGTTTTTAAAAATATTTTTTTAATTAACGCCAATAACATAAAATGACTCGTTTTCACAAAATATTCTTGAAGGTATTCTTAGTCCTGGTGAACTAGAATGAGTACGTGTTTTTGCTAGAGACTCCAGAATGCTTCTGTAAGTCGCTCTGGATAATGGCGTCTGCTAAATGCTGTAAATGTAATAAAAGTAAGCAATTTAAACTCAGTAGAATATTCCATATATAAACGTGCAGTAATCCATGCAGATTATATCATTTGAAGGCAATCATTATGCTGAGGTTTACGTTATTCGTCTTATGCGTAAATTTACACACACTCAGGAGTAGGATATGAAAGTTTTTTTTTTTTTTTTTTTTGAATTTACAAGATTTTCTCTACTAAATTACTAAATTTCTCGTTTATGCACTCATACAAACGAGTCACACATACACCCGTTCGTATAAATGAGGCCCGTTGTGTAAGAAGTTTAGCTCTCTCACTTGGATGGGTCCTGAGTCACTGGTTGTTGAAACTACTGGGTGATTTTGGTGACATCATCATGACTGGTAAGCTGTGAAGTGCTATTGTAAGTGTCTAACCTTTGCATTGCACAAGTTTTGCAGCTGGTTTAAAGTAACACATGCGATTCAGCTACTGGCGTAGTGGTGAACAACAGCATATGAAAAGAACAGTGTTGATTCTGCAGCATTTGCACTCGGGCAACTACAACATAACAGTACGCTACTTTTCTAACTTATACGCTGTGACTGTATGAATTGTACCCTATGACCTCATGCACAAAACTGAAGCGTAGCTAGTCTACGGAAGAACAAGTGCAGAAACAACATGGGAAAACCATGAGTGAATTTTAAAATGACCCAAATGTTTGCTTGTAATGAGAAGAAACAAATTTGTCCTAAACAAATATGTAATATTATTTATTAAATATTAATTTCCCAAGTACTAAACAGACTGGGAGTAAATGTATAAAATGAATGAATGGGGCGAGTGAGTCACGGCTGCACATGCTGTTACGCTCCAGATTAGTGACTCAATATGCATAGAACACATTTCTCCAATTTTCACCCACAAGTGGCTTATGAGCTGCTCTCAGCAGAACAACAGAAGCACTGCCATGACAAATTATTTAACCAGCCATTAATATTACTGGTTTCCTGTTAACTCTGCTCTTGGCATCCTTATGTGATCAGAATTGTGTACTAAATAACAAACATTTATGCACAGGTCATCAGCCAAAATGCAGATGAGTTGTGATTCATAAGCATCCACTAGAAAAATTTAGCTACCACAGTCTGCTTCAGTAATATAAAAATTTTAATAACTTTACATTTTATTCCTTACAAAATTGGTTAAAGAATTCTGAGAGAGAACTGAGATTTCAGTTCTAAACCAAGAATCGTATAGCCCTCCTGACCGATACTGAAAACAATAACGCATTGACAGATATTAGAAACAAAAAATAAATCTAGTTTAAAAATCACTAGGTTTCACTAGACCTCACTATTTGGTTTATTAATTAATTATCATTCTCACCTAATCCTGCTACTGATTGGGCATATTTTGTGAATCACAGACATGACCCTCACCTTGATATGTCCAAGTAGCTTAGTACCTCTCTAGTTTTTCCTGAACAGAAAGAAAAAAACTCACATTCTGTCAAAGCCTTTACTATTTTAGCGGATTAGATTTGGTAGATCAAATCAAATTTGTGTACTCCTCTTGTTGCCAGGCAGCTGCGTAAGCAGAAGTAAACTAGTAATACAGAAAGTAGTATCAGTACCCTGAACTTTCTGCAGTGTGGTTAGCCTGCCCCTTAGTTTCACATTTTTATGAAATTTCAGTAGTGAAGTTACATAAATCTGTGGTTGATTTCAGGCCTTGATGACTAACTAGGCACTAAACTCTGTAGAAGTATGTTTTTTCCTCTTTACAGACAGGTCTGTGGTCAAAGAGCCGTTTCTTCATGTCCTGCTTTCGGTTCACTGATACCGTTTACAACCTGTCAACCCCCAAAATCACATATAGATTTTTGAAAAACAGCTACTGAGCAGATTTGTTGTAAGAGTGACACACTGGCTCTAGATGAAAAAAGGAAAAACTAGCAAAGGTTGCAGCAAGACAGCATAACTCAAAGACCTGACTTTAAGGAGAAAGTGTACGTGACTGGAGAGAGGTACAACATATGTAACAGAAAGTGTGCAGAGATTGGTCTGACAAGAGTTACAACAGATGCATCAGGAAGAATGTGTGAGCTATGGACTGTAGGCAAATATTAATATAAAACTGAAGCTGTTCAGAAAAAAAATTTGCAGTATATTATATTCAGGAAGTGATATTTCTCAGTATTGCTATCTTAATCTTAAAGTTTTGCTTTTTTTTTTTTTTTTTTTTTTTTTTTTTTTTTTTTTTTTTAAACTTGTGATGATTAATGAACAACTCAGAAACCTAACACTCTAAATATCTTGTTTCTATGAATTTCATTTTGTACTAAGGGTATGCAAACATTTGCACTCAACTGAAATATTAATTTCTATCACAGTAAAAGCTAACAAAGTCCACAGAACTACCTGGACAACAAACCCACTCTGCTATCAGGGTCTCAAAGCTTATGATTTTTGGCTGCGTACTCATCAGTGAGGAGAGTTTAGTAAGTCACAAACAGCAGGTCTGTCTGTGCAAACTCTGCATGAGGGCGTTAGCACCTTTGAAAATTTGAGTTTCCAAATACTGTCTTGCACGATTTAAAAGGCCTGCTTCCCAGAAGAATAATATGACATTCCCTGAGCAGCAAACACCACTCCTATCCAGTGCAGAGAAGCACTATGGTAGTGAATTCATGTTTCTTGGTAGTGCATGCGTTAATGCACGTTGGTATTTTTTATTTTTTTGGTGGGGTGTGTTTACAGCTTCTGTATGTGCGAGTGCAATGTGGTCTTTTTGCTTATGTTTGTTCTCTTTTGTTGAGTGTGTGTTTCACTTCACTGTTAACTTTCCTGTGTCTGTTTGTGTGTAGATCGCAGGCTGAACATCACAGCAGAAGCTGACTGTAGGAAGCTGCACTGTGCGCTGAGAGATTTGAGCTCCCTGCTGCAGGCCGTAGGGCGTTTGGCTGAGTTTTTCACCGGAGATGTCTTTACTGCTCGCTTCAACGATGCCCTGGCTATTGTCCAGAGGTCTGTTACCCGTTTCTAAAAGCTCAAGTTTTTCACATAACTCATAATAAGTTGGTCATTTTAATAGAAAATTCTGATATCCATTATTTAGGCAAAAATTTAAATACAGTGCTTTTATAAATACAGTAGCAGCAAAAATGCATGTAGTCAATACAGAAATGTGCAGAAATTGCAAAGAGAGTGGGATGGTGTTCGTCTGAGTGTGCGTGTGCGTGTGTGTGTGCGCATGTTTGTTGTCAGTCCAGTCTCTGAGTATTGAGGAGTCTGATGGCTTGGGGGAAGAAACTGTCACACAGCCTGGCCATGATTTGGTACCTTTTGCCAGAAGTCAGGGGGGTGAAGAGATTGTGTGAGGGGTGTGTGGGGTCCTCCACAATGCTGCAGATGCAGCGTGTTTTGAAAATGTCTATGATGGAGGGAAGAGAGACTGTCTCACTGTCCACACTTGTAATAACAAGATCAAAGCCTAAAGAATCACTAGTATTTGCCACAGTTTATTTCCAGTAATAAAACAGAAAAGTCAGCTCAAACATGTAACATTTCTTTTTTTTTTTTATTAACAGCAGCAGTAACCATTTAGCAGTGTTCATTAGCTCCTTTGCTTCTGACTACAGAATAATGTAAGATTCTCACAGGGGCTGTAGCTCAGATGGTTAAACACAGTCATGGCTTTATATTGCAATGAAAAAGAGATTTAAAGATTTTAAGAAAGTTCCACAAGAACCTGAGAACTTGGAGAATGCTGCTGCTGATCATGACATGCCCAACAGGCACCCTTTTAGCAAGTTATACATGCCAAGTTACACAAAGCACTAAATAGTCTACAGATGAACATACTGTTCAAGTTTCGAAATGCCTGCTGAAAGCTGACTGGCTGATGGAAGCCATGATTTTTTTTAATTGACCAAGTCGCTGTTAAATGTCAACACAGCGATTGGCACGTAGAAGCAGTATATCCAATTTCAGCTTGATCAGACTTACGATCAGCTATTTGAACTTAACCTTGGCCTTACGTATGACCACTCACTCCCCAAGCTTCCTCAGAATGTTGTCCTAAATATTTAGCAAGCATGAAAAGCATCATTGGAGGAAAAACCTCCAAGAATGCTGTTGTTACAACTACCATTTTCATATACTCCTCATGCAATAACAGAATTGGCTTTATCACCTTATCAGCAAGCAGAGTGTGTGTAAGAGAAAACGCACAAGTTCTATTAGTGCCAGTACTAACACAATTAGCCTTATATTTCTGTAACACATAGAGGTGTAGTCAATATAATGACACATGTATGGCAAGAAATATCAGTTGATTGGGTTAGAAAATGTGTATAACTCTATAAAGATCCAGCATTTCAAGCTCCTGTGGACTCATAGTACTGAATCAAATAGTCTGTATTGAATCAATTTATCTTTAATAGCAAGGTTTGGCGAGAGCCCGTGGAAAAAAAAAAGAAAAGACAACAAAGTCCAAAACAGTGAAGCAGATCAAAATTCCGTAGTAATATTGGCGTAGGCTTTGTCTTGGCCTTCTGCATTGCCAAGTTGTCAAATTTATTAACACATTGATTTTTTTAAATATATTCTCTAACACCAGTGCTACTTGCTGCAAAAAAATTTGCATATAGTCGTGTTAAGGCAATACATTAGTGCAGAGTTACTGACTCCAGCAATGCCTCAGCCGTCTGGCATGAGTGCTCATTTGTCCATGCTTTCATTGGTTTAATTAGTGTCAGTGCAGAGTGAAGTAGCCAACTGGGGGTGTCCACTAGGTCTCGCAGCTTGACTTGAGCACATGGGGAAACTTGGACCAGGGCTTTTGTGTAAATGTCAATGAGAGCAACAACAAACCAGTTTAAAGCAAAGAAATATATCAACCCCATGGCAGATGATTAACATAAATTTCAGAAAATGAAAGTTATTATGTCGGGAACTGTGCACTAAGCAGATATATTTGTCATTGGCTTTCTGTTGATGTTTGTCTTCTTTCTCTCCCTGTCAGGCTTGTGGAGGTCACTTGTTATGGCTCTCAGATCAGCCTGTATGATGTGGAAATGGCTGTCCCTTCAGTTCTTAAACCTGACCTTATAGATGTGTAAGTGTACACAAATAACAATCACAATATGTATAATACAAATTTGCTGTAGTCTAGCACAAATTTCAAACAGGCCATAGCTGCTACTGCCAGATTTTTTAACCTCCACATTTACCACTGAACCTCGTGTGTGTTCTTGGAAAACGTCTGTGATTTATATATATACCTTGTGATCTACATTACGAGGCTTTGCACTCGTGTTTTCCTAGTTTTCTTACATTGTGACCTCTTTGCAGCCATGCCCAGTCTTTGGCTGCACTGCAGGCGTATTCTCACTGGCTGGCACAGTTCTGCAGTGAAGTACAGCGGCAGCAGGATCAATCGCAATTCGTTGACCTCATCACATCATGCATGGCCGCCACGACGCCCCTCATTAACGCAAAGGTAATATTCTTGCCAAAAATGACTTTATCTAGCAAAGAGTAAGTTAAGTCTAATACAGGCAATAAGTAAAGACCTGAATGTGACCAATCAATCAGACCACATAACTATGTTTTTATACTCTGCCAAGTCAGCTAACGCTTATGTTTCAGATCAGAAACTTCATCCTCTACTAATGTGAACTGGAATTAAACTAACATTAACCTGGAATCTCCTGTTAAGCCAATTATTCACCTCTCTACACTAAATCTGCTGCCTAGATACAAGGGTGCCAACTTCTATGGATTAGCCGTAGCATTTACAATTTTGGACCACTTGCTACAGCGATACAGGAGACACAACTATTTGCTTTTTCAGCTAAAGCAGTGGTCAGGCCAAACGCCAGTAAAATTTGTCTAGTGGAAAAGCTAAATTACTGAAGGGGAAGGAGGAACGCAGGAGGTAAAGGTGACATTCGTGACTGAGCAAATAGCTTTAGCTTTGTGCTGACTTCACCTGCGAGCTCATGAGCCTCGGCCATGGGAGCCAAAAGAAAACCAGTGGGTGGGTCTGTGATCCCCTTTATTTAAAAAATAAATAAATAAAAAATGGAGGAGCTGCTAATTAGCAGTGGTCATGCCAGATATTTGCCTTGCCTTTTTTTTTTTTTTTTTTTTATAATTATTATTTTTTTATTATTTATTTATTTTTAAGTGTCTCACAACTGGGGGGAAAAAAGCTAGCTGACTTTATCCCTACCATTTCTCGAAAATAATAATGAGCCTGTTTTTGATCCATAAACATTATTGGCATTGTGTGATCTACATGATCTACATGCTCTCAAAAAAGTCTGGCTGGATCTAAGTGGGAGACCAACTTTTTTTTTTTTTTTTTTTTTAAAAAAACCTAACTACTTATTCCAATTTGTTATTGATAGAGCAATTGTTCTATAATTGTTCCAAAAAAAAAATGCATTGTAGGAAATACCCTGTCGTCATTTAATAGTTTATATTGCTCTTTGGGCAGACAATGTCAGTAGTAAAAGTGTAAAGACCTTTTAATACTGTACTAATGTTTGGATAATCAGCTATCTACAAGTAATTCAGATGATCAACAGTAAATATCTTTCACTAAAGCTTATTATTGTGTGCAGAATAAAATGGACGTGGAGCAGACTGTAGATCTGACATGCACTTATGTTAAATTTCTACCAGTTGTGTAAAGCTTAGACTCTCAGCTGCTTGCTTAGAAATCCAAACATTTCTGCAGATTGCAGAGCACATCCACTGACATGAGAGGTTTTTTTGTGTGGTAAAATTCATTTTCATTTTCTGTCTGTCTGCTAGGATTTTTTTGTTAACAATGCTGTTATGCATGTGTAGATATGACACCCGTCTTAATGTTGTGCTGCAGGTTCCTGAGAAATTGCTATTATCTGCTTGCCATCTCCTGGTATCCATGGCAACAACAGTGCGACCTGTGTTCATGGTGTCATTATCTGCGGTACAGAATGTCTTCAATCTCATCACAGAAAACCACAATCACAGGCTGCCTCAGGAGGTGTGTGTGTGTGTGTGTGTTTATGGGGGTTTTTTGAACTGCATTTAAATACAGCATACACATTTTAAGTTCTGTAACACATTTTAAGCTTTCTCGTTAATAGGTATTTTTTCACATACAGGTTGTGTGTGCGCACTTGTTTATTTTGTAATGTATGTGTGTGTTCTAGGCTCATGTGCTGGTGTGCAGGGCTTTGTCAAACATGCTTCTTTTACCATGGCCAAGTCTACCAGAGGCAGAACAGCAATGGCCAAGTCGATCAACCAGTCATGCCCGTCTAATCAGCACCATCACACATCAGTACCGCCTGCTGCCCCGCCCACCAAACCACCATCCCAACAGTGAGTGCAGTCACGCTCATGTCCTTCAAATGGATTACGAAGATCTTTCTCACTGCACAAAATATGAATATTTTATTCACTGGTCCTTAGCTCAGTATGAGTAGCAGGTCTTTGGTTTTCTGATTGAGTTAATGGAGATTTTTAGTGCACTGGTAACGTCGTGTTATATTTCTTATACTTTCAACAGTATGGGTTAAAATTAAAATACTCTTCATCATGGTGTGGATTTTTCCCACAAGTTATTTTAAACTTTCTAATCAGTAATTTTGTTGCAGCCAATCTGAGATATTCAGCAAACTGGCCAAACAGTGCTAAACTAAGTGCTTCTTCCTTGTTTAACAATGGTGTCGTTGCAAGCTGTAATGACAGTGCGGTTACTTTTACTGTCGAGCCCACTTTCGAAGAAAATTTCATTCCAGATAGATTCCAGATAGAACTAGAATTTGGGCCAATTCTTGTTTTTCAACACGCAGAGGAAAAAACATCTTTACCCAGGAGTAGCCTCATCAGCAAAGGAGAAAAACTGATCAGTCAACTATAAACCTGATAAAGTGGTGGTGCGCACGTTGTGTGTGCGCGTGTGCTTATGATGAAAAACTGGATTCACAGTAATCCCACAAGTTCTGTTATTTTTCCAACTTTAGTTTTTGGCTGTTGGCCCAGGGGTTTGTTGCAAGGTTTTTTTTTTTCCCCTTAAAGCTGAGTAAATAAATTAAGGCATGTGGAAGGATGAGAATTTCATGTCATGACCCTATGTTGAGGAATCACTAAAGAAGAGCCTGGAGTTGCTGTCTCTTTGCCAGTTTTCCCCTCTGTAAATGGATGTGTAAGCATGGGCTTGTGGAAGGTTAATGCATCCAAATTAAATTTGTCGGTGGCCAAGAACTTATATTGTAATTAATTAAGCCATTTGACGGTTGCTCTGCTATGTTTGTTTTTCTTTTCATTTTTTTTTTTTTTTCTTCAGGTAAAGTGGTGCTGCAGCAGACCCTGTGTGTGCTGAGGGATCTAGTGGACAGCATATCAGGAGAAGCCACAAAGTCTCGTCAGATATGTTACCAGAGCCTGCAGGAGTCTGTGCAGGTCACTCTGGCTCTGTTCCCACTGTACATTCAGCAGCCTGGTAAGAGACGCTGTTCTCAACTACACTCATTGTAGAATAATGTCCATGCTAACTCATACTTGCAAAACTTGTGAAATTGGGAGCGTTCTTTTCCAGAGGTGTGAGAGACTGTTATGCATGTATGATGCCATCTAAATCTACTCCTAGAAAAAACTGTAATAATGTAATATGTTTTAAATGTTGGTGTAAATGGTATATATGGTATAAATTACATGCATTTACACAGACCCATGTTTGTACATACAGCAACACATCATGGCCAAAAAGTGTTGCATTAGATATTAGACATATGCCAAAGTTGATCTTTAGCATTCAAATGTGGTTTTGTTTTGCCTTTGAATATGTAAATGTTAACATATGACAACTGCAAAATAATAAGCCTGCAGTAAATGTAAACACTTACTATGTGTAAATATGTGTCTTCAGCACGGTGGACTCTGACATGATGCCATTGTCCACACTCGAATAGATAAAACGTTTAAAAAAAAAATCTCAGTCTATGTTGACTTTTACACTGTTATTTAGCACTACTTAAAAACAAGCCTGTATACCTGGAAGTACCACCAAAGCATGTATGTTTACAACATTGCTCAGAAAAATATATGTAAGGTATGCAAACAATATTTTACTGCAAATAATGGATATATATATATAAGCAATCTTTTAAGAACTAGCCAACTGAGCGAATAGAGAGAATATTTGAAAATGCAGAACTACGTCACTAAAATCCACAGCCAGTGTTGCTTTCCTTAAGTCATACTTTTTCATACAGGTTGCTTTGGGAAATAAAATATCCTCACATACTGTAATATGAAAAAGATTGATATAATATTTTGGTCATATTGCCAAGTCCTAGGTTTGATCAAATCACTATCACTATTACTATCATGCATTAGTTTGAGATGAATGAAAGGAAAAATTATAATTTTGAGCCCAAACAGAGAACCCCTTTGGTAATGTACCAACGTTAATATTTTTATGCCCTTGTCTGATGAGCAGAATTATGGTAACTGTTTTCTGGAGTGTCCATGATACTGTGCTCACATAATGTTGAATGGTGGTTTTATTATTTTTTTTTTAATTTGTGGTACATTTCAGATTGTTTGTTATTATGTTCTCTCTCTCTCTCTCTCTCTCTCTCTCTCATTCTCTCTTTCTTCTCCCCCCCTCAGATGTAACAGATGAGATGCTGAGTTTCTTCCTCACACTATTCCAGGCACTTCGGGTGCAGATGGGAGTCACATTCACTGAACAAATCATACAGACTTTCCTCAGCATGTTCACCAGGTAACCTACATGATTCCACCATTTAAAGAGCCCTAAAACCCTGAACGTACAGCCTTTAGTAATAAGACAATCACTGTAAAGGTCATTGTTTTGTCTAACATCACTGAGTGTGTCTACATGTACACTAATAATCCAGTCACCAGTTGTTGAGGCAGAGACCCTAATGATCACAGAACAAATGAATATTATTAATCTATTCAAAATATCAGTTGTGTTTGTTAATTTTCTAATTCTATTAACAGCAGCTCTGATAGTAGATCACAGATCTATTATCAGTTTGCTTGTTCTAATTCATTGTACTTTGAATGTAACAGTGAGAGGCATTCATGTCTGATAATAGTCTTATGACTCTTTATATCTGTTATAACATAACTAATAAGAGGAATTAACTTGTTTCTTTCCTGAAAGGGTTTACTGGAGCCCGTGTAGTTTTAGCGAATGTCATGAAAGATTTGATCCTCTTGCGGCAATTAGTAATGGTCATGTGCAACCTTGCAGCTTTTATTTGATGTCGTATGTTTTAGGGAGCAGCTGGCAGTCAGCATCCTGCAGGAGGGTAGTGCTGGATCGAAAGTTGTTGAAAAGTTCCTCAAGATTCTGCAGGTATGAAAATGTAACGTACACAACTGTGGGGTTTTTGTGTGTGTGTGTGTGAGATAAGTTGGTGGTTCAGAAGTTAAGGTTCAGTGTTTGATTTTTAATTCTTAATTTCTTTGCTGTATGTTTAGATTTTATTTATTCTGCCAGATGAGTAGATATAACTGTAACTGATCTACTGTGTGCATCCTGTGTGTGTGTATTTGTTCAGGTTGTGGTTCAGGAGCCTGGTCAGACCTTTAAACCTATGTTACCCAGCATCCTCAGCCTTTGTATGGAGCAGGTGTACCCTATAGTGGCAGATGTAAGAACCACTTGAAAGCAACCCTAATAACCATCTATAATGAATCATTTTACAATGACTAGTCAAGTCTTTAAGCTGGAAGTGTGCATGCTTTGTGTGTTTGCTTCGCAGCGCTCCTGTCCAGACGTGAAAGCTGAAATGTTCGAGCTACTCTTCCAAATTCTCCATCAGAACTGGAGGTTCTTCTTTAAGACCTCAGTCCTTAACAGTGTTCAGAGAACAGGAGCAGACGAGCACATGGAGAACGAGGCCCAGTTTATTGCTGCCATGCAGGTACGCTGCACATAAACTTTGAGCTGAGCTTTAATGCAAACTGGCCCAGAAATCTGCATGCTGGAAAATAACTGCCAGGAAAACAGTCCGACAGCCAAAAATATCCAACTGGCCAGAGGACAATTAACATAAATCCTGCAAGGTCAAAGATGATCTGCCGTCTCTATTTGACACACCTTCCATGCTGGTACAGTTAACAATACCAATAACAACTCGTGCTAGAGCACCATACTACCATGCAATGTTCCTTTAATTTCTGCTCTGAGAAAACTCCGTAATCTGGTTCCGTCATGGTATCTTATCACTGATTGATAGGTTAGATGATGCAAATTGTGTCAAATTACCAAGCAACCTGGCAACTCAGCATATTTAAGCTATCGATTTGGATTTCTTGTGGCTTAAAGATTTCTGGTGGTTTGTTTTAGTCAGTATGGATAGTTAATTTAGAGCAGTGGTCCTGTGGAGTCTGTGTCACATAGCCAAGGGTCTATGATCTTATTTGTTTGTTTTTGTTTGTTTGTTTGCAGTGCTGGATGTCACAACATATCATTATCAAATCTCTTATATATATTTATTATGGAGTTACTGGCCTATTTTTCTGGTCACTTGAATTGGTTTAGTCCAAACCTCAAAACTCAAAAAAAAAACAAAAAAAACAAAACAGTAGTCCTATAAATAAGGTCAAATTGGACCTATTTGTTAAAAATAATACATAATGTGTGCTGTGCTTTTATTGTACAGTTCCTAGTTGCAGAAAGAACCTCTGATCTAGAGCTTACAGAGTTGATTACTATTGAGAAAATTGCCAAAATATTTTTTTTCCCCACGCTGTATTTTTTTTTTTTTTGGAATTTGCTAGAGTGGTGAGAAACATGACAAAGCAAATGCTGGGTACTGTATATTATTCTGTTTTTGTGCAATGACCTGAATTGTGTATGATTTTTGTTTGACAGGCATTTGGACAGTCCTTCCTGCAGCCAGATATCCACATCTTCAAACAGAACCTGAGCTATCTGGAGATTCTTAACACAAAACACAAACTGTACCACAGGGTGAGAGATGTACTAATTGTCAGACTATTTGGTTCGTGTGTGTGTGTTTATTTTGCTTACACACAGTGTATTTTGTGTGTGTGTGTGTGTGCGTGCGCGTTCGTGTGTGTTCAGAAGCTGTTCAGGAACTCCATGCTCTTCCATTTCATCAATGTGCTGCTGCAAGTTCTCCTGCACAAGAGCCATGACCTCTTGCAGGATGACATCACTCTGGCCCTCTACAACATGGCTGCTGTAGATTTCCCAGCTTTTTATTCATCCTTCCTGCCAGAGTTCCTCAACGGCTGCCAAGGCCTCGACCCTCACCAACGCACAACGCTCGCCCGCAACTTCACACCAGAGAGGGTAAGCACTTTAGCTCGTCTATTCGAAGATGCGTAGTAGGGTCATTGTTGTGTCGTGGTTAATTGCAGTGTATGATTGGACAGGTTTTTTTTTTTTTTTTTTTTTTTTTTTTTTTTTTTTTTTCTTCTCCCCAATTTTGTAATAAAATTTTTATTTAGGTTTCTCCACCAGCTTGTGTGTTTTCAAATAGTTAATAGCATTTATACTGTGAGACTGTGTAAACTAGGTTATAATACTGTGAGAATTTCAAGCCATAACACCCCTAACACAAGAATTTCCTCTAAAGCCATGGCATCGCTTCAAAAGTTAGGACCATTAATAAAAATTTAAACTCTGCGTTGTACACAAATGCGTGTGCACACTCACACACACACACACACACACACACACACACACACACACACACACACACACACACACACACACATACCCCTTTAAGAACTCTAGACATGGCATTCCACAGTAAATCTTTTTGTGTTGTATAATGTGTAATCCTCTCTTTCATTTCCTAGGACCTGCCATCATTTTCTCAGGGAGTGTATCGATTGGTGAATGATCTGCGTTTTTACAGACTGTGCAATGGAAGCTTGCCTCCAGGAACGCTGAAATTATAGCGATGTTCCCTGCTAAGTGCAAAGCCAAACCATGTCTCGTCTTCACGAGGAAGCAGATCACTTCCACACAAGTGATCAAGCCACGCCCTCTGCCAGAACCCAGCCTATGATCTCTTGGTAGTGGCGTGTTATCAGAACCACACCCGTTGTGGGGTTTGTTAGCTTTTTTTATGTTTATTTCAGCAAAAGTTCACATTGCCAATGATCATGAGCCAAAGTGTACGTTCCACTGCTGCAGTGGAGACTGGAGCTGGTGCCAGTTAAAGTTACGTGCATGTTTAAGCACTAGTGGAGGGGGTTTGTAAGCACTGTGGCTTGGGGTTTGAATTCTTGTTCTTTTAAAAGGAAAATGCCATTGAAAGCACTCAGCTGCAGTTGAGATGAACAGTTTTGATTTAAACAGAGCGTACACAGTTTGACATGGACGCTTGATTGGGTCACTAATCATCGATTGGTGACTAACACCGTGTGAGTACGGTTTTAAAAACAGACTGCTGTGATTCAGAGCGCCGAATTTCGTTTTCTCCAATGCTTGATTTTAACGCCTTCATCCCCATGGAGACGGACTCTCACTCCTTTCATATCATTCCATCCTGATTCAGGAGATAGACCTTCAATAAAGTTTTATAAAGAAACACCTGTGTATTTGCTGCTCTTTAATTTGGTCACTCCTTAAAATCTTGTGGTTAATTCTTAACAACAACAATAATAATAATAACAATAATCGGAATATAGATTAAAGTTCAGTCAGTGATAATTGGAAATTATTTTGGAAGATTTTATGTTTTACATAATCTACTCTTCATCCGAAAGTTCTGTTTGTTTTTCCTATCTGATGTGTGTAATGACTATCAAGGGATGTCAGAACTTTTTTTTTAATTTAATTTAATTTAATTTAATGCCATGTTGATTTTGCCATATTGGCCAGCTGTCATTCAGCCACAGCTCCACCTGTGCAAATATAACATTCTAAACTAATTGCTTTAATTATGTTTTGTTGTTTTTTGTAAACTTTGAATAGCCACTTTGCCCTTGATGGGAGAAAAGACAGGAAAGGTCTAGTAGGATACAAAAGCATGTTTAATGCTTAGGGAAGAAATGGGAGCAGGAAGTCACAAAGGTCCTATGGGATGGTATTCCAGCGTTTGGGGACTCTGGCAGTTAGTGGTCTGACTCCTGATGTCGGTCTGGTCTTAGGCACCACCAGTGGACCAGGAGTTTGTATTTGATTCTTTATGAAACTGGTAACCAAGAAGTAGTTGGGAATAGAGGTGTAATGTATGCTGAATGTTTGAGTATGAGTAAGTATGTGTAGCGTCTATAAGTGTAATATTATGAAAGCATGAACCATGGTTTCAGCTTCTTTCAAACTAAGTAAAGTTCAAGGCTCTCTAATACAAGAGAGTCAAATGAAAACCTTAATTTTTCTTATTTTGCAGTGTTTATTACAAATATGTCACAAAAGTGTATAATGGTCTTAAATACTTTCCATTTTGTTCAGCACCAGCGCTCAGTGGGTACCTGGATTTCTGCAGAAAACTAAATTGATTAAATTCTAATTTGTCATTTTTATTTGACTCACTCTTGATATTAAAAAAAAAACAGCTAATTAAAAAAATAATAATAATAAAAATAAAACTGATTTGTGATATAACGTAGGGTTCAAACGAAAGCATGTTGTCAAACATACCAAGATTGCACTGCAGAATTTAGCTTTTTTTTTTTCCCCCCCTCATTTAACACACAAGATTTAACTAACAAGTTAGTTGCCATGAGCTGAGTTTGATGTCTTTAAAGATTTAAAGCCTTTTTCAGTTTGTATTTTTGAGTTTGCATTCCTGTATTAAACCATTCAGTAAGACCTGAGGCACCTCTCTAAACCTAAATGCAAATCACGAAGAAATGCACCACTTTACCAGCATTGCATGGGTCAGTAGCCTATGGCGCATGTTATTTATTTGTATATGAAGTACGTGTCCTGATCCATGCTCAGACATGTTCACTATCCCACTTGTTCCCTGAGCAAGGGTAATGTTTGTTTTGTGACCTTGTCCCAGCATAAACTTTGATTTAAGCGGGTATACGTCAGTATTTGCTTGGAGACTAGAGACCTCATTTTCATGTTCTAGATGCTTCAAAATCCAAACAGGAAAAGCATTAATTAAGTTGTTATCTTCAGTGAACAGTGAGAACTGCAGCATCTCTAGACTCTGTGGTGGATCTGGCTGGTTTTTTTTTTTTATATCTTTCTTTTTTTAAAAAAAAAAAAATTATTTAATTGTAACTGGACTTTGGGTGTCATTTATGTAATGTCATTATCTAGTCAGTCATGATCTTTTTCTCTGAGTAGACACGTGAGTGTGACCCGTCAGGTGAATGACCGTGTGTGTGTGTGTGTGTGTGTGTGTGTGTGTGTTTTGATCACTGTTAGCTGCTCTGACAGAAGAAAACCTCAGAGCTCTCTCAGTAGTACATTGACGCGCTTCCTCTATAGAGTTTTGACCTCCAGAAGACTTAGTGTGACACATTTTTGTGTAGTGATGGCGGGTGTAACACGGTGCGTGTTGAAGCGGTTTCTCATGAGCAGCGGGAAACGGATCTTCCCGCAATCCACAGCAGCCCTGCGGGCTCAGCTACAGACGCACGCGCGGACCAGCAGCAGCGCCTCAGGTGTGTGTTTGCGCGCGCGCGCACAAATGAGCCCACGAACCGTGTTCTTTTACTGAGATTTTTTTCAATTTTGTTTCTATATTAGACTTGTTCATGAATTAGAGTCAGGTTTTGAGTTACAGTACATTCATTTTTTGAGTTTAGCTGAGTGTGGTATCGTTACTCGTTAGTTTGTTTAGTTTGTTACCTCAACCCGCTTTATCTCCTCGCCTGTCAGTGCGCGAGACGCCAGACTGAGGGTTTAGGGTGC
The DNA here is from genome assembly GCF_027358585.1 of Pangasianodon hypophthalmus. Taxonomy (NCBI): domain Eukaryota; kingdom Metazoa; phylum Chordata; class Actinopteri; order Siluriformes; family Pangasiidae; genus Pangasianodon; species Pangasianodon hypophthalmus. Next base: position 13,694,796 of record NC_069722.1, on the reverse strand, counting down.
GTTCAAGGACATCACAATTTATTCACTCAGTTTTTCAATAGATAGGAATAGTTTCTGGCTGTTTCTTTTTTTGTTTGTTTTTTCTCGTTACTTGAGCACAAATCAGTAGGAAACAGAGAAAAGTGAAAAGATATTCTCTGTGATGTCCAAGTCGAGTCACACTTCAGGAAATAAGAACTCGAATCAATATATAAAATGAAAAATGTGCTATAGGGAAATACCCTGCATGTGAACACCACATATGAGTTCATGTGAGTATGTGGAAACACTTGAAAGATACCAAATGTGTGGGAAAAGTGTTGTGGAAAACCCCCAAAATGAAGGATTATTATTATTATTATTATTATTATTATTATTATTATAGACTACTTGGGCGTGTTGATTGGCATTTTGACTGCAATCCAGAATGCTAGGGGGCACTTGGTTTCTGGAGTTCGAAGGCGGTTGCCTACCTTTGCCTAGTGCTACTATGCCTTGCAAAAGTTTTCATACCCACTGAACTTTTTGAACATTTTGTCATGTTACAACCACAAACAAAAATGTATTTTATTGGGATTTTATGTGATAGACCAACACAAAGTGGCACATAATTGTGAAGTGGAAGGAAAATGATAAATGGTGTCCAAAATGTTTTACAAATAAATATTTGAAAAGTGTGACGTGCATTTGTATTCAGCCCCTAAGTCACCTAATTAGTAGAGTATACCTGTGTGTAATTTAATCTCAGTATAAATACAGCTGTTCTGAGAAGCCCTCAGAGGTTTGTTAGAGAACATTTGTGAACAAACAGCATCATGAAGACCAAGGAACACACCAGGCAGGTCAGGGATAAAGTTGTGGAGAAGTTTAAAGCAGGGTTAGGTTATAAAACAATATCCCAAGGAGAGCATTAATCAGAGAAGCAGCCAAGAGGTCCATGGTAACTCTGGAGGAGCTGCAGAGATCCAGAGCTCAGGTGGGAGAATCTGTCCACAGGACAACCATTAGTCGTGCACTCCACAAATCTGGCCTTTATGGAAGAATGGCAAGAAGAAAGCCATAAGAAGTCCCATTTGCAGTTTCCGACAAGCCATGTGGGGGACACAGCAAACATGTGGAAGAAGGTGCTCTGGTCAGATGAGACCAAAATTGAACATTTCGGCCTATGTGTGATGGAAACATGGTGGTGGCAGCATCACGTTGTGGGGATGCTTTTCTTCAGCAGGGACAGGGAAGCTGGTCAGAGTTGATGGGAAGATGGATGGAGCCAAATACAGGGCAATTTTAGATGAAAACCTGTTAGAGTCTGCAAAAGACTTGAGACTGGGGCGGAGGTTCACCTTCCAGCAGGACAACGTCCCTAAACATACAGCCAGAGCTACAATGGAATGGTTTAGATCAAAGCATATTCATGTGTTAGAATGGCCCAGTCAAAGTCCAGACCTAAATCCAATTGAGAATCTGTGGCGAGACTTGAAAATTGCTGTTCACAGACGCTCTCCGTCCAATCTGACTGAGCTTGAGCTATTTTGCAAAGAAGAATGGGCAAAAATTTCACTGTCTAGATGTGCAAAGCTGGTAGAGACATACCCCAAAAGACTTGCAGCTGTAATTGCAGCAAAAGGTGGTTCTACAAAGTATTGATTCAGGGGGGCTGAATACAAATGCGCGTCACACTTTTCAGATATTTATTTGTAAAAAATTTTGGACACTGTTTATCATTTTCCTTCCACTTCACAATTATGTGCCACTTTGTGTTGGTCTATCACATAAAATCCCAATAAAATACATTTTTGTTTGTGGTTGTAACGTGACAAAATTTGGAAAAGTTCAGTGGGTATGAAAACTTTTGCAAGGCACTGTAAGTCCACCCCTGGTCAGTAATATGACATTATATGTTAACATGTTATTTTATGATAGTGCTATGAAAACATACCTGAAATGTAGGAAATGCTAATGTTCTTTAATTTGGCATCAGACATGATTTGAAACACTTGAAAGTATTGCTAGCATGTAGAGTCTCACCATTAACAGGCTACATCTGTGGGTACTTCTGCGACTCGAAGACACACACTCCTCACACCCAGTATTTCAACTAATTCATTAATTTTTTTTTGTTTTACTGAGTGCTGTATTTAGTCTTTCAGTATTCTGTGACTCAGAGACATTTCATGTTCTCTGGCAGTGTCCCAGCATGGTTTCTAGATAAACTGATTAGTGAAACCATGGTTAATGATGTGCGTGTGTGTTCACGTGCTCTCCTTTCATAGGAGTTTCTTTTTTTAACATACTGTACAATGCCCCATGAGAAATGAATTTAAATCCAAGATGAATGCCAGAAGTCAGAAAATCAGTTTTGATGTGAAAAAATTTGAAAAATATGGAAAATGGTGGGAGGGAGGAATGGATAAATATTGCTTTTTATATAATATTCGAGTATACTATTAACTAAAATGACTCACTGAATTTGGGGGCTAAAGTGACTCACTCTCAGTATAATTTATAGAAAACTCTCAAAGTCTATGCCCGAATGCTAATCTGCTCTTAAACTTGCCTTTTTCTTTCTAATCTACACCAAATATTTATTTGTTCTCAACAACTCTAACTTTAAACCAATATCAGCAACCTCGAATGCACTCTTCCTGTCCACAGTGCTGGGGCATTGATTTGGTAGTTTGTGTGTGTGTGTGTGTGTGTGTGTGTGTGTGTGTGTGCGCGCATTCTAATGTGATCATGACATTATGGTTGACTTTACAGATCACATGCACCTCACATTTGCAAGAAAGTATTCTTTAATCGTGTGTGTGAGTGAATGTTTATGTGCATAGTAGTGCAAAAGTAGGTAAAACGACGTAAAGATTACATTTTTTATCTTTAAGTGATTCCTTTAGTGAGGCAACTCAGTAGTGATGAGGAATTAGTGATTCTCTTAAATAATGACTAAGGGAGTGAGTAGGCCTTACACCAATAGATAAAGGATAACAATGTGCTCATATTAAGCTACATTATTATTATAATTTACAATATCTTATCATTAGGATGAATCATTCCTTCTAATTGTGTTCATTTCAGTGACCAGGATAGATAGCTGCTTAAATAAGTACCTGATAGTATGCAATATACTGTATGCCATAACCTATATCTATGCATGCAATACATAATTAAACATGCAAATTTTAATACAGACATTCCTGGTGTAAAAGAGCGCACTTTGGTTGCCATCAAGCCGGATGGGGTTCAGAGGCGTCTGATTGGTCAGATCATTAAACGCTTTGAGCAGCGAGGGTTCCGCTTGGTAGGTCTGAAGATGGTGCAGGTGAGTGTTTGCTTTTGCTGTGTTTGATGTGTACACACATGGTGAGTCTGAATTACACAAAGTGTTGTCAGATGTGGGTAGTTGAACACTACATTTACTTCATTACTTTGATTTGGATAACTTTTTGAATAAATTGATTGTGTACATGTGTGCATTTTCTTTTAATTGGAGATTTTTTTTAACCCTAACCCTAACACATTTGTAAAGACAAAAATGTACTTTTAAAGAAAAACATTAATGACACTTTATCAGTGATTATAAATCGACTTTAGAAAGCATGTAATCACTTTGGTCATAAGCATCATCCACATCGATCTCTCTAGTCTTATCACTTGAGGTAATGGTCAGTCATGGCATTTCATGAACATAAGCCACATCATCGTTTTTGATTAGACTTATCACTGTTCACTCTTGCATCAGTGCTGAAATCAAATCTGCTGAAATCGCAAACATTTCTACATCATTTCGGTGAAATATATTTGTTTTCTTAAAGCAGAGATATAAATTTATATTAAGGGCAGAAAACCGCAATTTTGGTCGAAACCTAATTTTATATCGTTTCATCATTCCAGTTTTTCTTTGCCACTGTCCTCTCTGGCTTGCTCATTAGGGATATAGATCTACTGTATGTTCAGATTTCAGTAAAGCTGCTTCGTGACCATGTTATTTGTAGCTGGGGGAATGCTTGCAAAATTTGAAAAGCTAGCCTTAAGTCTGCTGCTTTAGTTGAGGTTTCATTTGTGGATTCCTTTTCACATTTTTTCCATTATTTGGCTTTGACTCATTTGTAATTGGGATCTGAGATACGCTTCAGTGGATTTTGGTTGAAAAATTAAGCCTGAACGTGAGATAAATTTCTGGAGTACTTGAGGTTTTTGGCTCGTCTACCCACCTCTGGCTAATGGTAATGAAAAGCAGACTGGTTTTATACGAAAACAGTTTCTTTGTATAATATTATGAGATGTTATTGAAATACACTGAGTAATGATTTATTATTATATGCATGTTTTAGGTATCTGAAGAATTACTGGCCCAGCATTATGTGTCTCTTCGTAAGAAACCATTCTACCCCAGTGTACTGCAGTATATGACCTCAGGGCCTGTGGTGGCAATGGTGAGGATCCAGAACTAAAACTGAAAACTAGGAAACAAAGCAACTCCAGACATAACTAATCTAATCTAACTGCTGTCTTCCTACATTATTTTGTTTTAACTTGAGATAATAAGATAATGTCTCAGTAATTTTCATCTAGACTGCTGTCTCATCACACAATCTACCCAACATAAGGAAATGGTTGCAAAACAGTAGACCTAGACCTGTTGCAGGTTCTGAAATGTGAACTTTGTATAAAGGGCTACCCTTTTCCTTATGAGCCAGTGTCTTAAAGGGACCAGTGACATTCAAACCAGAACCCAGATAACACACACAGTTTCAATTTATTTGCTAATTGATGTTGTCACTAAAACGTTTTTTTGATCATCTGCTACTTTCAGCCTTGTTCTATCATAATGTGTGAATTAAATCATTTAGTGTTGCAAGAAGGCATTCCCTCTTGGTGCTGATTTATTTATTTAACTTGCACAATTTCACCATGCGACATGCAGATTCACAATAAGAGCATAAATAAATGCCTTAATTTTGATGCCTGAAGCTACAACATCACTGAAATAAGTCTAAGATAACTCCTAGGACCTGATGTGAGCTGCAAGTATTTTCGTTGTATTAACACTTTTATCATGGTTTAGAAATAATTCTGACAAACCTGATCATTAAAGGTTCCATACAGTTGGAAAGAAAACACCAACAAGAAACTACAAAGGGCATTCCTTTATATAAATGGCAAGAACTCCCAGAAACACTTTCAAGCCCTTCTCCAATTACAACCATGCTTTGGCTGGACAGTGGCTGCATTTCAGTGAAACTCATACATGCACAGACAGTAACCTAACCTCAGGATCGAACCAGGTCCACTGGAGCTGTGAGGCTTCTGCGCAACCCACTGCACTATATTGGTCATTGTGGGTTTAATATCACTCACTGATTATATGAATATTGGTTAATGCACATGTTGATTATTTAGCGTATTTATTTTATAATTAAAAACATCAATTAATACAAGTGTTAGTTATTTTAGTAAAGGTGTGTTAGTGCTAAAGTTCTATACATAACCCATGTGTTAAATAATGTCAGTTAAGGGAACCGTGATGCAAACTGTTACAAAAGCAGGCGACATGGACTTCCAATATCTAACCAATCAGGACAAAGAGGTGTCTCTATTTGCCTGTCAGTCATGTTTATGTTTCATTTTGCCTGTCAAATCATAAAGTATTCAGGTGTACTAGCTTAGACAGTGCATGAGTTTTGGGCAGGTGGCTTTGAAGGCAACACAGAAGGGAAGCTAGCTTCAACTAACTTCTGCCAATATTACTGATTATTTTACTGACTAACATCGCTTCAGTGAAATGGAGTGCTTCATTCTAACATGCCTCTTCTCATTCAGAGCAAGCTTCAAATTAAATGAAGAAATAAAGTTTGTTGGTATTAAGGTAAACATTCTATTGACTTTATGACCATCTTTTATAGGTGTGGGAGGGCCACAATGTAATAAAGTCAACACGTATGCTAGTGGGAGACACAAACCCAGCTGAAGCTGCACCTGGAACTCTGAGAGGAGACTTTAGTGTTCATGTTAGCAGGTAGACGTACACACTCAGTCACATGCACCAGGTCTCACTGACAGCTGATAGTAACTAAACATTTGCAAGATTTGTTTTTTCTTCAAAATAAGATGTTAATGCATTTTACTTAGGACTTACTTTGGGTCTGTGTTTAGTGGACAGGTGCCTAATGAGGGGTTCCTTCTGTTTTGTGTTAATGTTTCAGGAACGTTGTGCATGCCTCTGACTCACCTGAAGTAGCACAAAAAGAGATCTCGCTTTGGTTTCAACGCTCCGAGTTGATTGACTGGGTGTGTTGTGACCATGGCAACATCTACCATCCATGAGTGTGTGCTTGTGAATGTTAGTTATACCTCTTAATACTTTTAGAGAAAATTATTTTAAAAAGATTTTAACTCTGCAATGTATATTTTAATCATGTTCCAGAAATTTTCGTCATATATTTCCTGAATAGTTTGCCAAATAAATAAAATCTATTTCAAATTCACAGTATTATAAAAGAATGTTCAAAGTTTGAAGCCAAAGCATCCGATGTTTCTTAATGAATCTGTAAATTTTGCACAGGAACAACACTGTACAAGTGATCTAACAAAACAACTGCACATTACTGTAATACCAGCTATAAATGATTATGCCTTTGTAATAAATATTTTAATACTCTATATTATTATATTTGGTTCAATTATCCATTACATGAAAATCCCAAATCTGAAATAAAACACACAAAATTGTAAAGATTGTTGGAAATCAGCCACCACTGCACAGTGGACTGTGTGTAAAATGAGCTGGCAATAAATTAATGGTCAAATGAGTTTCCGGCTTTGCTATTGCATATGCAGTGCCCTTCAGAATTACTGACACCCTTCATGAAAATTAGATTTTACATTTACATTTTATGACATTTGGCAGACGCCCTTATCCAGAGCGACTTACATTCATCTTATTTATACAACTGAGCAGCTGAGGGTTTAGGGCCTTGCTCAAGGCCCAGCAGTGGCAGCTTGGCAGTGCTGAGCTTTAAACTCACGACCTTTTAATCAGAAGGCCAACGTCTTAGCCACTGAGCAAATTAGCAAAAATTAATATAGTGATATTTTGAGTTTGAGCATACAGAGACATTGCAAAACACAGGGGATTGATGGCAAATGGAAAATAATATAAGCTATGCAAGAATGACCATTTGTTTATATTTATTTAAAAATTCTTTTGGGATGTCAATACTTTTGGCACTTTCTTTTGGGGGGAGAAAATACTATTATTTAAAAAGTACCTCCCATGAGAATTATTTTTTTTGTTAGAACAAAGATTTATTCTATTGTTTACAAGAAAAAAGTAATTATTTGGGTAATGTTTGTGTTCTGGGTGGCATGGAGGTGCAGTGGCTTACTGTTTCAATCCTGAGCTTGGGTTACTCTCCGTGCAGAGTTTCACATGTTCTCACCATGTTCATGTTCTTCTGGGTCCTCAGTTTTCCTCCCACTGTCCAAAAACATGCAGGTAGATAGATTGGCTATGCTAAATTACCACTAGGTGTGAATGAGTGTATGAATGTATGTGTATGGTGCCCTGCGATGGACTAGAGACCCATCTGGGGTTGAATTCTCTCACCATGCACTCAGTGTTCTCATAACAGACCCCAGATTCACCACGACCCTGACCCGGATAAAGCGGGTACTGAAGATGAATGAATGAATGAATGAATGTTTATTTTATAAAATTATTGTAGTTAATTTTTATGATGAGTGCAAAGATGCAAAAGCAATGTGTCTTGAAATTGGCACTAGAACTATGACTTACAAGTGACAGAACCACCGATCAGCACCAGTAAACCTCACACAGAAATCATTAGAACATTACTAGGCAGGTTTACGCAGATAAAGTCATAATCAGAGCAACACTCTAATGAAGGTGGCATAGTGGCACATATGGCAGCATGTTGTCCCCGTATGCATGAGGGTTTCTTCCCATTTTCCAAAAACATGCTGCTAGGTGGACTGGCTACTCTAAACTGCCCCTAAGTGTGAACGTGTGTGTGTGTGTGTGTGTGTGTCTTATGAGTTATGAATCTTTTGATGATTTAGTTAAACAACCATTCCAAAGCCATTTTTAAATAAAAGGAAAAAGTGCACTAAGTCAAAATAACCATACAGTCATTTTTACAGTCAAGAACATCCTTTTATTCAATCAGTTAAAGGTGCTGCTCTTTTCAAACTGTTTTTCTTATTATGGAAAAGAAATTGTAATTAACACATGCATTTCACCATGAGCTCTGGGGGGCATGTCTATAAAGAGGGCAATAGCTTTTTAGGGTTAGTGAAGAAGCTACGGGCCAGGGCAAAGGCTGCTGGGAAATCAATCTACTCTACGCTTATCACTTATCCCAACACCCTACACACTCTATCAAAAAACACAACCCCAAAAGGAAATAGAAAAAAAAAAAAAAGTTTAAAAGACGGATGGTCAGCGCCAGGAAGGGACAAGGCCCTGGGAGAGTTCTGTCCACAACGTTATGGCTTTTTTTCTCTTTTAGTCTCGTCTCTTGTAATCATGGCTGATACTGTTGCTGGCTTCAGGTACTTACGTAAAGTTTGCATATTTATTTGGGACAACAATCAGGCTGTGATTTGTAGGCCTGAGATTATTCTTTTGCTGGTGCATTAATGATTTTCAAGGCATCTTAATTATCACTACAGTTCAGGTTTGATGGCATGCAGCTTGTCAGTTTGGTCTGAGGGGCTTGGCTCATAATTGCAGATTAAACTGGAATTTCGGTTTAATCTTTTTTTTTTTTTTTTAAATCTCTGAATCTGTCTCTCATCCATTGCTGAACCCATTCCGTAATAAGGTGCTTAGTAATTTCAGGTCATTTTTCTTCCAAGTGTTTAAATAGCTGGTCTCGTATAACCACTGCAAAGGTGCATCATCTATAAAAATTCTCAGCGTGGCATTGGTGCCACCTAAATGCCACCTAAATACGCAATATTGACAAAAAAAGATAAAAAATAAATTTTGGTAAAAAAAATACAAATAAATACAGTCAAAACAAATCACAAACCTATTGTAACCCAGCAGCCTAAATTCCTTCCTTCCTACCACCTTTTAGAAGGACTTCCTACGTCAACCAATTTCTTCCTTCACTAAAATATGATTAACTGCTCCATGGTGGAACCTTTTCCCCTTCATACACCCTTTGATTGACATCCCGCCAGAGCCCACTGGTGTAACTTGTTCACTTACATTAACTGTTCAATGGAGAAGCTGAAGAGATCGGTATGGTATACAATGTGAAGCATACAGACAAGAATAACATGTAAGCTAACTGCATTCTGCTCAGACAAAAAGTTTTTGCTTTTTTTTTTCTTTTAAAAACCCCTCCATTCAATGAAAATGGGGAAGGGCGGGAAAGAAGATGGTTATGCGACTACAGACTATTCCAGTGTCCAAGAGAGGCAGAAGACAAGGAAAGGAGTACAGAGGAAGGAAAAGCAAGACAGGAAGGACTTTTTTGTCTTTTTTTTTTTTTTCTCAATTTTAGCATCAACAATAAAAAGAGGAACTAAGTCACACCGATTTCCTTTAGTACTATATATACTGCTTTGAAGAGCTTGAAGAAGGAGAGAATATAGAAGCGGGTTGAAAGGGGGGTTTTCTGAAACGGGCACTGAGGATTACAAGATGGAGTCTGTGAACAAAGGCACTTTTTTAGGGACAACCTTGAAGATGCTCTGAGTCTAACACTACATCACAAAACAAATATTTAGAGTTTAGAGTAATTTACATTGGGACCGGGAGGGGGTGTTGGTTTAGGAGAGGGGGTGGGGTTCACTTTGTAACATTTTCAGCTCTATTTATTAAAATAATTTTCAGATTGGCTTACACAAGTATTTATAATAGGATGGGAGTCTAATAATAAACAACAGCTACCGATGAAAAGGTCTCATTTCTGCTGTACTGACAATTTTCAAGGGCGATCAAGTTGATTAGAAGCATCTCCCAAGAAAAGGGAAGATCTTGTCCTTCAGTTTGGATCTGTTTTAATTCTCTATGTACAAAAGCCAACAATGCACTAGCTTCTTGTAGGATAATGTCTTCAACAGAATTGACTATGTATTGTCATGGTTAGTAATGTGTGTAATTATGGCTGCCAAATACATAGTGCAATTTCTTCTGTCTCAACTTTACATTGTAAACAATAATTCCTTTTTTTAGATTTTCCTTCTCAGGACTTTGCGTGTAATTGTCAACGCTTTGGATTTTATCCACGCTCTGTGACTAAACCCTCCGTTGGGAGAAAAATGCCTTTTTGACTAAAATGAACCCCTCCCCCTTTACTAAATTCTAAACAAGAAATAGAGTATGCATGTTTTTCCTAAAATTTTTGCGTTATGATAACACTTACTTGTTTTTTTTCTTTATGTATAATAGAGTTTGAATGTACTGTATTCCATAAAAAGCACCAGTTTCATTTAGTGATATATATATTTTTTTGATGTGTTGCAAAACTGTTTCTTCAGCCCTCCCAAGTTTTGAGAACAAATCATTACAAATAAACATTAAAAAAGGAAAAAAAGGCTATTAAAAAAAAGAAAGAAAGATTAAAAAACTCCCAAAACTTACAAAGACTTTTTTTTTCTCTCCGCCCTGTAGTTTAGAGTCCCGGACCTTTTGGACTTGAAACAATAACAGAAGGGTATTTTTTCCCCCTCTTCTATCACACCCTCTAACAATCTAACAGACGAACACATTTCTCTACCCAAGGCATTGCACATGGCTCAATCAACATACATTATTTTTCAATTACAAATACTTCCCATCCAAACACAAAAGAACTCAAAAGCCACATCTTTCTCCTCAACACTACTGATACTGTTTACTATAGAAATACACTTTCTATTTAGTTTTTGTTTTTTTAATTTTCCAGGGACTTTGCTTGTTGGGCTTTTCCTATGCTGAGTGTATAACTGGGTTTTGAGACTGGTACTACTGAAAAATAACTCATTTATTAATCGTAATGCTGCCATACTTCAGAAAATAACTAGACTGCCACTGAGCTTATTACGCAAACAAAAAAATGTTTATATAAATATATATGGATATCTCCTGTATATATAAAGATGTCTGTAATTAGTGAGCTGTCACTTGCCACTTGTTTTACTCCAGACATAAAAATTTCTTCCTCTATAGCTTATATGTGAGAAAATAACCTGAATTCATGTTTAACAAATTGCATAATGGGAATACAGAGGCACTTCCATTGATTAGAAAAGAAAAGTCCATCGCCATCATTAATTCTCATTTAGCAATGCTAGTCCTCTACTACGCTGATGACATGGCCGCCTTTCGGCAACCACGCTTCCCTGCAGTGAGACACAGAATCAGGCAGTCCAGTTATTTTGTGAGCTCAGTGATTCGAATAATGCGGCTAAAAATTAAATTGATGTTTAAAACAAGCTGATTTATGACAATTTCAGCATGACTATGTAAAGGCAGATTAGGATTGCCCTAAGTTAAACCAAGGCTTCCCTTTAAATCAGTCAGTGGAAGGTGTTGTGTGCAGTTGTGTGTGTGTGTCTGTGTGTGTATGTGTGTGTGTGTGAGAGAGAGTCTGAGGCCATGCTCTGAGCGTTCTGCCTTTAATAAACGTTGTGAATCACTAAACAGGATGTGAACATAGCAGATGAAGCAATGTCTGATCTAAATGGCCATTACATACCCCTCTCCTTGTAAGCACAACTACAACACTCTTTTGCTCCACAGCGTGGCCTTGTGTTCTTGGAACACAGCCGTCTGGGAGAGTAAACAGTACAGAGAGGATGGGGCGTCTCTACAAGCCATTAAAGTGGATGTCCACTGAGACTTTCCAGTGGTTTTGATGAAAAACTCATCATTCTTGAGAAACATGTAATTGTACATAATTACCAAATCATAAATTGTTCATAATGGCAGTGATAGGAACCAGGTGTTCGACACATTTAAAGCATCTGGCACTCCACCCACTGACAAAGTGTCTACGTTTTGTACACTTCTCTGGTCACAAACTTCAGAATCTTGAATGCTGCAATCTACTTTACTTTTCTGGATACACTCTAATGTACACCAGTTTCTTTTGAATAGCATGTCACAATGAAATTTTCATTTCATTTTAAAAATTATTAGAAAGTTTTGTTTCAAGCGGTTAGTGGTGAGTTGATGTGACAATGCTGCTTACAATGTCAGTCCAACCTGTGGACTCTCTAGACTCTCTAATGAAAGAATATAGATGTTGTGACCCCTAGTTCCAGTCACAAATTCTGTATAGAAATGAAACTCTAATGTTCAGGAATTGTGGAATTTTGCTTTTTTTTTTTTTTTGGAGAAGGTGGGTTTGGGGGAGGGGGATTTTTACCCCATTTTCCCCCCATTTCATCATTTGCCAATTCCCATCCACCATATCACATGCTTCCTCCAAGACACATGAAGCTACCATACCTATCTTGAAATGCTGCTCATGCTACGCCACAGGGCAGCTGAACACACACACGGAGGAAAGTGCTAACTGCTTTCTTCTGCATACATGAGTTCACAGACACAACCTTGACTGGTTAGTGTCACTCTGACAGTGGAGAGAGTCACACCATCTCTCCTAACCAGAGAACACAGCCAATTTTGCTCTCTTGGACTCCTGGCCATGGATGGCTTTGGCATCGTTGGGATTTGAACTCCTGATGATGGTACGAATGCTTTTCTTTTGTGGGACCCCATGCGATCTTCAATACACCTAACAACAACTTAATAAACTTTAATATAAATTGATGTCCTAGAATGTCTCTAGAGATGGTAAGGCATTGTAATGGTTTCTGATTTGGAATGTAAAGCAGGAAAGAAATATAATAATTAACTCCCTTCTAAAAAATGTGATCATTTCTAAGCAGCAGCTCAGAGACATGGCAGTGAATTTAAGTGTGTGTGTGTGTGTGTGTGTGTGTGTGTGTGTGTGAGTGTGTGTATGTATATGTGTGTTAGGGTTGGCATTACCCAAAGGGATTACAGTCAGCATTCAACTGGCACTAAGGGCGAGTTTAAGGCCTGAATTTGATTCTTTTTGATTGGACAGACTCCATAGGTAGTTTTTGTCTAGATCGTAGCATGTTTTCCTACATCAGCCTAAAATGAGAGACTGTCCTCTATGACTGTTGACTTACATCCAACATTAACTTTAGTGTGTGATGTCCACTTTCATGTTTACCTCAAAAGATTGTGTGCAAACATTTTTTTTTCTCTGTCTATCCTATTTTCAATAGCGGACATGAGAGTAGTGTTTTATTTTCCGTACTTTCCTTTTTCTAGTGCAATACTTTAGGTTTTATTTTGCTTGATTGTGTTTTTGATTAGTAATTGTTGTTAAGCTGGCTGTTAAAGGAATGGGCACATCGAGACCAATTTCTACACTGAACTACAAATGGTGTCAGAAGGAACGATTAGCTGGCTTTAGCTCCAACTCCATGCTAGAGGACGCATAACATCTCAATTATTTGATGTCCCAATAGTTCCTAAAACTATGCTTGCTTTTTTTTTTAATTAAAACCTCACCATTGTTGATGTCCCAAGCCATTGCACAATATAAGTAACAGATTCTTTTTTTTTTTCCTCTTCGGGTTGTTCTTTTGTGTTTCTGCTTTTTGTTGTTGTCATTTCTGTGGTTTTTGAGAGACTCCATGTCCTCCTTCAAAATGTCACGTGATCCTCTTATTAAAAAAGGGGGAGGGGGTCATTGCCGTAAGTCGACAAGCTCAGAAGATTCCAAATGATAAGAAGATTTGCTGGTTTCCTTTGTTGTTCTATTGGGCCAACAGGGTGAGAGGGCAATTTTAGGTGGGATTTTTTTTTGTTTCCAGATTCAAGATTCCAGATTGTAGTGACGGGATTTTAATTGCTTGTTGGCAGGCAGGTTTTGTCAGAGGAACCAAGACTGAAACAAAAAGAGAAAACAGGTTTTAGAAGACAAATATAAAAAAAAAAAAAAACACCACTGTGCTCAAAAGAGCAGCCTTGCTAACATCCTGTGCTGAACTTTCGAATTTGTCCACTAGATGTCCCACTTGTCTTGCTAAGCAAGTTGGACTGTCTCTCCCCACCCTGTCCCTGTCCTCCTTTAGGAGGAGTGTGAAGAGCTCTGAACTTCTCCCCTCAACAGAATTATCATTGTAGTTCACCTCTATACCATAACCATTTAACTAACTGCTGGAGCAGATATGTGTTATCTGACCCTTAGGAATCAATATACAAACTTCGACTGATGAAACAGCCATGGTGCACTTTGTAGGAAAAAGACTCAAATTCTGCATCACAGAAAAACTTGTAGTCTGTTTGTATTGTGCATGAGAGCTGACTGGCTATGAGCAGCAGTGTGAGGTTTGGTTTCTTCAGGCCGGCGTATAAAAGCGAGCTCAAGTGCCTTGAGAACATTCTGAAAGTCAAGTCTTGGAAGCACTTTGCCTCCAGGGGAGCGGCTTGTGTTTTGCTTGAGTCTCCCCAAACAGCCAAACACACAAAGGCCATCCCATCACAAACACTCTTTCCTCCTCCCCCAGCTCTGGGTATCGCCTCAACTCTTCCCCTGTGTGCTCTGCTCCTCCCTCTCCCGGCTCTATCGCGCTCTGTGTAATCCTTGGCAGGAGTTAGCACCCTCTTTCTTAGCCCCCTCTTTTGACTTTGACCCCCTCCACTTGCCACCTCTCAAGTTCAAGTTCAACTGGCTATGACATCATGTCTGGTTGCTGCGGGTAACCAGACAGTCAGGACGTGGCTTCTCAGTTTGCGGGGTCATGCTGAAACTCTCACCCTCTCTCCTCTTTCACATTCTTTCTTGGGACGGGGTGAATGCAGGCCTCTTGTCTGGCCACAAGGGAGCTCCTCGAACCCAATTTTCAGCTCTTGTACTTGGAGTTAAGTTACTCCAGGAAGACTTTTTACACTGGGTCTTTGTGCAGGAATTTTACAGACCTTTTTTTTCACTATTCTATCATGTCAAGCAACAAGTATGCTTATTTATAGCATTATTTTCTTTTTCATTTTTAAAAAAAAATTAAACAAAAGGGAACAAAATGGAGGCTGGTCAAACCCCAAGTTAGAGTCAGCTGAAAAAACAGGCAGTGCATGAAAGACGTACCCAGAAGACTGGATCAGCCAAAAAAGGGGTTAATGGGGTGGAGTGAAAAGTGAAAGGAAGACTAACAGTGGGAGAGACAGAGTGAGTGAGAGCGTTGGAGAGATGGAGCTGCAGAGCTTCAGATGGTTGCCATGTGTTGTGGAGCCGGCCCGAGGCGGGTGTGGTTTACACAGTAATGAGTAAAGTGCAGCGGCTTATAGAGGAGGCTGCCCACTCGTAACGCTCAAATCAACCTCCACTGCTCCTCTCCCACTGAGAACTGCTCCAGATGGGCCAGATAAACATACCACACTGCTTATTGTATGTGGGAGAGCAAGTGAGAGAAACAAAGAGCAAGAGAAGCAATGGAGAGACCACACTGACACACAGAGAGTACAGAGATGAGATTCTGTCAGTGCTCTTGTCTCTGGAATCTAGGTAATTAGTACTACTACACTGGGACCCTGCTGTACAGATTTGACTGGAAAATGATTTTCTTTTCTACATAAACATTCTTAAAATAAAGAAATATTACATGGTTTTGTACTAACTTGTGTCTGCTGGGGGATATTTAGAAAGTTGTTGTCCCGTGATCCGATGCTGACAAACCTGTTGGGAGTTGTGGAGCCTGGCGTGGAGTATGCTAGAGGAAGAGAGAAACAAATCAGTATTTATTGATTTTTCCTTTGACAGATGATCATATATAAATATTCTGCAGGAATTTCATAAGATTGGATTTGTTTCTTTTCCTGAATCTCTCTCATTTCTGCATGAATCGGCATAATACCACCCGCTGTAACATCTGTACTATCATAGTAGATGATAATAGATAGATAATATCTTTGTATATGTAGATTCCAAGAAAATCTCAGCAGTGAAGTGAAGGTCAGTATCAAATTTAGGGCAGTTTGAAATTGATGGACTCCATAGCACAAAATGGTTCATTAACAGAGAAATCACCAGATGTCTGAATGAAGCAAATATTCATCAGTTTGCTAGATAATTTCTAACCTTATCTAACAGCCATAAATATGTTAGATACATTTATTTTCTTTATTTAGTTGCAAAATATGTGTAATTATGCAAATAAGCTATTGCTAAATTGTAGCTCAGTTTGTATATTTTAAAGGTCATTTTCAACAGAGATGAAACATGAATACATGCCTCACGGAACGCATATTTGGTCTGGGTTATTTAAAGGTATATCCCACTGTACTTAAATGAAGAGTCCAACTAGTGACAAAAGACAGAGATGGGGAGTCTGTCCATTTACCATATGTTAGTTAAAAACTCCTGAATAGAGTTAATGATGACATCAGATGCACCTTGCAAAGTGGACAATGTTTACACAAAGGAGCAGGTATCCAGTGAGATGTACCTTTAAAGATATTCTCAGGACTTCATGTATGTAGCTACAGGTTTGTGAATACGTAACTGAAAGCATTGTTAAGGGTTAGTTAGATGTAAACAGATGACAGACTTCAGGACACTGACAACAATACAACTAGAACAGAAGTTATGAACAAAAGTAAGAAACACAAAAACAAAACATAAAGACAAAAGTGCTCCGTCCAGTGCCCCCTCTGTGGTGGGTTATCAACTTGAAGATGCCAATACCATCATGCCCCATACGCATCCTTTAGAACAGCCCTGCTGTATTGATCAAAGATCAGCTGTTCTTCTTGGACTGGTTCAAAATAGCACAGCTATGCAGAATTTCACCACTGACCTTGGATCAGCACTGGAGTTGGCCGATCACATCTCCACAATCCCAAAACAGCAAACTAATCCGCGGCTAAAACTCAACCAAACGGAACTCAAAGCAAGCCAACGTAAAAGTCAAAAGTGCAATAGATGGGTTCATTTATTTCACCAATCTGTGTGACTGATATGGGAGTGTAAAGGCAAATGAAGAAGGTGATTTGAGTCCACATTAACTGCCCTAAATTTGTACCCTTCATTGATTGTATTTGTGTCTGTTCACCACAAAAAGTAAACAGGATAACATTGTTGTAATTAGCTGCCTGGGCCAGATAAAAACTGGACCAACAAAGAACAGCTATGATGAAGTTACACTGGAGTAATGGAACTTAGAAGAACAACGTATCCAAAGACATAATTGTGTGTTCTGACCTTTGTTGGGTTTAACTAATTCTTGCACTGAGAACCAATGTGAAGCCATATTGTGTACAACGATTTCGTTAACAAGACGTCAGGGAGTGGGATGAGCTTCTAGCTATAGTCATCCAATATTACTGTGAAGGTTAGAGTATGAAATGCTAATTTAAGATGCCCTGGGCCACAGTAAGAGTGGAAATAAACAGAGAGATGGTGTGTTGGGCGACCTTTGGGCTTTTTTATGGGTATTATTTTGGGGTCACAGAATGGACGGTCCAAATTTGGTCCTTGGGTTTATTGAGAATGGCGGGGAGGGGATCACTTACACGGAGATGCGGGCGAGGTGAGTCCGCCATCAAGGGGCATGCTGCTGGGTTTAGAGTCGGACATGGGGAGGGGCACTGGACGCGCCACAGGGGGTGGCGGAGGCAGCAAGAAGGAGCCGGGCATTTTGCTCTGGCCGCTCCCGTTCGGCTGCAGACAACACACACAGGGTGAGGAGTGTGGATGCCGTCCGACACCCCATAAGACGACAAGACCAAAGACCAAACGGCAAGACAACGCTGGTTCTTTCCAAACAAAGATGTGGGATAGGCGTGGCTGAAAGTGGTGAGGTGTTGAAAAGGGGAAACAACCAAAAGGATGGCGAATGTGCATCGACTTTGGGTATGGAGGCTTTTATGTTTGTGTATGTCTGTGTGTCTAAATCATAGATTCACCACAGGCACGGACACTGGAGCAGTGAAGGAGCGACCGAGATGGAGGGCTTTTCAACACAAAACACAGGGGCGCAAGGATGATGAGATCCAAAACAATGAAATCAACTCAAATAGGCAAGAGAGAAAATACTAACTACACAACATCAAAACAAATGGAAAAAGCAGAACAGAAGGAGGAATAAATGTTGGAATGAAATATATGGAGTCTGCTGCTGATTGAGGTGCAGATGAGGATTTATTGAAGAAACTAAGAAAGAAATGTTCAAGGCATTGATAAGAGCACATGGCACATAACAAGAAGATAGCGAGGCTTAAAGGCTTGCCTTTTAATCTTAGTTTGCACACCGGACAAAAACCCATCAGAAGACAAGACAGGAAGCTCACGCAGTGTTATTAAAAGACTGGCCTTGTCTTTTGCTCACCAATTAAATGTACATTCATAAAGCATAAAGAGTTATGTATGAAGATTATTAAATTATGCTTTAAAAAGGGGTGAAGTAAGGATGTGCAATACAAACATTTCTATTTCAATTTCTATGACAAACTGATGTCTTTAATAGGAAGAAAACATACTGGTGGTGATCATCAACATCGAAAACTAGTAGGCTCATTTTAACAAAAAGTCTATGTTCCACTATTTGGACAAAAAAACAAGCCAAAAAATTTTATTACTGAATAATAAGACCGCATTTATTTAACCATTTACTTCAGGATGCAGGAAAATAGTTCCTTGTATGGAGCCTCCAGTTAGTAATTTTCATTGAGTTAGTAAATTTCATTGGGTGTTAATACATTAAACTGGCTTTTAATATATACCTTTAACTTTTTGGTCCAACTAACAGCACCTCCTGTCCAGTAAAATTAATCATTACATCATTATTTTACTTTCATAATTCACTTAATTATTAATCTACCTGTGTTAAATCACAGGGGAAAACAGGAAACTGGCCCACAGAACATGAACTGCTATTCACCAGTAAAGCATGTCAGTTTCAATTACTTCAGTATTACCCACTAGCTCATATTATCCATATATTTGACAAACTCATTCGCATACGGCGGCTTTGTGGGTGTCTTACCTGACCTCCAGCTTGGCCTGGTCCATCAGCACACACAAACTGCACAAACTCTTTGAGTGGGTCCTGCCCCGGGTGGTGATGGTAGCGGATGGTGGGGTGAGTGAAGTAAGGGCTCGACTGCTGGATGATGGAGGGAGAGGGAAAGTGCAGAGATGAGGCTGAGGCACGGGGGCTCCCTGCAGAGAGACACACAGAAAGAGAGAGACAGAGACGGAAAATTAGTGTTAGGGACACAGTAACTTATTTGATAATTGAAATAAATGTGGAAAGCCCTCTGATTCCACAAATGCATGAGTGACATGTGATACAAATTGATACACAGATGACAATTGTGACCTAATTGTCAGTGAGTCAGTGAGAGGTGGTGGTACCACATACATGCACACATTCACACTTACATACACCAAATTCAGAATCACAGGTACTGATAGTTCATCTAACAGCTGAACTAATTTGTAATCTTTTATCATTTTTCCATGTTAAGGAGTAACTTAGCTTGGAAAGCACTCTTTGAGGGGAGTGGAAATTAAACCATGCTATTCCTTTCTTTACTCTAATAGTGGGTCTTCCTTCATCTTGATTGGTATGACTGGGATGAACTCTCGCCCTCATCTCATGGCGTGCCAGCCTCCCTGTGCCCATCCCAACAGTCCCTCCAGCTGCCCGAGTAAGCCTGCCAAGCGCCCAGCTCCCCCAGACGAGAGCAGCCAATGCCCTGCATCGCTCATCCCCCCACAATCGCCTGCTCCTCTCCCCTTGTCTCGCCGTCTTTCTTTCTCCCTCCTTTAATCCCATTAGGGACTGGGCAGAGGCCAAGAGCACTGGTGAGAGTGCCACATACTCCAGAGCCTGGGCCACGGGGCAACGGCAGCCCCAAACACAGTCGGGGTACACAAAAACAACGCATGGCCACCATACAAGGAGGGAACGAAGCATAAGGCCTGTACCAGATCTAGCCACATAACGTGAGAAACAAAATGAAACAAGACAAACACGGGCAGAGAGATGATTCAGAAAGACTGCCACAGTGACACAGAAGATTACAGGTTTTCAGTGCAAAATCGCTGTGTCTGCAAAACCACTTGCTACGATTAAGACTGAGTACAATGTAGAAAAAGTGCATGTTTCTTTTATTCTGTAAAATTCACTGGGACTCAGAGAGAGAAAATGGTCAAATGTCCTTTAAAGTCCATAAATAAATCACAAAAATGTTCCCATGTCACAGTAGTAGGACAGGTTCAAGTATTACGAATGATAAGGAATGAGCAGTATTCAGTCTTTTAAAATAATCCAGGAATTTGAAAATAAACATGGCTCTTGTCTTTTTCTATGGAAAGTTGTAGTCTGACTGCATATATCTGGTAAGTATTGAATTAGATGTTTAATTGTATAATTAGCAGGTGTTTTTCAAGAACATTATATAAGAATTGCCATATTGAGTTTTTGGTTGGTTTGAAGTTCTGTAAAAAACACCACCTGACCCACAGAATAATCAGCAATAACAACACTGATTTCTGTTTACAAAAAAAAAGACCCAATCACATCAGTTGATATGTAAAGTTGATATGTATCTATATAATAACACATTAAAATTGTGAACCAATTGTTTGAGAAGCTCAGAGCATGGATCTGAATGAGGAAAGTGAAGCGTTGCACCCCCAGACCAGACAGAAACAAAGTCCACCACTGAGAGTGTCCCACCACAAACAGACTGACAGACAGACAGACCAGCCATTTAAAAAAAAAAAAGCTCAAGAAGAAGGTGAGGGAGGAACCCAAAAGTGGGTGAGGTAGGAGAGATCCCACACACAACTCTCCAAACCCAACCGCAACCCAACAGGGCAAAACACAGCCTCACCTCTTTGGCCAAACCAAAGGTGCCCAGCACTGTATGTGAGGCCTTTGTGAGGGGAGACTGGGGGAAGCGGGAGGGTGGAGGTGGGTGGTGTTGGGGGTGGGTGGGTGTTTAGGGGCTCTGAGTTCTCACCTGGTCTCACTCCTGCCAGCATGGGCAGTGGGTGGTGGGTGAACGGCATGCGGGCAGACCTCGTCTGGCCAGACAGAGCGCTGAAATCGAATTTCCCCGGCTTCTTAAGAGAACCAGGCGACGAGAGTCCTGGCAAAAAAACGGGATCAACAGAATGGCAGAAGAGAGATAGGAGGTTTTAATGAAACAGGCTCTGTGTTCGGACCTTGACTTGATCTGTATGCTTTAGGAGGAGAAAAAAAAAATCACCTCATTTGTAGCAGCAGTGGGGGAAGAAAAAAGGATGGGAGAGGGAGGACTGGCAACAAGAAAAATAGCTGGGTGGAGGCCATGGTGGCAGGTCCCATTAGACTCCATTTAGTTTGATCTGTCTGTCTGTATGTCTGCCTGTCTCACTACTCCGTAATGACACCCCCACACACATGCCAAGGGCGATTCTAGAGTTTAACCCTTAGTGTTGCTCAGCTCCCAATGAGAATGGATGATAAGGATAAAAAATGAGGAAATAAAATATACAACTGTAGCTGAACGCAAAAGAGCATGGTCACTTTTGTGTGTACGTGATTGTACATCTGTTTCCAACAGGAAATATGCAACGTTAGCTGGTATGAAAGGTTAAAAATTTGAGATGCTTAACACCAAATACTGTTCCCCAAAACAAAAACACTACAAAGGTAGTAGTTTCTCTCAAAGTGGTACACACTGATTCTCCAGATACAATAAAATTGGGGCCAAAAAGATTTTAAAACCTGTTTGTGGAAGTTGTTTCACTAAAGATACTAACTTCTAGCAAGTTCCCTCTTGTAGCCTTATCTATAACACACACTACCTCTCCCCTGGTGCTTGCTTGGGCTTTTCTATTTGATGCGTTCTCTCTTTGCATTCGTGCTCTCTCCATCCTTCTCTCTCTCATTTCACCTCCTCTCTCCTCTGCTCTGCGACTGTACTATCATAAGCAGACATTCTGACTTTTTACATTTTTAAATGTAAAGAATATTTCTTAAAGGTAAAAGGAAAAAGAACTGGGATGGAACTGACTTCTTATTATCCACTGGAATTGTTTTTCCTCCCTGCCTTATACATGTGGAGTCTCTGCTCTGCCTTCTCTCTGTCCTCATGCAATGCTACATGCAATACATGTCAATTTTACAACCTCCACATACTGTAGCCTAATTGCATACCGACCTTTCGATATCTTGTAGTCTACTAGTTTAGGCTTGTTAGGATTTAAACTAGTAAGTAAGTTAGAGTGGTAATAAAGGAGTAAAACTGTTTTTGAGTGAACTCTAATCAGTGTGAACAGAACTGATGCTGGATTTATATGCTCATACCTCTAATATCCAATACCTCTTGCTCTTCTTTTGAATACCCATTTATTTTCCAACCTGTCCAAAGCAACATAATTAAATCAACATTAGAATTAGAGAAAGATTGACTGAATATTTTAGGCAGACTGAGCTGGCATTTAGAATCTAGAAGAGGATGCAGCTACACAACATCCTTAGACATTTAGGTGTTTGCCGTGGAGATCAATTAGGTGACAGTTCAGCAGTGGAGCCCTAAAAGCAAACCACTGTAGTAATTCACTATCTGTCCAAATACGAAAACAATACATGACAGTTCATATCAACATAAAGGTGAACAAAATAAGGTGTACTGATACAATGTACACAACGAAACTCTCCGTCACTCTTTCCAGAACGAAATCCATCTCTTTTAGAAGTCTTTGCAGAGTTGACACACTGTTCTTTCAGAACATGTTGTACTCTGAGTGCGGGCCGAGCCGGCAGCCCGAGTATGCAACTTGGCGCCAGACGAAGAGGAAGACAGGAGGGGAGCGAGGGATGTGCGAATAATGAGGGAGGAAGTGTGAGAAATGGAGGGAGAGAGGAGGCGATGACATGTGCCCCTAGTATATAACGGTACATTAAAGTGTCCTCCCGTTTCTATAAACGTCGGCCCGAAAGCCACAGGGCCTGAGCTCAGGCCGATGAGCTTTTCCAAAGTTTGGCGCAAACAAGAGAGCTAAGTATACACTGAGCTTACCAAGTGACCCAGAAACACAGCCAAATGTGTCAGGGCTGAGGAAATAAAAATGAGTCTGTTTTATGATCAAGACTTGTGGGTAGTGTTGAGGGAAATTATTTTGATATACGGTAATCCAAACACACAATTTAAGATCCTGGGGTTTCAAGCAGTGGCAGAATGATGGGTAAATTTTCCTAGACCTGTAAGAATTAGCCACATTACATTACTGTGAAATCTAATGACAGCCTTTGCTGTCCTATTTCTTGCTCGCTATTTCTCTCTCTCTCTTTCCCTTTCTCTCCCTCCATCTATGAGGTAATCGATACCTGAGATTCAGAGGTCAGGGAGCTCAAAGATCATCCCAAAAGGGCTATAAACAGTTATCGGGTAAACTGTTTACATGCTGTAATCTTAAGCTTGCACATCCCAGGATACTGAGTACAAGCTCAGGCTGTGAAAAGTGGCAGAAACACTATCACCAGCTCATGTTTTATTAGAATGAGGAGTGTATGATCAAAAGAGAGTATAGAGCTAGAGAGCGAGAGAGAGAGAAAGAGAGAGAGAGATAAGTAGACAGGCAAAGCCACAAACACAGATTTGCACACAAATTTTAGGAGAGATTTTAAAAGTCATAAGCGACATGGACTACTAACAAATGATCTGACTCACATTACATTCCACTTTAATCCACTTTGATCACAGAGCTTTTACGTATCCACATTCCACTCAGTGCTCAAAGGATTGCTCAAGCGTGAGGTGTTTCCTTCAAGTTCTTTACTTTGTATCCAAAAATACACATCTAATACACTAAACATATAGACAGTAGACATTAGACATGTTATAACTGATAAAGCAGTAATATTTAAGAATTGAGCTGCATGACATGTTCTAAAATGTTCATGCTTAGTTTCCCCAATACCCAATATTAAACTCACACTAGCGCAATTAATCAGCCTAAACGGTCTTGTGCTTTATCTTTCTATCAGCTAAAATCAACTGAAAACAGCCTTTTCTTTCAGATTGTACATTATAATTCTACACTCCTTTAAACAACAAATCTTTTTATAATAATAAATCCGCTCCTCAGTCACAATAATTGTGTGTTAAATCTATTTAGATGAAATATGATAAAATATGATATTAGAATATATGATAAATATGATGAAATATGATACTATAATTTAAGATTATCATTTAACGTTACTTTAGACAGTTAAATGTATGAATGAAAAGCATGTGATTCCTTATGCACCAGATATGTTATTCAATAAAAATAATATCTTAATGGTAGCCAATTAGCTCAGTATTATGCTTACATAATTGAGAAAAAAATATTATTATTATATAAAAATATTATAATTAAGGAATTATATTATAGAATTAAAGAATTATATTATATTATATTATTAATTATATTATTATTATTTTTTATTACAATTCATTCCTCGTCTAAGAATTGAAAATGTAGCTAGGTTAATTTCATATATGGCAAATAAATAAATAAATAAATAAATAAATAAATGTCCGTACAATTCAAAATTTGTGACTGATTCCATGATGGTGAATTAATTAATCCGCTAACATATGCGTCTCTGTCAGTGGCCCGGAAACAGACGCCAAATAAAAGGCTTTGGAGTTAAAGCTGACAGAAGTTTCTATGATCTCCCCTTTCCTGTCTACACATATGTGACTGTGTGTGCATGTGTGTGTGTGTGTGTGTGTGTTTCATTTGTTATTTCTCTTTCTCTGTCCAGTTCCTGGCATAATGTATCAGCAGACTGGCAGCCAATCAAATGCTCCCATGACCCTCCAGTCTCGCCACACTAACAAGCTGGCCGGCAGACAAACCTTGAGCTGTCACACAACGGCACACGTGAAACTAGAACACTTACACAACACCAAGTTTTGTCCCTACACACACAAAGACACATACACACAGAAAAGAAACAAATTCACATGAGCACACGTGAAACCATCCACATATTGCTGCAACTGCACACGGCCTTGTCTCCTGGCTGACACATGCGCACATGCAGCCGCGTAAACACGGAGTGTGTTCTCCTACCACGGCTCATTCACTAGCTGTGGGACGGACAGTACACATGGAACAGGACGAGTGAGGCAGGAGTGCTGAATGAACAGAAGAGGGATATGTAAAATTAACTGAATGTTAAGGGAGTCCTTACACTACCGCACAAAGAGCCAGACCTAATGATGAACGACACTGCCTCATTCAGGTACTGAATCACCTTTGGAGCGTAGCAGAGCGTCACTCACGCTCACAAACACACAAAACACCCCCCACCTCCCAATCAGCACCACTACCATCATCATTGCGCTAACAGATGTCTTCTGTAACACAGTAGCTCCCATAGCTGTTGACACATGGAGGCACCATCTGGACCAGAGTGCTGCTTATCTCCAGATTGTATGTATGTGTGTGTGTGTGTGTGTGTGTGTGTGTGTGTGTATGTTTGTGGCATATTTTGAAGACATAAAGCCTATAGCCTTACAGAAGGAACACCTGAGTGTATTTGTGCTTGTTTGTTTGTTTGGGTTGTTGTATGCGTGTGAGTGTGTGTTTATAGGAGCTAGGTCTCAAGGCAGGGCTTCAGTAACCCACTAGCTAAAGTATCATTTAGTTAAACACACAAACCACACACAGGCATAAGTAGCTGCCAGTGCACTTGTGTATTATGGTAATTAATCCCTATTAATAATTATGGGGCAAACAGAGGGAGAAGTAAATATTACCAGCTGTGAGAACCCTTTAGACCTTTCGGACAAGCTAATAGTATGCTCATTTGTAAATGCAATACAAACTCACACTTTAACATTTTTGTAATGTTCGAGAACCAGAGTTATATAATGAAACACATTATTTCCCTTTGATTCACTGAGAAATCCAGTGCTATAGTAATGCTTCTCACATACCATTTGATAACACAGCTCTGTATTCAGATCAATACAACATCCATCGGCTAATCAGCAGATAGATTACGAGTTACAACATCCAATCAGGCCAATCGGGGGATTTATTACAATTCCACCAGTTAAAACACTGATTATTACTCTGAGGCCATTAGTAGCCCCTTATGAAATATAATATTATTTAGTCCATACAATGGGGTCCAAAAATCTGAAACCACTAGTAAAAATGCTTTTATTTTGCATTCATTTCTAATTTAATCCATCATTTTTCATTTTCAATACCAATTCGCTCCTCCCAACGATCACAAAAGGTAATCAGTCTTTAACCCTATCTTCACAGTCCAACTGTGGCACCCCAATTTAAAATGTTTAATATTTAAAGTTTAATATTTTTTTTATATTTATGATGTTTCATATTTACAACATTATATCCTGTTGACACTCTAATGCAAAAATGGAATCTTGATGTTATGCTTGGGCCATAAAGGCCATAAACCAATAACAGCTGAGCTGAACTAGACTATATGGGTAAAAGTTTGTGGACACCTGACCATCACACCCATGTGTGGTTCTTCCCCAGACTGTTGCCACAAAATTGGAAGCACACAATTGTATAGGATGTCTTTGTCTACTGTAGCATTAAGAATTCCCCTTTAGTAGAACTAAGGAGCCCAAACCTGTTCCAGCATGACAATACCCCTGTGCAGTCCATAATGACATGGTTTGCTATGGTTTGTATGAAAGAACTCAAGTGGCCTGCACAGACCTCAACCCCACTGAACACTTTTGGGATCAACTGCATGCCAGGCCTTCACATCCGACATCAGTGCCTGACCTCACTAATGCTCTTGTGGCTGAATGGGCAAATCCCCACAACCACACTCCAAAATCTAGTGGAAAGCGTTCCCAGAAGAGTGGAGGCTATTATAACAGCAAAAGGGGACTAAATCGGGAACGGGATGTTCAACAAGCGCATTTGGGCGTGATTGGTCAGGTGTCCACATACTTTTAGCAATATACTGTTTTGATCTGAAGTTATATTTGTTCATGAAATTCAGAGAGATCACTGGTTCTGAGAGTCAGGGTCATTGGTTGGGTCCTTTAATTCTGCACAAATATGGTAACATGGGGGGTTTGATATCTGAAAGACAATCCAAGACAAAAAAAATCTGCGAAATTTGGCATTTGTCATTTGTGATATCAGGGGACATTTTTAACACTCGGTAGGACTGTATGATTGAAGTTTGCTGCTTTATTTACTATCTGGGTATTTCTTTCCAAGTTGACATGCTGCTATATTAAAAGTAAACTGTGACTGTACTTGACACTTGACACTTCTATCCAACTATACATTGGTATATTTACTAAACATGGATAAACTTTAGTACTTGTGAATGTGCTAGAAAATAACTTTCTGTGGTCCATTTTAAAGTGATCATGACTACGCCCTACTTCCTCAAAAGGCCTTTCACAGCAATAACTCTGATGTTCCTCTGCGTAGGGGTTGAACATAACAGCCATTTGTAGCACACTTCAACATCATTTTTCAAAGCTGACAGCTGGTATTCTACTGTTACACAATCGCTGACACTTACATAAACTAGCATTAGAATTGAATAATGAATAGATAGACTAAGCAGTGAACGTCCCACTTTACCGGTTACACTTCACTTAGCCTGATTTTCTAAACTATTCTAATTTACAAACACAAACAAACTCCATGTGAGATAACCTGCAGCAGCATTATACCACCATACTTTTATTACTTTATATACTTTTTCATTCAGACTAACAAACTTTTTTGTAGCCAGGGACCACTTTAACTACAAAAATAAATTCCATGGATCCCCTCTGTACAGATTTATTATGAACCTAATCCAGCTATTCAAATATTAAGTTTATTATTTATTTGTGTAGAGTAATATATCGACACCATAGGCTTTTCTATTCCTGCACTTGTCAGCACAGCAAGTGCAAGAACACATGAAGTCCAAGTTGACATTATTTGTAACGCTACTTGTTTTTGAGTTAGTGAGGTTAGGATTTAGGGTCACTAGACCACGCTTTGAGGTAGTGTAGTGTACATTTACGTTACAAATACAAAGATTTCAAAAATACATATATCTTTAAAAATACAGATATGTGATAAAATATACTTTTAGTTTTAGCTTTCTACACATATACTGTATAGCCATACATGGTGCTAGATGCTTTGAAACTCAAAGGTCAACCAAATACAGCCCCTGCCTTTAGTTTTCTTTGCAAAACCAAAACACATGACTAGGCTACAACTCCTAAGTGTTAGCACAAGAGGAGGAGTTTGACAGGCAACTTGATTAGCAGAAAATTAGAGACACTCTTCATTTGTGTCATTTGTGATTTTGTCTGGTTTACAGAACCTGGGGTGCCACAGAAACCAGAGTTTCTCTTTTAAGCAGTTATTTTACTGAAGCTGCCAGAATTTGAGGAGAAGTGTCCCAAGTATATAATAGTGTTCTGATTTACAAGTCACTGACCCAACCTTTAAAACCAAACCTAGAGAAGTAGTAATGGACTGAGCAAACAGAGAAACTGAAACACTGGATTGTTACTGAAGCACATTGAATATCTGGAACAGGTTTAGTCCAATAACACTAAACACAACACAAGAATCCTATTTACCAATGAAATTCCTGAGCAAGATTGCCATGAATTTGATGACATGATAAGCACTGGAAAAAACAACATTTTTAATAATAAGCAATAGAAAAGGACACGGAGGGACAGGGTATAGTGAAAGAAATACGGAGAGAGAGGGAGAGAGAGAGAGAGAGAGAGAGAGAGAGAGAGAGAAAGAAAGATGGAACCAGGAAGAAAGAGACACAAAGAGGAGTAGAAACATTGAGACAGAAAAACAGTCACTTTGGATTCAGGTTGTGAGTGGTGTAGAGCAGTAAAGATGAGGGTAATGTGGTCTAACCATGGTAAGGAAACTGCACGCCATCGCTCTCATGTTTAATCTTCCTCTCCTGCATACTGGCCAAATGGTGCTGCACTGAAAAACCCAAACAGGGGAGAAGGGCAGAGTTAACAATATGACAGAGAGAAAGAAAGAGACTTTTGGGATAGAGGAAATCAGGGGGCAGTGTTAATTCATTTTACATCAGATACATGGTGATAAGCTACAGTCTGTCTTGTACTATATTACTATTTACATCCTATCTTACATGTACTCGACAGAAAATTCGAACAAAAGCCAATCACACTAAAGCAATATCCAAGTTTGTACATATGGAACCAGTTCTTAGAGAGAGAGACAGAGACAGAGAGAGAGACAGAGAGAGAAGGAGGGGGGCAGATACAGTATGGAACATTGAGGGAATAAAAAATAAAAAACAGTAAGTAATCATGTATTTTTTCAAAGCTTGTGTCTTATTCACCATTAATACAGGAAACATTGTACATATGAATGCTGTGTTGCATGAATGGAATGACTGAGGGATCATATGGACTCGAAGAACAACTGTACTGTTCATCTTTCTGGAAACTTCCATTCTACAGGGTGTGAAGACCATTATGTAACTTGCTTATGAAAGAAACAGCAGAGTGTCTCCAGAAGCAGTGGTGGTGTGTGTGGGGGATTAGCAAAAGGGAAACAGATGTGAAAAATGTGGTCATGTTGTGGCAATGCAGTGGCTACCACATCCCAGACACGATGATCATCTACTGAACTGACTTTATAGGAATGAAATGCTATTTAAGACGTTTAAACGTCTCCCCACCCTGAAATTGAAGAAGAAATACAAAAAAGTCTTTCTAGAAGATTTATGGCTACTTTTTAGTATATCCAATATGTATACCCCATCTAGCAATAAAATAGAGATTATATATTAATAAATGTCACAAAAAGTAGTGCAGTAACATTCCTACACATCTTCACCCACACAGCAGGCCTAACCACTTAACACACATGCACCCACACACAGACACACACAGTTTTATCTCTCTTCCTTCTGTTAGCCCCAAAGCCCAAATCAAATGAAAAGACCTACATGCAATACTTAATTATAATTATTTATACTAGAGCACTAGCGTGTACTTAGTGTTAAATGATTTTCTGTGGTTCTGACAGTAGTGCCAGCTGCAAAGAAAAGCACAGGCTTACATTAACGTGCTCCTTCTAATACTGTACATTATTGTTTATATGGTAACAACTTACACAGGGATTTGTATGGTAGACACTCCACGTTAACAGATGTAGTACCAGATATTAAAAAATGTGTTATCGTTGATGTGATGAGGAGATAGTTATTTAGCTTTTTTGGAAGGAGTCTCCACTGTCAACGCTTTCTAACAATCAAAGGTAAAATATAGCTTTACTGTTGCCCTGTAACATGACAAATTGCATTTTTTTTGCATTTTATTGACTTTAAGAGAGAGAAAAACAGAGAAGAACAGCTGTTTATAGCTGTTATAACATAACTGATAAGCGGACCTAGCTTGTTTCACGGACATTCCACAATATCAAATGGACAAAACGTGCACTATATGGCCAAATGTATGTAGACACCACTCTTCTGGGAAAGTTTTCCACTAGATTTTGGAGTGTGGCTGTGGGGAGTTGCCCATTCAGCCACAAGAGTATTAGTGAGGTCAGGCACTGATGTTGTGTGAGAGGGCATGAGTAATATTCATAAGGATTTAAAGGTATGTAGTGAGACTTAAACACAGCTCACACTGTAGGGTGGACTTCTCCCAAAACTCTGCTGTGTCTCATTTAGCCACCATTCACAGTTATGTGAATGTGAGGAGTTGTGTTTAGTGTTGATTTTACTATAACCACCAGAAGTGCGCAAGTCAAGTTTTCATTATAGCCGAGTGTTTAATCGCACTGCTTGTGAGGCAGCGAGAAAAATTTGTGGTAGTAAATTTTTGTGTCCCACATTAGTTTGATGCCAATCCCACTGCCCTCACAATTATTTGTAAGCTATTTAAAATGCGGAACATGAACGTTTTTGTCACTGTTTTTTTTTGTACCAGCTGTGTTGGTCATCGTGAGCCCTGATTCAAAAACACGAACAAGATACAAAGGTTCACATGGCTGTTATTCATCATAGCATATTACACCCATTATAATATATTACACGCAAGTGCCACTTTACCTCTTTTAGAGTTTTTTTAGATGTTTTTTTTTAGATTTGACTGTAACCCATATGTTGCTGCACAATTTATCCACCCCCTCTACCCCATCCATCTAGACAGATGTAAATAAACAGCATTTCTGTGGTGAGTTGTGATGGTACATTGGCAAGCATTTTAAGTTGTAATCATTAGTTCCTGTCTGCTCGGGAGGGTAGCGGGTGGTGGGGAGAAGGAGATGATTAAATAAAACAGTAAAAAGAGACATACAGTGTGTCTGAAATCGCTTCCTCACTCACTCCCTCACTGGTTTACTATTTGCTTTAAAGACTGTTCTATATAGTGATCTATATAGGGTGCAAGAGACATGACTGAATTCAGACACTGAGTAGTGAGTGTTCTGGACACGTCATCATGCCCTGCTCCTAAGAGAACTAAGTACCTAGCAAACTGAAACACCAAATATACAGAAGTTTTAAAAGGGATTTTCTGTATTAAATATACACTTTGGCCTTAGTGGTATTTAAACAGCATATTTATTCACCTTTATTTACAAAGCTGGTCAAAATTTCAAGCTAAAAGAAATGGTGGGCAAGAGTGTGCATCGGCTGTACACTGAATTTATGGAGCACTATGTGGTGAAAAATGGGAATGAACTCAGACATTGTAATAGAGAGAGACAGAGAGAGAGGCAGTGATTGGCTGAGCAGATGGGTGGATGAGTGAGGAATTGAATAAACGGATAGGTGGAGAACAGAAAGTGGAAAGAAAGAGTGGTCACATCACACAGCCAGTCTGCTAGCTCAGCTTAAAGCATGTGCTGTAATTCCCAATCTGAATTACTGAATTAATCAGTAACTCATTTCTCTTCATCACAAGTGCCAGTCGAAATCTCACGCCTTAAAAAATATTTGTGAACTGTTTGCTAAAGCTAGCAGGCACATTGACATTAATGTTTTTTTGATGTTGGCTGTGTGAAGAGACTAAGAATGAAGTTGATATACGTGTGTGGGTGTGTGTGTGTGTATACCTGCATCCACATCGTTAGGCCAGCCACTGGGCTGTGAGCTGCCGGGCGCAGGGGAACGGCCCGAGTAGAACACATCATCCACTGGGCTCTCCATTTCACTGTCATCAATGGACTTACGCTTGTTTGAGCTGAGAGCAGGAGAGAGAAGGAGAGACAGGAGAAATGAAAATTACAGACAGTACGCAGACTTGGTGAGCACAGCTTTGCCATGAAAGCTGTCTGTGACCTGGAAGTAGTCACTTAAAGGGTCAGATCAAATTTACCATTTTAACACATGTAATCAATTAGTCAAGACATGTTTTGATGTCTGACATCCACTTAATTAATTTTACACTGGAGCTATAAGGTGATATAGGTGTTCATTAGGTTTTAGCAACCAGATAGATTCCAGTGCAAAACTAGAGACTAGAGACTGGTAGTACAGTAAGTAGAGTGGCTGCCTCACAGTTCTAGGGTCCTCGGTTTGACCCCGAGCTTAGACTACTGCCTGTGTGTGGTGTTTCTGTACATGTTCTCTCCATATCCACTTCGGTTTGCTCATTCACTCCTGAATGAATGAACTATAGAACCACATTTTGGATACCAGACATGTCTTAGCTAAATGATGACATCTGGGGTGAGAGGAACATTCTGTAAATTTCATTACTTTAATTAGTTACATTGAATGATGTCTCCCCAACATCAGTCCAATAAGAAATAGTTCTTTAAAAATAAGCAATAAAGAAAGATCTTCTCTTTTCCTACATTTTGGGAAGAGTAGACTAATCTCACAGCCAGCAAAGTTTGCGACCCCCTAAAATGACCCAATTTACATTCCCAACTTTTAGAACTACTACTTGCGACTACTTGCTAGTAGTTCTATGAGTTACTGAATAATTTATAGTAGTTACTGAATCATATACTTTAAGACAAATAATTAAGTAAAAATCCAGGACTTTAAAGGGTTAAGTAACAATCAGTGAGACCAAAAAACACTCAAAGTATTAAAAAGTATACATTCTTTAAATATATTTGGTTCATGATACATTTACCATTTTGATATAGAACATGTGCTTAAGTTAACTGCTTTGACTATAATGTAACGTTGAGCCAATAAAATGAATTGAGAAAGATGGAATAAAAAGGTAAGAATAACAAATAAGTAACATGGATTTTTAAAAAAAATATTATGTAGTATTAATGTCATAATACATAATGCATTTAGCATGTGATTAAAAATAGAACATAAACATGCTTTCCTGATATGATGAAAATAATATTGTAACTTAGAGTCCTAATCTATCTGCCATCCCATATATCACGGCTGTCAAACTGCAGTCCTGGAGAGCCTCATTGTTTAGTGGACAGCTTAATTGTTTAGTGTTTAACTAATTTTTAGGGTGAAGGCCTTGTGGAGTTTAATCTGGTATGTACAAGCAACCATGCTGCGGCCCTCAAAGACTGCAGCCTTCCATACAGAACATGATAGACTTGTTTGATATATTATTTGATACTGATTTAATTATACCCAGATGATCTTATATTGCCCTGGAATCATATTGGGCCTGATTATGTAATCTTTTTAAAGCTTTTCTATTAGTTCTTTTTAAAAAAATAAATTTTGAATGATATAGCATGCTGCGGCCTTGTTATGATCCCCTTTACTGCATCAAAATAATTGTGGGGAAAAATGGATTGTAATCAACAAGGTAGAAAATCCACTTATCTGGTGGAAAACACATGGGAAGTGTTTCCCTATCACCAACAGTACTAAAAACTGCAAGCCGTAGCACAAATTAAACCGTTAAATTAAAATCGTTGCACTGAGATAAGTCTAAATAGAACAGCTAAAGTGATCCACATAATTCTTAATTTCAACTGAAACATATCACGAAGACTTATAATGTGAGTGTAAGTTTCCATCATCTTTTTTTTTTTAAATTTCTGAAAGGTCTGACTCACATTCTGAACAAATCTTACAAATCTGAACAAAACAGTTAAAGGCTAAATATTTTCTTACTGTCATGACCTCATATTGAACTGAACAGTGTAATTTTTGTTTATTTTATGTCGTCTGTAGAATTTAGCTTTCCTATCTTAAAATACACCTTGTTGTCAGTGTATCCATTCTGATGCTGTGTATGTTAAAACAACAAATTAAAGGAAGAAAGAAATCCTTTTTATGAGGAAATGAATAGCTTGGAGTAGAATATCCAAATCATTTTCTTGTAATTACTGTAATACCAGCATGGCATATGCGGACTAACACTTGGATGAAGATATGTACACCATACATGCCCAAGTTTTCCAAGTTGTATGCTGTATTGCATATGAATGACTCTATTTGGTTTTATCTTTTGAATGTTAGACTTGCTCCTAGCAAACAAATCAAGATTATTGCCTTTAACTTTAACTGTTTAAGTTAAAGCTGATGGTGAGAGGGATGTCCTGAGGCTTACGTATTTGGCCGACTCACCCGAATTACCCTAAATGCTATTTAAGTTTACATTATATCATATTATACTATTTGATTTTTATATGCCTATTAAAATTATACAAAAAATTTATAAATATGTTTTGTGAGTAATGTAATGAGTGAATTTAAAAAAGCATATATGATTAACTGTTGATTCCTGTTTTGATTATCAGCTGCTGTTGCTGATTAAAATCCTCTGAAAACTGCACATAGCCTAAACATTTTGTACAACGCACCTCACTTACACCAAACCAGTGGAATTAGGTGACTTTCACTCAGTCAGCTACTTAGCTCATCTCGGGCTGATTAAATCACATTTTTTCTTAAAAACGAAATTGTCATCAAGGGAAAATATATGTCAAACAAGCCTGGCGTGCACTGGTGTGAATGAGAAATGGACAGTGTTCAGATGTTCAGGCTCAGACACAGAGAGAGTTACTGCACGACAAAAAGAAGTGGAGTGCAGAGAAGAGCAGACTGTGGGGTGTACCTCCGAGGGAGACTGCCATACAGCTCCATTTCAGTCCTGTGGCGGCCCAGAAAAATGAGGGAAAAGAATGTAGACAGAGTGTGTGTGTGTGTGTGTGAGTGTGAGTGTGAGAGAGAAAAGCAAACAGTGAAAAGGAAAGAAATAGAGACAGACAGAGAAAAAAGAGAGACAGTAGGATAAATGCAGAGATCAGAGAGGCAAGACCAGAAAAAAGAGAAAGCTGTGTCACAAATTTGGGAAAAGAGAGAAAGCATTGGCCAAGCACATTTACTCACATGCAAGTAAGTGAACTTCATTATGTGTATATGTGTGTGTGTGTGTGTGTACCTGGTCGATGGGGTGGACGTGATGGACCGGCGACCCAGGTTGATGTTGTAATATCCAGGACTGTCCAGGTCGGCCAGGGAGAAGTTGGGACCGGTAGCCGTGGCAACCGGAGCTAAAGAACAGAAAGAGCAAGAAAGAACAGAATTACTACCTTCACAGATGCATCACTTACCTATTTCAGTTTTGTATAATTTACTGTACTGGCAATTTTTGATTTTAAACTACATATGCCTTGTAAGGAGCAGAGTTCTGCCTGAGGGTGGAGCTAATTTCTGGGCCAGAAAAATGTAAACAAACATTATAGTTAAATAGATACCTTTTTCTATGTCTAGAAACACTTTTAGCCATTTAAATAGCACCTGTTAGTGTCAGTGAGAGGACACCTATGAAATCATTCCATCACTCTATCAGAGGATGATAGAAGAAGAGAGGAAATGTGTCTGTGTGACTCACTCTGTGACACGCGGACCAGCTCGGCCACGTTCCACACTCCTGAAGTCACAAAGCAGTCCTGGAAACTCAAGTGCCCTGGGGTGCGAGAAAGCAACAGAGAATGACACACATACACACGCACACACACACACACTAAAAAAAATGGCCTAACCACATGGACCACATTGTTAAATTCATCCTTCTATTTAGAATGTGTGCTGTCACAGTGGGACAATAACAGGATGGAAGTTTTTGGTTAGTCCCGCTATGGAAGGCGTGTTTGACCGAGGTGTTCAGAGAAAAACTGAAGCTTAATGAGGATGCTAAACATGGCCGAGGGACTGTGTGTTCAACTCCACTTATTCAGTGGTTCAACGATTTTTAAAATTGACATAAACAGTACTTAGAATGTGAGTGAATCACATTTAAAAGAGCAATTTGTAATTTTTTGAGCCCTCAGCTTCCGCAACACTAAGAATTCTCCTTCCTCCCAGTTGACCCAGAATCCTCTGCTGGAACTGCCTAGTGGAAAATTGACAGAGCTGAATCTTTAAGAAGAAAGTATAGGTCTTGAACCAGGAGTTAAAAAAAGATGTATAGCAGTTTCACCAATGTGCATCGAATGTTTTAGTTTAAGTCTTTGCTAGTTTCCATGTGGTTGTTAAATAACTGTGCTGAGAGTAAATCTTGTAAAACCTACAGGTGCCCTTTGCTGTTCAATTCAATCATGCTGTGTCCATGCCTGTATTGTAAGTATACACTTCACACACGTCAGGGCTTTTCACATTTCTTAGTCTTGTGTTGGCTTTTGTGATTTTTAATACTAGGTTCACACTATGGTTCGGTGTACAAATACAAATATAAAAATAAACATAAATATTAATATAAATATAATATTACAGTTGCCTTGTGTGACCACAACATGAAAGGGACACAGACACGAAAAAAACATTTGCAAACAGTTTTAGGTTTTTTAGGTTTAAGATATGCATTTAGAGGATGTCTAGAGAGAGAGACAAAATGCACCCCCTTTATTCCAAAGCACTTCCGCAGGTAAACTTAAAACTGACTGGCCACCCCATTGCTCCTGCACTGACACAGCAGGACCAGAGAGAGCAGGGGGTCATAAAAATAACTATAAATATATGCTGAAGTATAAGAAAATCTGTGTATATGGGAGCTGCTTGTGCTCCCCCATGTGTGTGTACCAGTAACAGTGTGTGTGTACATAGGTGCCTGGATCTAATAATACAGACAGGCCTTTACAAGTGATTCCATACATTGTGTAGGTGCATGTGTTTAACAGTCACTATAAGTAACTGGGTTATT
The DNA here is from genome assembly GCF_027358585.1 of Pangasianodon hypophthalmus. Classification (NCBI taxonomy): domain Eukaryota; kingdom Metazoa; phylum Chordata; class Actinopteri; order Siluriformes; family Pangasiidae; genus Pangasianodon; species Pangasianodon hypophthalmus. The sequence goes on along the minus strand of NC_069722.1, from coordinate 13,657,652 downwards.
GTTTCTGATCCATCCACATGATCGGCTGGGGTCAGTGTGTACTTGCATGCGTGCAACAGCAATGTTGGAGCATGAGCTCAGCGCTGCTCTATTTGGGAACCATGTGGTTTCCATCAGCCAATCATGCCAGAGTGATTTATGAGCATTCAAGCAGCCGAGCAGTGCCTAACTACTATGAACTGGAATCACTTGGATATGTGTGTGTGCAAATATGCACAATATGTATAGTGTGTTTGAGAAAATGTTTCTGACCCAGGAAAATAACATGTTTTGGAGCATTCCATCAGATAACACTAGTTCAAATGAAATTTCTAATATGTCATATATTCTGTAGGTTGCAGCATATACTGTAACAAGAGCGTCTAGAGGGTGCTGCAACTTGAATCTGCTTGATGCCTTCATTTCTGGCATTAAAAACACAATAACAATTCATCAGAGAATCTGATAGAATCGTCAACTGTACTCTCATATAGAAAAGTAATAATTCTTACATGTTTAAATACATATGCATATACAATATGTATCTGTTCTAAGCTTACCATTGGGTGGCGGCTTGACGTCTGCTTCTCCTTGCTGGTTAGAGTTCTCTGATTGTCCAGATTCTGTAGAGAAATGACGAAGATAGAATTAGGAATTCCAAAACACAGTGACTGAGCCAAGACTAAGGAGACTTAGGTTCTTTCCACACTTGAATGATGAACGATGACACAATAAATGATGACACAACAACAAACTAATTGTACAAGATGTATAACAGACATTCTACTTTAAAACCTAAAGAACGTTTTTGAAGAAAGTCTAATCCTGACTTGTGTTAGTTTATTCATCAGGGTCCTTGTTGGCGGATGCTCCTGACGGCCTGCCATAGAGCTTGCGCTTACCCCATACTCTGAAAATGTCCTCCCTCTGTCACAAAATCAGCCCTTACAACCATTGCAAAATAAAAATCTGATGAGGACAAAAATTCATCAAAGAACTTCAAATTTGAGAGAACCTCGAATTTTCTATTAGAAACTTTCTGTACAAGTGTGAGGAGTATAGTACTCTAAAGCCAGAGGCAAATCCATTTTAGACATCGGTTGGCAAAAGCACACTAAGAAGAATATCTGATTAGTTCCTCGGTGCAAACAAATGGCCAAATACTGACATTGCTGTATTGGTGTCATGGTTGATCTATAATTCCTTATACCCAGTAAATCTGGTCAAATTACCTACAACTCTACACTGAGAATTTTAATCAATGCAGGCGTGATATGATTCATTATTCAGCATGAATTGCTTATGAGTAATAAACTTATTTGTAATATACTATATGGCCAAAAGTTTGTGGATATCTGACCACCACACCCATAGGTAGGCCTTCCTCAAAATTTTGCCACAAAGGCGGAAGCACACAATTGTTTAGAATGTCTTTGTACGCTGTTGCTTTACAATTTCCCTTCACTAGCACTAAGGGGCGCAAACATGTTCCAGCATGACAATGCCCCTGTGCATAAAGCAAGGGCCATGAAAACATGGTTTGTCAAGGTTTAAGTGGAAGAACTTGAGTGGTCAGCATAGAGCCCTGACCTCAACCCCACTGAACTGGGATGAACTGGAAAGCCAAGGGCATCCCAGGCCTCCTCGCCCTGATCTCACTAATGCTCTTGTGGCTGAATGGACAAATTCCCACAGCCATGCTCCAAAATCTAGTTGGAAGCCTTCCCTGAAGAGTGGAGGTTATTGTAACAGCAAAGGGGCAGAGGGTAAATCTGGAATGGGATGTTCCATTCCAGATTTCCAGATGGTCAAGTGTCCACAAACTTTTGGCCATATAGTGTATGATTTAAAGTCAGAAGTGAGGTGGCAATTGGGGTGGCAACATTGTCTTCCAAAACTGGTCTCACTGCATAGTCCACTGCGTTAATGGTACATAAAAATAGCATTTACTAAACATCAGCCCTCATTATTAGGCCATGTAAGATGTAGACGGAACTTTGTGTGCAGCCATACAGATGTTTACAGAGTGTCTCTAACTAAACTGATATCGTAGAGGCCAGACCGTTCTTGGATGTTGTACTTGGCCCAGATTCAGTGACATTCTTTATTTCTGCTATCTAGTGTGTTTTAATAACCATATATTATACTGGAATATTCTTTAAAATAAGCATTGAATACTAACTAATCAACAAACGTCTTTCATTCTTTCACCAACAGCATAGTGCAAATATAAGTGCTGTATATCAGAATCAGCGAAAGCTATTGCTGCCATTGCAAGTGCTACAATATGAGCCACAACAACAGTAACAAATGTAAATAATGGAAAACTGATACAAAAAGAGGCACTGGCAAAATTAGAATGTGGAAGAAAACCAAGAGCCCTTTTTTCCCCTCACTTGCTCCCTTTCTCGTTGCATGCGCTTCGGTCGCTCTGCGGAATCCTGGCAGCCATCTTAGCATTTGGCAGCCATCTTAGCACTAGTGGTGTCAGAGAATTCCTGCTAGCTTAACGTTTGCAAACACCCTCACTAATACAGGGACACACTGCTTGTAAAAAGACATAAATACCTCTTTTAATGCAGTGACTATATACATAAAAATATGTCTAAAGCTATACAGCTATATTCAGACAGCTAAATGCTAATCCATCTGACAGTTAAATGCTAATCCAGAGTCACATATACAACTATATGAATTACATGGGTCATTCATTTTTTTTTCTGGCCATTTTACATACAACCATATGTAGACATGTATGTACAGAAAATGAGGATTAGCCATCTTTTAACCTTAGAAGTCCATGGGTAGTGTAATGAGAGACACTAATCAATGAAGAGCATAATTTCTGCAAATTTTAAGGGAAGACAAGTCAGGCAATGGCATGAGCTATAATATGTTTATCAAGTGTTGGGATATTGTATTATTTTCCACATGTAGTCATTAAAATCCACAATTAGCTTTAACTAAAGAGCTAAGTCCGATTTATTTCTTACAGAAAAGTAAACTCAAGTGAAGGCATCAATTAAGCTTAAAAATGATCAGATTAACCAAATCAATTCAACAAAAAAGTAAATAACTTAATTAGCAGTCAAGATAATTTTTATTATTATGGTATACATATTTTTTTTATTATACCAGATACAACTGGTAGGGTTAGCGGCAGGGCATTCATGCCATTATCTACTACTTTACAGAGATGAAATTGAACAAAATCTAACATCAGTTGTCTTTGCACAGAGATGATTGGTAGTAGTATTCATACAAACTGGTGTGAATTCAATTGTATGTTTTGTATAGTTAATAAATCTAGTTAAAATGCACAGGAATGTGATTGGATTGGTATCCAGGCTAATTACGTGTCACAATTTTTGAGGTGTGTAACAATACTTGGAAGGCCTAAAGAAAAATGTAGGGAGGATGTATTTCATGGAAATGTGATGAACTAAGAATACAAGTATTATTTAAACCTTACTACAGTATAGTAAGATTGTAATATTACATAAGTATTTTTCACCTCTTCTCCCAGCTATCTCCCTCTAGTGGTGTGCAGAACTGAACAGGGACGAGGGTTCTGGGTTTTCAACAAGCTCTAATCCAATTACAAGACACATTAATGGAGCCTTACTGTGCAGAGCTGGACCAGAGTGAATGGAAAAGCTCATGCTATTGGACAGAGACAAAAACGAGGCGAGCAGGGGGCAGCTCACCCTCATGCTCACAATGGAGGCTCTGTCCATTATTAGAGCTGAGGCCCTGTGGTGTCCAGCCACTGCTGTTATCAGCAAATCACAATACACCCTCCATGCACACACAACAAACACATAAACACACACAGCTCAATAATGTATCCCAAAAAATGCTCAGCACCATCCTTATCAATCCAGCACACTCACCCAGAGGACTCCTGAACACAGCACAGGCCAAAACTAATGCATTGCACACACACATATACACAAGTGCAAAAAAAAGTATACACTCTACCAAACATTGGTTTAAAGAAATAAACAATGAACTGTGAATTTAAGCTAATATTCACATAACGGCCACTTCAGTAACTTTCAAGAACTCTGACAAACCAAAAGCACCAAATCTAATTGACTCATTCCCAAAGCGCATATTCCTAAACAACCGTGCTTGCAAATGACTGTGCACAAACAAAGGTTTGTTTTTCATTTAATTATTTATTTTGTAGCTTATGCATTTGCCAATGAGCTCAGATTGCCAGTTTATCGCAGACTCACACTGGCAAATGGAGAGGATTAATCTAACACAGGCCTGCTGCAGGACATCTCAAACACCAACAATATAAAATCAACAGTACACAGAGAAGCTGGGTCAAGTAAACTCACAGAGTAGAGGGTAAGGAGAAAACTGTAAAGAAAAATGAGTGAGTCAAGGTCATATTTTTATCTGATACTTTTAATGGCTCAGATTAATTTTATTTATTAACCCACAGTAATAGATTCTTCTCATTTTAGTTATATAATATTTAGCTAAATTTTACTTTTCTTGTGTGATCTGGAATCCACATAAATATTCAACATCATTACATCATTTTTACAGAATATGAAATAGGCTGAATATCTGTCACAGTTAAGCTGAACCTCAAAATGATTTCTATTCATTATATAAAGCAATTGCATAAGATATAATATACTGGTGTTGTACAGTAGTGCACTATATGGTCAATAGACGCTATTTGAGATTCAGCCACAAGAAAACAAGTAACTCCAAGTTGGATACTGTTAACTACTTAATGTAATATTAATTTTAGGACACTTTGTTTGTTTTTATATTTATAAGACATACTGATACATACATTCATTAAAAATGATGGATAATTTGAAATATGCACAAATAAAGTATACCAAGAAACAAGCCAACATTTTCAGGGCATGTGTTTCAACAGACTTACATTAGTCAAAGTTAGATTTATGTTACAATATGTGATCTTGAAATTCCAGTGTTTTTTACCCTTCAACTATTAGAAATATTATCAAAATTTGAATAGTATCCAAGTGAAGCTTTGTTGTGACAACCATATTCTAGTTAGTTTGTATGCTGTCTCTCTATGTATAATACATCCTGTTGCCAGCTGTCATTTTCTGACTGTGATGTAAAACTTGGAGAAAAAGATTTCAGCAGCTCACCACTGACTGTTAATCTGATATTGAACTTCATATGACCTTTTATCTGCCATTTATCAACATATTGCCCTCTATCTGTGTGTGTACTGCCCTCTATCTGTTGGCCTTCTATCTGTGTGTGTATTTAAACAAACTGATTTGATCTGTTGTTCTTATTCGAAGTTGCTTTCTTCATAACAAATCTGACATGTGTGTTACAGATGAACCACCTGAACACACACATAAAAAACAACCCAGTGCAGCAAATGTCTTTGAGGGTAATAATGGAAAAAACATGGTGTGTATATATAGATTATACAGTGTTAACTATGTTTAATATACTGACTAATAAAACCGAGCTGACACCTCCACACTACAGACAGAAATATATGCTCACGCCTTACCACACGACAAAGGACAAAGAGGCACAACACCCACTCCCCCAACCCAACCAAGTGGGTTTTGCATAAGAGGTTTATTGGTATGTTGCTAAACATTCTGACCTTTTTTTAATCCCTAATGCGCTTAAAATGTTCCAAACCCTTCTAATCCCCAAGGCAATCCCACACAGATGTTCTCAGAGCTCTTCTATTGGAGTATTTTATTTAAGTATCCCCCCTTCCCGCCGCTGTGCACATTATTCATTTCCTATCTTATAAAAGCACACTTGATTCTGTGCCTGCGCCCCCTCACCTGAGGCTCTGCAGCAGGCACTCTTTATGGACACCGCTGCACGGGAGGGCCTTTCACTGAAATGCTTCATCAGACGCAGTCAGATCAGCGGGTAGAAAGCTGAAGGGGGCCTACCTGCTCCACCGCCCACCCCCCAACACACACACACATGCACGCACGCTAACTCTGAGCTCACCTCCTTGTGTTCTTTAAAATGTGTGTGTATGGATTAATGTATGAGGAGGAATAATATGAGAGTTAATGAGTACATAAATGAACTCTGTTTGCACGTGATATAAAATAAATAAGAAACGTGTGCCTTGTTCCTAAGCATGTGTGTGTGTGTGTGTGTGTGTGTGTGTGTGTGTGGATGAGGTGTACACATGCAAATAAGGAACTAAAAGTTTATACATTCCTGCCCAATTTTTGCCAATTCTTCTTCCCATACCAGTTCTAACTTTATCAGATGTCATATACCTCCTTCAAATCAGGTCACTGAAACACCCACATATCCTTTTTAACCCATTTTATCCGTTTTAACCTCTAGGATTTATTTGCAGATAAATTGTAGAGACACATTTCCTTTTTTAACCAAGAAACCATAAAGGGGTGTAACTGAACATACAGTATGTATATAAACTGATATGTTGCACCATTTTATTTTTGGAAAATTAATGTTTGGAAATCAGTAGCTCCTTTCTACTGACACACTAAAAAATAATACATCAATATATAAGACAATATTTTGATTAAAAAGGTAGTGTGCTTAACACTTTTGCATAGCATAGAAGAATTAAAAATAATAAAGTAATAAATGAAGAGGAAATAAAAATTGCATCTAGCATCTAGAGTATAGAGGTTTCAAATTTCAGACAATGTCATTCTTCATCTGTGCAGGAAAAGTGTTTTTCAAGCTCTAGGAGGTCAAACTGAATGATATTAAAAATATATACAAAATTGAATCAATCATTAAAATTTATTAATAAATTATTATATTGCCTCCTTGGGATTTTCTTTGCTTACCCTGTTTGGTTTATGATGCCTCTCAAAGTATAAGATTATAGACACTTAAATTCATGTATTAAATTTCTGTACTATTGTAAGCAAACTAATTTTAAAGATAATATATTGTAGATAAGAATATATATTATAGAAACTGTAATACATTAGAGAATACATTAGAGTAATACATTAGAGTAGACTATACACACAGCACTAAAGCGAGCATGTTTTAAAATTCATGTACAAGTGTGAAAGCCACTACAGTGTGAGATTTGTACATAATATTGTGTCTGGGCATGTGAATGAAAGCCTTTGGCTAGGCAGACATTCTACCTCTGCCCATGTGTGTGTATATAAACGCAAGCGTGACTGTGCGTCTGTGTAAATATAAATGCGAGCAGGAGTGTGTGCATGTGAGTCTGTTCCTGTGTGTGTGCGTGTGAGTCTGTTCCTGTGTGTGTGTGCGCGCTTGGCCCGGGTCGTGCCAGAGAGGAGCAGGTGTGCTGAGATCTGCCCTGCCTTGCATGCTGCCCATCTGTGTGCCCGTCTGTGCCCGCTGCCTGCCAACTACACGCCCAGTGCAGAGAGAGACAGAGACAGAGAGACAGATAGAGAGGGGGAGCTCTAGGGCCTAGCTTAAGGCTATAGCAGGAAGGAAGAGAGATGAAGAGAGAAAGAGAGATGGAAATGTGGGTAAACCTGTTGAAGACCATGCAGAAAAGAACCTGCAGAATAGGATTATGATTGTTGCAGTAATATAATATGATCATCACAAAAGGCCACAATATTCTGCGCATTTTATGTATGTGTATAGATTCTGTCACATCAGAATCAAATTTTGCAAATTAATCACAAATTGATATTAGCAGGGCTATTACTTATGGCATGGGTTGGAGGATGAAGAATGCAGCATAAGCTTAAAAGAAGGTGTGGCAGGAAAATGAAAAAAAAAAAGAGAATAAAAGGCAGAACACTAAACGACAGGGTATAGTAAGGCAACTGGACTGTGGAAAAAAAATCATGGATGAGGAGAGAGAGAGAGAAAATAAAAGAATGGTGGGAAGGGGGAAGGGAGGCGAGACTGGCAGAATGCCCATTTTTTTCATGTTCAGTCCGCACGTCTTCTGGTTAGAGAGATGTACACGCAGATGTATAGAGCCGTCTGGCACAGACACACAGCACTGCAGACAGCTGCTCTTTCCCAAGATAATAGTGCAACTCTAATCCATACATTCAGTGTGCATGCAAATACACACCACAACACACACACACACACACAACTCTTAATCCATACAGAAGTGGCTGGGCCTGTGAGCGATCTATCAACCGTACCACACTATTTATGCAGTGAGGGTCTGAATCGGTGATGCGATTTCTGCACACTTGAAAGATTAAAGTACTGCCGCAATAAGCTTCCGATTTAGCAATTAAAAGTTGCCACTTAAACTTTCACTAATACAAAACAGAATGCTAACCATGGTGCCATCAATGTGGTATAATCCAGATCTATTCACAAGATGCAAGTACAAAGTGCTGTAATGCTGATTTGATTAATTCCAGATGTGCATGATCAGTAAAGTGGAGATGGAGGAAGCACCTGCCACCAGGGGGCGCACATGGAGATCAGTGAGTAGCTGTGAAAGCTGCATGTAACAAGAAGTTACAAAAACAATAAAAACATTATGTTTTTTAATAAATAATAATAATAATAATAATAATAATAATAATAATAATAATACACCTGTTAAATGAAAAGATACAAGGCCTACATGATTCAGATACAGGTATCTACTAGATACAGGCAGAGTTTGAGAAACATTTCTAGTTTTTTTTTTTTTTTTTTTAGCTTGTGAGTAGTTTACAAAAGCTATATTATTGGTTGGTTGAAGCACAACTAACTTAAGTTTATATGAGTTGGCTCTTCACTTGCTTTATTTTGTTTGGTTTATTTTGTTCTATTTATGTTTGGAAATTGCACATAAAGCTATCTGTTTTTGCATCTTGCTTTTGCTCCAAAAATGGACATAAGCTTTTTTTCTCTATTGCATTATGCTTGTGTCGAAGATGCCAGCAAGTCCACATGAACAGAAAAACTTGATTTTTTTGGCTACAATGCAATCAGCCTAAGTGGTGATTTTGAAATCCAGTAATGACTTTACTGCAATATACATTACTGTATGGTGTTTTCATGACCAACTGAATAATCTGGTAATTACCAAAATCACACAGTGATCAAATTATTAGCAAACGCTGTGTACTTGACCAATAGATGTGTATCTTCATATAGGATAGGTTTATTATTGGTACAGATGAGTGCAGAAGTAAGGCAGGCAAAATCCAAGACAGCAAAGTCCAAAACAATGTTCCAAAGTCGTCATCGGTATAAAACAAGATGCTGAAGCTAAAGGATTAATTCATACACCAAGTCAAATTAAGGAAGTCCAAGGTCAATATGACAATAATCCAAATACTGTGGCTGAGAACACACTATGGAAGTGGCAAGACTTTATAATGACAAAGGTGCGAGGTTTGTTAATAGTGATAGACTAATGAGACACATTTAACACTACAAACCTTAGTAAACCTGAGAAGAGACAATACCCTAGTGAGTGTGCTGGACTGTTGGTGGGTTTTGGTGGACTGGGGTGATAGATTTACACATAAGCCCATGAGCTCATCGAGGGAAGGTGAATGTCTTTCAATCACCTTTCTTCTTTTAAGATTAACTGGATCAGGCAAAGCCACCTTCTTGTACTGAGTCAGTCCAGACTAGGACTGTTCAAATATAAATATTCTAACTAACTAGTGGATTAATTAATCTCAAGAAAGCCCTGTACAGCACTGTAACACTCAGGCTGACTACACTGCATAAATGAAGATTGATCAGACAGGTCTATTCATCAGTCCATTTTCTGTACAGCTTATCCTACACAGGGTTGTGGGGAGCCTGGAGCCTATAACAGGGGACTTGGCGCACAAGGTGGGGGACACCTGGGACGGGGTGCCAACTACCACAGGGCACAATCGCGCGCGCACACACACACACACACCCATTCTCACACACTACAGACAATTTTGGAAATACCAATCAGCCTACAATGCATGTCTTTGGACTGGGGAAGGAAACCCCCAGCCCATGATATGCTACTGTAAGGATTAAACATACTCTACACAAGTGCATAAACACAGACCCTGAGCAGTGAAAAATGAGCATCATATCTCATTCTCTTCTGTGTCACCTGAAAATTCTTGTCACAAGCTTGCCATTAGGGGTGCTGTAGCAGGCAACAACAGGTTGAAGCTGTCAGCTTTGATTTGTGATTTCTCTCATGGCAGACCAGTTTGATGAGTGTTTTTTCCCTAACATGTTCATGCACATTTCTGCAGCACTTGGTCATCTCTTGAAAACTGATTGAAAACTGATTGAAAATGCTAAGCAATGACTAGTAACCGATTTGATCCTTAGTTCAGGTTACTGTCTGTGTGGAGGTCCTCCCTGTGCACGTGTGGGTTTCCTCCGGGTTCTCTGGTTTCGTCTCACTTCCAAAAATATGCCAGAAGATAAATTTGCGACATAAAATTTCCCCTTAGATGTGAACGAGTGTGCGAATGTTCTGATATACCCCTACTCCAGTTTATCTATTACTCCTTCCCTCCCTCTTTTATATTCCTTCTCTGTTTTTCAGAGTGTTATTATCCAGCTCTCTGAAAAACAAGTACGTCACTAGACACCATCGCTGGGTCCAACTACTACACAACCGAGCTTACATAAGTCTTCTATATAGTGTTATGTCTGCAGATCAGACTTAGTAGCAGTGGGCAGCGATTCAGATGAGATGACATGGTAGTGCATCATAAGGACTGTTATCTTCTAAAGAGCTCATAGGGGAAGTGAACTGATGGGAAAGAGGGCGGAGAGCGGATAGAGTGACCCCAAATTTGCAACAATAAACCCATTCTGTGCCCCCACTCAATGACCATATAATGTAGCACGAGACTATATAATAGCACTTTCTGAAAAAAGTGTGGGGAGGATATGTGGGAGAAGATATGCAATGCGCCCCCCGGGGGAGCACTCTATATGCATTGTGTGTGTGTGTGAGTCGGGAGTGTGGATCATGTGATGGCACTATGTGCCAAAAAGAGAGCTTGAAAGTAAGTTGGTGAGAAAGAGAGAGGGGGGGTGAGGGGGTTGGGGAAGCTGTGGGAACGGCAGGTCTTGCCAAGAAAGACAAGCACAGGGAAAATAAAAAGAAAGAGAGACTTGTTGGCAAAGAGTGAAGGAGGCCAGATAGTGATGAGAGAGAAAGTGATAAATGTTAAAGGAGAGAAAGAGAGAGACAGTTAAAGTGGGAGTGAATGGATGGGGATGAGACGGGCAGGTGTGGTGAGGAAAAAGAGGAGAGCACTTAAACTGAGAACATAAGACGAATGATAAGAGCAAAAGACTTTATGAGTAGACTGAGGTTAATACCAAGTCTAAAATCATTATGTATCCCTGATCTGCTCAGCTCTTGGTTTTCTAAGATGCCTTCCAAAGAAACTGCCAATCAACTGCCTTTACTTCACCTTCTTCAAATTCTTTACTCCTAAAGACATATAGTGGCAAATAAAACCACAACTGCTAATGTATTGGAATAAATGACTAAATAATGAAATAAATCAACCAAGTTTCCACTAACTATGGCAGTATTCTTTAAACAAAAGACAGAAAGGAGTGAAGGGAGTTCAGTAAACTACCACGCTTTTATTAACACACAGCTATTTATCACTTTTGTTTGGGAGAACCCACTGCCTTGAGGGGTCTATGTCCACCTGCCGCCTCGCACACACACTGCCCTAAACATAATTGTTCCATTCAGTACATAAAAGACTTGACACTTCATTAAGACACACATCCATCACCCACCATTCAAACATGGAGTGTTCATTCCTTAGACACTGTGTAAACATACAATACATCAAGGCAAAATCACACACATACATCAACGGCCATTACAAGAGAATTTATTTTATACATATGCAGTGACCTCCAGAATTATTGGTCTTATTGGCTTCATAGAATTAGCAAAATGAATATATGTATAAAAGGAATAACATAATAAGTGATATTTTGAGCGCAAACATAAAGCAACATTATATAGTTTTATTTACAGGATTTTGTTTTCAAAGATATTTTGTTGAGCAGTGTTTGCACTGTAGAAAATAACAGTACTGACTCACTTCCTGTAATGTTTATCCAGGCTGGAGACACTTGTACAGAATCTTGGGCCATTCCTCAGAACATCTTAAGCTCCTTTATGTTCTTAGATTTGTGCAATTCAGACCACAGGTTTTCAGCAAAGTTCAAATAGTCGTTGATTTTGTGTTTCTTTAAACATTTCTCTACCTAAATCTGAACGTCCTGGTAGAAGCAACCAGATTTTGGGCTGAAGTATTCTGGTATGCTGCAGAATTCATGATTTTATCAATCTGTAAAAGAGCCCCTAAATCATCAGCCACAAAACAGCCCCCAAAGCTTCAATGATTCACCTCCATATTTTACAATGGCTATCAGATTCCTTTACTTCTATACAGTCCTCTTTTGTCATGCTGATGGTGTGCATGACCACAAAGTTTGGTGATTTGTGCAGGTCAACAACCATCTGTCTCTTATATGTTTTAAGTTCTTTGTTTTTTTTCCATAATGAAAGGCAAAGGGGCTTTACATGTGTGCAACCTCATATTCATACCCCAGGAAAACAGGGCATAGTTAAAGGCAACAACAGAGTTCCTGGGTAATAAAGTATAAATTCTTGATGAGAGGAAATAAAGTATATGAGAGAAGAGAAAGTATATATTCTTGAGGGACATTATTATACATTTTATATATATATATATATATATATATATATATATATATATATATATATATATATATATATATATAATATTTAAAAAGTAGCTCTAATGAGAATTATTTTAGTTAGACCAAAGATACATTTTTTAAATAGGCTTGTCATCGCAATTGAAATGTGCCTTGCAGGCAGTACAGAGCTCTAGAGTATTCTCTCAAGTGTAAAACACAAACAACCCACATCTCCCTCATAAAACAATTCCAAGAAGGTAAGTGGCCTATGTTTTACAGGTACAAAGTCTCACAACTCTACACAACTGCAAGTCCAATACCTAAGATGATTATGATGTAATGCAAAGGAGCCAGGCTGCACATTCAACATGAAACAAAATGCAGCACTCAGTCACATTATAGTCATGGACTGCAGATACAGTCTCAGAGGACCTTCAGGAAGACCTCCTGATATCTCAATAGGAACTTTTTCTCTTTGGTTCTGCCCTTAACACAGCCAGTCACAAATGAGCTTTAAGATGGCCACTTGGCAAGGCTTTATTTCAGCCTGTAAACTGGGCAAATAAATATGTGGATAATCGCTTCGAACTGGGGAGACGTGTTTTACAAGTGAGTAAAACCACATATAGACACATAAATGGCGCCCGTTAAAACAATCATGAGCGCCACAGAGAATGCTCATTTTACTTAATGAATGGTTCAAGAGCAGTGGGGAAGAGAAGAGTGCTGCATGAGTACAGTTAAAGTGTCACTGTAAAGAATGAGAAAGAAAGAGGCAGAGATAGGGAGAAAAAGATGGGCACTGAAGACAGGAAAAATCAGCGCAGAATACAATAGTGCAATTGTGGGTCAGCATAATACAATGGTTATCACAGAAAAATAAAGAATCAACAAAGGGGAAAAAAAACAAATAGAGAGCAGGACAAAGACAGAGACAGAAAAGATTTCAGCTCTCCATTTCTGTCCCTCTGTGTGTATGTGTGTGTGTGTGTGTGTATGTGGGATCTGCTGCTTCTTTGCTTGGGTTTCTTTTTTTTTTTCCTTTTTGGTGTGTTTATTGATGTGTTGGTATTATGTCTTGAGCTGATAAGATGAATCAGGTAAATTAATGGAATTGTGTCTATTGCCATTTAGCACACACACAATACAAGAAACGTTCTTTGTTACGTCTAGGTAAAATTAATTTTTTTTCACTGTGGGGCTATGCATTGAATATAAGAATAGTTCTTACACTATGGCATAAAGAAGAAACTTAGACTATAGACTAATGGAGTTTTTTTTATGTAGGTTCATCCTGAACTTTTCCCTCTCTGTCTCTCACACTGCTATAATAAGGGAGGCGGTATGTTAGTGCTGGTGAGTCTACGTGGCAGAAGGAAAGACTTGGCCTTCGCTTTCACAAACAGGATTCATCATATCCACATGTTGCTTTAGGGTCAGGTAAGGCCAGTGAAATATGTGTGTGTGTGTGTCTCTGTGTGTGTGCGTGTGTAATTCCATATGCTAAAGTCACACATTGAATTGGCTTAAGATTCTGGCTTATTAACAATCTTGGCTCATTTCACATTATAGCAAATAAGCAGAGCTGTAGATCATGTATCAATCCATTTATTAACTGACATAATAGACTTTTAATCTCCATCATGTATTAACCTCTCAGTGCTGAGTTAAGCCATGATTCAATCCGTCTCTGGAACTATCCGAGTGGGTAAGTCCATAATGTTGCGCAGCTCATCTGTCAGGAGCACACCTCAGTGATAAGAGCATAGTAAATGACATACTATGTGAGCGGGTTATGTATCAAACTCAGCTTTATCACGAACTTCACACATCATTCTCTCCTACATTTCTCAGGAATGAGAAGTTCTAGGAATGGGCTGAAGGAGAAGAAAAAAACAGAGAAGAAAACAGAGAATAAGGTGAGTGAAGGGGCAGAGAAGAGAAGGTTTTAGACTTTGGCACCAAAGCTTGGCGGGCTGGGGTTGGGTTTTCTGACATGACTACATTTGAGCCCCAAATAAGTACACATTCTGGATTAAAATCTTAATTTCCTGTGTATTTGGGCCATTACGGTTAGTTATGGTTCACGTCTAATTTAGCAAGTAGCCAAACGACTTCTTTGGTTGTGCTATACTACGAGCAGTTTGAAAATGAGAGTCAACAATGACAGAAAAAAGCTGATAGCATATATAGCTATAGTTATAGCATATATATATATACCTATGGCATATATGTTATATAATGTATATAAAAATTATAGCATATGCTAATTCAACTCAATCAAATCAAATGGCTTGGAATCTGTAATAGCATAACTGGTGCAGCTATTTGGGTAAGAAGCGATGCCATTGCTCTCCTTTACTCCCCTGTCACAACAACTCTACAGCCGCAAGTATGTTCATCTGCATGTTCATTCGCATGAGCTTCATATGTCTAAGAGGAAAGTGTTAGCCTTCTCCCAAAATGGCTGGTACCTGCCGTGTGACAGTGGAGAACGAGCTAGTTGCTGGGAATAGGCTGTGACTACAGAAAGAAAAAAGGTCTTTGACTTTTAAAGAGAACTTTTTATTTGTAACTTTGTTAAATGAGATTTGAATTGTTTCAGAAGGCAGCTACTCTACTATTTTTCTAAACCACACTGCAGTCCACTGAACTGGCATTCAACACTTTGTTCACATCACTGTAGCAAACATAGCCAAACAGTTTAATGTAAGAACTATCTTTGATGATTTGCCTGTTTCCCCGCCGTATTGCAATTTTGGCTGGATAATCATTTCTGTTACCTCAAAGGTTGGACTGCTTGTGAGAAAGAACTAATCCTAATGCAAGGGTGTTTAATGTCATAGAAAAGACCTTGCTTCTCTTCTTTTTCCTTGAGTTTATCAATGAATTGTTGGTTCGCATTGTACGTGTACAGATATCCCATGTGACACTCATGCATGAAACAGTGGGAAGTGGTCAGTTGGTAGTTGGTAAAAGAAAATGCCTTTTTTTTAGGCTGGTCTATAAGAAAAATGAAACAGAATAAAATATTATTACTTATGAAGTGTTACATATAATATGCCAGCAATTGTAAAGATTTGCTATTAACACTACTCCAAATCAAAATCAACTGGCCACCCAATTATTTTGACGTCATTTGATCAGTGCCAATGGCTCCAGAAACTGAGTCTAAACAGGGAGCCAAACTCACAAATAAAAGAACACTGTTTTCCACTGCAACAAGAGCTTCACATGTACCAACAGCTGAGCTGACCGCACATAATACAATGTGTATATAACACATTACAATATATATATGAACTCAGAGCTAGTCATTTACTTCAGGAATTTTATATGCATACTCCACTAAAAACGCTAACAGCTACTATGGAACCTATTGGAGCCTGCATTGTTTGGCAGCTGTTCCACTTCAGTCTAGTGTTTCACACTGCACCCCTGGGAGCCGCCATTCAGGCTATACTTTAAGAAAAACAGCTTTATATAAACACAGAAAGAGAGAAAGCAAGATAGAGACTCGAGGATAGGGGAATAGAGATGAGACGAAGAGCTGAAAAGTGTATAAATTGTGCTGACACCAAGGTATAGAGCAAGAGAGGAGAAAGAATGGGAAAGAAGACGCCATGAAAATGAAGAAAAACCAAAGGCAAGGAGACAGGTCAGGCAGTGCGAGGTGAATTAGAGAGAGACATGAAGTTTTGTGGGCCTAGGCAAAGGGGGGAATGGAGCCAGCAAGTAACACCAGCTCAGCACACATACCCATGCTCAGTTGTGTAATGAAGAAGAGATTTCCTTATGCACAAAAGTAAAAGTACAGAATGCAGCATTTCTTCTGACAATCCTGATTGCTGACTTTATTCAGACACTGATTATGTGGTAGGAGATCATGTGCTAAAAGTTTTAAGACTAAGAAAGGTTTAAGATTAAGACATGATTGAGTGCAACAGTAAAAGTATATATGGGAGAGAGTTGGCTCCTTCATCGAATTATCTCATGGTAAAGAATGTGCGCATTAAACACAGCCATCCAGCCCTTTGGTCTTGAGTTCTCTCAGCTTGAGCTGTAACAGGCCTTGGTGGTGTGTGTTTGTATGTGCAGGGTGAAATGGCAACCCACAACACAAAGAGAGACCTCATGGCTTCAAGATGTGTCTGCCTGAAAACTCAACAAACACTGGCAGGGAGAAGTTTGCTCAAACGCACGTGGACAAAACAAACCACTCTCAGACTGTCAGGGGAAGGAAGGGAGAGAGTGAGGGTGAACAAGAGAAAGGTTTGAGGGAGTTTTTTTTATAGTTTAATCACAAACAGGAGGACTATGCTGAAAATACCATTACAAAAAGCAAAGTTTACATGAGCTAATAGCTAAAATGAGGGAGTGGGAAGGAGAGATAAGCATGGGGAAACTAACAGAAACTAGCGGCTAAACATTACAGACCTGTAAGATGATGGTGATAGAGACAGAAAAAGAAGGGGAAAAAGTGAGCAGGAAAGTTAAAAATGGAAAGTATACATGCATAGGCTGGGAAATAAAAATAATGGAAATGTGGCGCTTATGGATTCAAATCCCCACGACTTTCTTCTGCTTTTCCTTATGCACTTTTTTTTCTGTCTCTCTAGTGCCCAGCCGCAGGCTAACGAAAGCCCATTAAAACATGAGAACAGAAAAATGAAAACAATACATAAACCACCCAAAGAAAGACAGAGAGACTGGGGCCAAAAACAGGGCCAAAATGCGGTAGAGAAATAAAGGAAACTAAAAGACAGACGAACAGAACAGAATAATAACAGCATGTGAACACAACGCATGATTGTGTGTGCTTTTTTTTTTTTTTGAGCTACTCTGTTTGAGCCATACCGCAATAGAAAATAAGCTGAAATAAAATCCAGCATGCCAAATCTGCCTGTCTGAGCTCAGTCAAAGCTTATATCGTCAATCAAAAGTTCAGAAAGAGGTAGCGCAGCATGCTGCTTGCAAGCTGAGCAAAGACAAAAGAAAGTCAGAATAAAATCAGCATTCGCTTTTGTAGTGAATTTTGAGGTGAGGTGATACTTCTGTCATCGACAGGCTCTAAAAAAATAAGACTAGTTTTTACTGCAGTCCACCAGTTGTCATTCACGTCACCGTAGCATCAAGTGATTCTTCGTGGTTCTAATTTCATTATTTTGGCTGGTTACATCAAACCTGCAAGATTAAATATTCATTTTCAAGGCATTTCCTCACACTACTCTGACATAAAGATATTATTTTATATCTAAGAGACTCATGAAAATCAACTCTTGGATAACGGATTAAAAAAACAGATACAAATGACATTTGAGATTCAGCTACAGAAAAAGCACAAATCTGATAATGGCTTTTGGAAACTTACCTACTTGTTCATTCAGTGTTTGAATGTGGATTTTTTTGAATCTCTAATTATTATGAAATTTCAAATAGTATCCAAACAGTAAAATTTGTTTCAAATGTCCTGATATATATTAACTTCATCATTGATCTGCCTATGCAAAGATAAAGCCATACAGCTTATGTTGTGGCTAGAGCTTAGCCTAAGGATGAATTTGCTTGAAGCTTCTATCTAAATTTTCCTTATAGAATGAATTTTAAGACCAAACAGGACTGTTTCTCTATCTCTCCAAAACCCTGGGTCGAACACCTTCAGATACCTCTGGTCCAGTCAGTAGTAAGATCATTTGCATTGACTCATTTGGCTGATGCTTCAATCCACTTACAGCTGAGACAAGTGTGGAAACTTAGACTCAACAGTGGTAGATTTGAACAGATTTGAACCTTCCAATTAGTAGTTCAAAGTTTTCACCACTGAGATGCCATGCCATCTTCTTTAAATAAAACCTAGGGGTAGGGTTAATTTCCTTACTTCCTGGTCACACGACTTTTGCATCCCAAGAAATTAATAATAAGGATAATAATAAGGACTTGATCACAAAGGTGATAAGTCTACCATGTCAAGTCACAAAACTGCTTGTAGTTCTAGCTGTAGTTGTAGTTCCCTTATTCCATTGATTGACTCTGTACAGCAACGCTTCAATCACTCTCCTCTGCATGTTTGCCTCCTTCCCAGCTCTTTAATCTCTTTAATCTTGGCCAGTGGCAGCATTCATTAGATGATATTTAAAAGCTGATCATGTTGGCCCATTTTGGGATTGACGAGGGAACATGGCTGGTTTCATCCAAACTGACTTGCATTAAATCTCAGGAAACTAAATCTAATGAATAAAAAAAAGCCACCTGGTGGCCAAGAGCTTCATGCCAACACTGACATAAGCAGAGCACACACTGTCTTAATTTTCAACTACATTACTGCATGGCACAGGGTAACCTATCCAGCCTATTAACTCCAAAATCTAAAACTTTTACCCAACACACTGACAAAGTCATATAATATTTAAACTTAGACTGAAACTTGCAGATGCACTACTGCATTTGGGACTTATATTGCATAATATTGCAACACATGTTTTATGCTGTGAAAATTGTTTTGACAGCACCATGAATTCAGCTACAATTTTAGAAGAGGCACCGAGAAAACACAGTCTATCCACACATCTTTATAAAATACCTGCAATAAATGGCATAACCAGCAGAACAAGACCTGTAGTTTGACCCACTATAATGCATGCTGCTGTATAATATCTCCCAAAACCTCTGCTAACCATCTGTTTGTTTGGGCATTCATTCATTCATTCATTCATCTTCAGTTTATCCTGGTCTGGGCTGTGATGGACATGGTAACACCCTGGGCATGTGGCTATGTTATGTTATTTTATGTTATTTTATGTTATGTTAGGTTCATTTCGGTTACGGTTTGGTTCTCAGTACCACCTGTATAAGCTCTGAGGCTCATTTCTGCTTAAATCTTCTGGGTTATGTAAGGTAAAGCCCTAATTCACTATGCCTGATGTTACATATTACTGTAATTGCAAGTAGGGGAAAAATTCCAGAAAGAGATGTGAGAGGGAGGTGATTTTTGACATGCAAGAAAGGGGAGGACAGAGAGCTAGAGCAGAGAGAACGATAAGGGAGAGATGTGAAAGGAAGAAAAGAATGAGCCACTAATACAATAGATCCTGTGGAGAATTTCCTGTTCTGCTAATGGCCTGTTTGTTTGTGTAGACAAAATAGGTTACATGCCGCTTCAAGAAGAGACGGATAGAGAGAAAAAAGATAGAAAGAGCGAGAGATATAGAGAGAAATCTTTTGAGGTATGTGTCCTTTCCTGGAATGTGAAAGAGTGAAAGAGTGGAGTGCACAGAGATGAGGGCAAGAGCAAAAGCAAAAGTAGTACATCAAATATCATGATTATTTTGGGAGTAACAAGCTGTAAGATAGTAAATTAAGGTGTTCATGCTTTGGTGTTTGTCTTGAACACTGTAACCCAACATCCAAGTTTTCAAACAAGGTTCAGAAGTTGAAGTTAGCACTTTTCAAAGAGGTTGAGGCAGGTTCACTGCACATAATCCAACAATCTCCAATACAATCATTGATTATCCTTTGGTAGCACAGAATAACAATACAATCCTGGCAAAAATGGTATTATGTGAAAAGCCAAAAAGTCCAGCATGGTGCGCTGCACTCTAATTAAATCAGGCCTTTAACACTATTAACACTCGCACCATGAGGCACATTATGTCCTGCCTCCTCATTGGCCGCACATCAAGCTCAAACCAGAGCTACGTGAAGCCTTTAACAGGTAATAAGTCAACTAGCTTAGCCTGGGACCCACTTTTTTTTTCTCTAAAAAGAAAATAACATAAATATAATTTTACAGGGAGATAGTGGGGGGGATCAGATATTTAATTTTCAATTTTATCTCACTGTTTTTAAACTTCTGGCCCTCATCCATCATAAATCATCTCCACTGGTTCAAACCCAACAAGTGCTCAGGTCAAACATCTTATATACTAGTATGCATTTTATAAATTATACTTCTACGCATGTGTATGTGTTGAGAGGTCATCTGACACTCACTGCTGGAACAGAGTAATTTTATTGTTCTTACTAGGAATGAGACAAGACGAGATGGTTTTGCATGAAGGCAAAAAATCCACCATAGTGGCTGATGAAGAGCAAGAAGAGCAAGAAGAGCATGAAGGATGAAGGGGATGAAGAGCAAATCCAATCAGCAGATTCATTAGTGGAACCAGAGACCTTCATCATCATCATTACAGCCCCCTTTACCGGTCTCTCTGCCTTCCTCTATGGGATAATTCACCATGTGATTTCACTTACAGCAGATTACAGTTCACATCAAAATGGAAAGAAGATCCAGCAGAGGACTGCCTGAGCACTCATTTCTTCTTTTTTTCTCTCCAGCTTTCTATTACTCTTGTTCTGCTTTGTGGGGGAACTTGGGGTGAAAACAAACCCTCCTGTATATTTTACCTCCGTTTCAAATTCCACCGCTCCAAACTGCAGATGTGGGCAACTGGCCACAGCAACTCTTCAAACTGTCGGCCTGAAGCAGAAGGAGGGGGAAAAAGCAAGGAAAAAACTGCATCTCGCTGCTTCCAATCTCGTGTAAACACAGGATGAGTTCCAGCCATACCGAGATTAGTGACCAGAAAAACAGTAAGAAGGATTGAAGGAAGGAAGGAAGAAATTAAGAAAGAAAGAAAGAAAAGAACAAATACAATACAACAACTGATTCATAGCAGTCTTTTAACGCAATGCTATTATCTTTATCTTTATCTGTCTAGTGCTCCAAATATCTGTATTCTGTAACCCAAAGTAGATGTGGCCTATATATATATATATATATTTATATATAGACAGTTACTACAGATGATTGAACGGACACTGTAAATGCATGATGCAGCACCACACATTCATGTTTATGTGTATGGTCTTTGTTTGTCCCATGAGTATTCGCTTGCACCCATATGAAAGTAAAGACCTTCCACTTGCATTACGCTTTTGTTGCATCCTGTGGGATCCTGGTCATGACGCACACCTCTAGTCTGAGCCAGATGCCTTCTAGGCTTTTTAGTCTTATTCTTCTGAGAGTGGTATTGCTGGAATGCCAGAGGATCTAGTTTGCTGGAAACCCTTAACTTTTCTCCTAATTACAATTAATTGGGGGAAAGTGGGCAGAGAAGAAAGAAAACATCTTAAGGGACACTAAATGTGCTGATGTTACAGCTGAAGACCAACTGGCTGAGTTCCTCTCTTGCCAAGTGTGACTGCAACTTTCTCAACTGTGTCACCCACCACCTCTGTTCTGTTAGAACAGCACCAGCAGATGTGGAAAGCAACTGGGTGGAAAAATCAAGAGATACTGAGACACCTGGAGCATTAATCAGGAGAAGACCACAGGTCAACAACGCTCTTCAGAGAGATAAAGATTAATGGAGGAGATAAAGATTCCATGCAAGAATATGTGTAAGATAGGTCCACAAGGATAAATTAGGTCTGACACCCAAATGTTATAGCAGCTTCAACGCTGCAAAGACTTTTTAAGGAAAAAAGTGGAGCTACCTACCTATCTATTTATCTATCACCATGAGTGCCAGTGAAAAAACTTCATACATATACTTAATTTGTGTATGTATTAAAACATTGTCAGTTTCAGCTTTTATTCATCCTGATTTGTGTCACTTTTAACACAAGAATATCTACATAGAATGTAATAGCAAATCTGATCGTACTAATGTTTTATAAATAAGGCCCCAGTAGCCAGCTTCAGGTTGAAAATGTCAGGTTGAAAAATAATTTTTGAGCTAAAATCCTGTCCTTAATTAAAGTAAAACAAAATGTAAAATGGATTTTTACAGGTTTTTTTTTTCACAAATTACAGTTTTTGACATCAGTTTTCAGTAAAATCCTGTTTATTTAAAGTAGTATACTGTATAATACTCATACTCTGTTATTTTAATTATACTCTTTTTACTGGCAACAATGCTGCTAGTATTTAACTGCTAGTATTTAACATTTTTACAGTGCTTTATGCTGCACATTGACAAGGCAATGCTTAGACTCCATATGAATGCCCATACTCCTTAAATATCTAATCTCCACTGGCATCATTCCCACTCAGAAAGAACTCATTTCTGCTTTCAAGGATGACATGGTAATTCGCTATCAGCTACTTTATTGTACACACCTCCTTCAGAAAACATACAGCGAGGAGAATGGAGATAGTATGGAAAGGAAATTCCCCCATCTGTATCTGTCTCCATTTATTTTATTGGAGAAGCACAGGCATAGCAGTGGCTTGAAGCTTAAAAGATATTAAAAGAAACCGTCAGTATCAGCTTGAATGCTTTAAGAGGTTTGGTAAGTACAGGTTCAGGATGGAGGTTGAGTTTCCCTCTCTGCTGGCCCATTTCTGTCAGGCAGGGCGCCTGCTTCACAGCTCCCAGGGCAGAGCAGGAAAACTTACAGCAGGAAATACCTCACCAATAGTCACCCCACTGGAATAGTAAGATGAATGAAAGAAAAAAAGCGTGGAGAGGGAACGAGGGCGGGTGAGTGAGTGAAATGCAAGAGAGGAAAGACAGTACAAGAGCAAAACCGAGGTAGGAAAAGAGGTAAGAAAAAGAAGTGTTGAAAAAACAGAGAAGTGAGAAGGAAAGTATGAAAAGGTTTTCTGCACTATGGTCGTTAATTGGACTTATATGAAACTATATACGGAAAGAGGCTGTTTCCACACTTTTCCTCACACTTGCCATTAGATAAGAGAATCTTTCTGAAAATCTACTCTTCCTGGCGCCATATAGAGTGCGAATCGCAAACCACATAAAAGCTAAAGGTTAACTGGCCCTGAGGATCGAGCCAGAAGGTTAATGGTAATGTGTAAAATTGTCCTTTGCTTACAGCTTGACTGAAGGTCCTTGCCTGAAATGTAGGCTCAGTGCCATCTCTGGACTGAAATATGGGAAATTAAACAATAATTATCCCGCTCAAAGTTTACAGGTTTCAAATTCTCACCACAAACACAGTTAGGGGCACTTTAAAAGCTCAATTAAAGAATGTGTATGAACGCCAACTACAGAGGTGGTAATGCCAATAACAGTCAAGGCCAAGTCCAACTCAGGCTGAAATGGAAGTCAAGGGGAAAAAAAGCTGAGGGCTGATTCTTAGTGTAGAAGTGTGGTTATGTTTCCAAACCATAGCCTGGGCGAGGATTCTTAAAAACACAACTTCTTCATTTCATTGATTCACTGAGGTCTTTCAAATTAACACTTTCCACAACATAATCCTGGAGGAAGATCACTAGAGCATCCATAATACCTATAATTTTACAGCTTATTTTCTCTGATACATAAGTTATGCTTTACATAATGCTTTAATACCAGTCTCACTCATGGCACTTTGCTTATCATGGATGGTATAGTAGATTTTTAGCTACATGTTTTTGTTAAGGTTTTTATTGTGTTTTGTATATTAACTACAAAAGCAACGTGTGTTTGAATGTTTGGGGGAATGCCATGTGTTACTTGTGAGGCTTACAATGCTTGGGCTGTGTAGATACGGTATATCACACTCATATTGATATTATGCCAACTTAACATAGCGATATAGTCTTTGACCTGCTATACCACCACTGCAAATTCCCCAAACATTTAAACATTTAAAAATAGCCCATAATACTAAATATCAATTAGCTTATTTCATATGGGAGAAAATAAACCAATATTTTTGATCTGGTAGTATTTAATAAATTGCTTAAATAGCCTTACAACAAATCAATAAAATATACAGTATGACAATACAAAACAATACCGATTTACCAAACCCTGACATCCTTTGTCCGTCAGTATTTAAATAAACATGGTATAACTAGTATAGTACATCAAAGCTACAGCGGTTTGGTTAAAAAGTATACAAATGAAAAAAACCAAGAACCAATACGAAATGCAATCATTGCAAGGTACAAAGGTAAAAGTCTACACACCCCTGTTAAAACGACAGGTTTTTGTGAAGTTAAAAAATGAAATGAAGATAAATCATCTCAGAACTTTTCCCACCTTTAATGTGAAATTGCAAAGTATACAAATAAAGTGAAAAACAAGCAGAACATTTTTTAGAGAAAAAAGAAAAAGAAAAAACTTACAGTAACCCAGTTGCATAAGTATGCACACCCCTAAACTAATACTTTGTTGAAGCACCTTTTGATTTTATTACATCACTCTTTTATAAACTTTTTGGCTAAGAGTCTATCAGCATGGCACATCTTAACTTGGCAAAATTTTCCCACTCTTTCTTGCAAAAACATTCTAGATCCATCAGATTGTGAGGACATCTCCTGTGCACAGCCTGCTTCAGTTCACCCCACAGATTTTTAGTTGGATTCAGGTCTGAGCTCTGGCTAGGCCATTCAACAGCACTGATCTTCTTTTGATTAAACCATTCCCTTGTTGGTTTGGATGTATGCTTTGGGTCATTGTTGTGCTGAAAGGGGAAATTCCTTTTCATCTTCAGTTTACTAGCGGGCACCTGAATGTTTTGCACTAAAATCGACTGGCATTTGTAGCTATTCATGATTCTCTCTACCTTGATAAAAGCCCCAGTTCTGGCTGAAGAAAAGTAGTTCTAAAGCATGATCATGCCACCACCATGCTGCACTGTGGGTATGGCTTTCTTTTGGTGATGCTCTTTTTTTTGCACCAAACATAGCTTTGGGATTTATTGAATTATTATACCTTTTGGAATTGGTCTCATCAGACGACACATTTTGCCACATGGTTTGGGTTGATTTAGTTGAGCTTGGATGTTTTTTGTGAGAAAGGGCTTCCGTCTAGCCACCCTACCCCATAGCCCAGACATGTGAGGAATACAAGAGATTGTTGTCACATGCAGAGAGTAATCAGTACTTGTCAGATGTTCCTGCAGCTCCTTTAATGTTGCCGTAGGTCTCTTGGCTGCCTCCCTGGTAAGTTTTTGTTTTGCCCTTTTATAAATTTTGGAGGGACATCCTGTTCTTCGTGATGTCACTGTGGTGCTCCATTTTCTCTACTTGTTGATGATGGCCTTTACGGTGTTCTGTGGTACATCTAATGTTTAGGAAATTCTTTTATACCCCTCTCCTGATCGATACCTTTCAACAAGTGAGATACCATGCATGCTTTGTCAACTCTTTGCGGACCATGGCTTCAGCAGTTGAGGAAACCAAGAAGATGTTAACAAAATTCTACAGAAATAGCTGGTCTTTATTTGGGGTTAATCAGAATAATTTCATTGATGACAGCTGTATGATTATTACTATTGAACATGAGATTGAATGTGATTGATTCATTCTGAACATAGCCACATCCCCAATTATAAAAGGGTGTACACACTTATGCAACCAGGTTACTGCAACTTTTTACATTTTTCCTATGTTTCCCTAAAATGTTAGTAATTTCACATTGAGAGTGGAAAAAGTTTTGACCTGATTTATCTTGGTTTCATTTTTTCCATCACAAAAACCTGCCATTTTAACAGGGGTGTGTAGACTTTTTATATCTATTGTAGGTGCTAAAAAAGTGGTATCCTAGATACTGTCTGAAAAAAAGAACAGGGCAAGTGACTTTGATCAGAAATAACCAATGATATTCAAACTTATGTTCAGTATTTATCACACGCCTGTCATCAATAAAGTGATTCTGATTAACCCCAAATAAAGGGGTTCCAATCAAGATAGAGGGAATCATTGATAGCTCCAAATACCAATCTATTTTGGCACATAAATCTGCAGGTCTCTGTTAGACAGATGAAGACGAAGAAAAAATTCACCTTGCAACAAGATAATGACCCAAAGCGCAACAAAGGAATGGCTTCAGAAGAGGAAGATCGTTGAAAAATGTTGAAACGGAGCCAAAACAGAGCCCGGATCCAAATCCTATCGAAAACCTGTGGAGTGACTTGAAGAAAGCTGTGCATGGGAGACCCTCACAATTTGACAGACCTGGAGCATTTTTGCAAGGAAGAGTGCAATACCATTTCAAGGTGTACTAAGTTGGTAGAGACTTGCCCAAAAAAGATTGAGTGCTGTATTACAAGCAAAAGGTGTTTTAAAAAAGCAAAGGGGTGTGCACATTTGTGCATCCAGATTATTGTAAGTTTTAATATTATGTGCTATATCACATTAAAGGTGGAAAAAGATCTGAATGATTGATTTAGAACAGGGGTGTCCAATCTTATCTGGAAAGGGCCGGTGTGGGTGCAGGTTTTCACTCCAACCAAGAAGAAGCCACACCTAAGTCTACTGCAAGCCAAGGTCAACTGAGTAAACAGGTGGAGTCAGGTGTGGCGATTGGAATGAAAATGTGCACCACACTGGCCCTTTGTGGATAAGACTGGACACCCCTGATTTAGAATTTTATGAGGCACTTGTTTGTTAAATTGTCAATTTAGTATATGACTAGTTTCTATTTAAAAAATGTAAAGAAATCGTAATATTAATACAGCACTTTGTGCTTGGGATTTCTTTCTAACTGCAATAAATACCCCCAAATCTCCTCATGAAGCTTTTTGCACCCCACTTTGCCACAATCGTCTTCACTGCAGATAGGAGTATTTGCTACTATGCTCAGTTAGTTACGCAAATTTTGCACTCACACTGAAGATAAATTAACCTTCATTCCTTGTCTTTTCCCATCCTTGCTCCTTTCCCCTGCTTTCCCTTGGGCTACAGGAAGAAGATGGATCTCCTCGCTGTGAAATGTTCATAGGCCAAAACCGCACATTGCTGACTCTTCTCATCCAGCTGGCTTCTGTGCTTGCAGTCACACACTCCAACCACACACACACACACACACACACACACATGTACGCACACATCCATCCATGAACAAACACCCAACGACCTCACACACGCGCCTTTCTCACACTTCCTGACCCAGTCCAGCTTCCCAGAGCCCACCATGTCCAATAGCCATGCTGCCTTATGCAGTGTGTGTGGGAACAATTAATCTGGCTGACAACAACAAACAAATGGGCGAAATGAGGAGCACTTGAACAGTCAGGCATGATGTAGTGATTTATTTTGTGACATAAACTGCAAGCAAAGTGACTCAGTGAGATGATACTAGAAGTCGGGGTTTGCAGTATTGTCTTTAAGACTACTGGTTTGCTATTAACATGTTACTGCAAATTTATAACCCATTCTTGCATGCATATTACAATTAAGTGATTAAAAAGACTTTGTGAGAGAACAATAAGAGGCCACTTAAGATAGATAGTAAAGAGTTGAGGTAATCCAAACATGAATTACGTAAATAATCAGTAAGATTTTTTTTAATATAACAGCAAATCGTTGTGAGTGCAAGATAGCAAGACAGACACATAGAAAGAAGTAGAGAGAACAGGAAGGGGGAACAGTCCTGTGGTGTCTGTTTTCCCACTGGCTGGCGAAGATCAACTACAGCCAGCATAAACACATGCCTTCATGGTTCATACATTTCCTGCTCCCCTCCACATCCCAATGTAAGGCCACACAAGTGCACAACGGAGGAGAGAAAAGTAAAGCAGAGAAGGAAAAAATGAGAAAGAAAGAGCCTGTGTGCTGTGTGTGTTAACACTCAGATGAAAACGAAGAAGCAAAGTAAATGAAAACTCAATAATCCTGTTCAATAGTAATAACAGTTAAAGCAGGCAGTTAAAAGCAAAGAATTTCAAATTCCTGTTATAAAGCCTATGGAATTTCAATCAAGCACCCGCTCGTTCTGTACTTTTAATTCGCTGCCAACCAGTTTATAATTGCGTCCATTAGGATTCATTGTGAAATAACTACAGAGTCCATCTTATGAGGCTCTTTTAGATCTTAAGCACTTCAAAAGGACCCCACTGTACCTCCCTCTGTTCTAGACTACAAAGACAGAGGGCTGTAAGATAGTTCTCAAACACCATCTGTTTAAGATCTGCGATCTGTCTTACTGCTTCTCTCAGTGCTGCTCTCAAAACACTGGAATCATACTTAATCTATAGACAAAATTCTTCTAAATAGGAAACTAAAATATTTCAGAACACAAGAGCAAAATAATGAAAGAAAATTAAAGGGGTCTAAAGATGGAGCCTTGAGGAACTCCAATCTCATTCATCATACCTATCTATTTACCATATACCATACCATATAAATTGTCTGATTCCTTTTCTCTCTTTTTTTTTTTGGAATTTTACCCCATTTTCTCCTGATTTGGTCATTTACCAGTTCCCACCCACTAGTTGGTTCTTCCCAATCACATGACAGCCACCAAGAGGGAAGGCTAGCAAATGCTTCTTTCAAGACATGTGAAGCCAGCCACCATACCTTTTCAACCTGCTGCTCATGCTCATGCTACTTCACCCTCTTCCGAATACATGAGTTCACAAAGCCCCATGGTTGCCAGAGTGTTGCACTGATTGACAGAGGATTGAGTATTGCCCTCCCTCCCACCAAGAGAGTCCCCTGGACTCCTGGAAATAGGGCAAATGCCTGGTCTTCCTTTCATATCAACATTCCTTACAAAGAGAGTTCATACACAAGCAAGAAAAACCTTTGAGGGCACGGCAGTGTAAGATCGTGACTTGTCTTCACAAGATAGTTAATGTCATATCCTGTGTTCACATGTATAAAAATACTCCCTTATTCCATTTGGTCTTCCCTATGGCAGCTCAACCTGTTCCACTCCCACGTGTGTGTTATCAAAGCCTATGCCAAATGCTGTTTATTCATTCCTATTTGAGTGAGAAGCTTTAAACCTGACGCATACACAGGAACATGCCTCCCCCCTATCTCCTAACATGCTAAATAAAGGAAATAGAGAACCAAAATGCTAATGCTTATTAAATTTAAGACAGAATCACGAAGGACGTGTTCAGGATTTTAGGGTTATCAGCTATAAAAAATTCAGATGACAGTATCCTGTTTATGGTTATTGAGGTCAGCGTGTATCCACAGGCAGTCTGAAGAGCAAAAACGTTGAGTTTTACAAGTATGCATTGTTAGAATTAGAAATCCTAGACATTATAAAGGTTTAATTCGGGATGTTCTGTAATGCCGTTAGCCAAAGAGTACAATCTGTTTTTGGTCTTAGGAGGGGTGTTTCACACTTGACTTACCTTGAAAGGATAATTGAGCTTTGTGTGTTTGTGTTTGGGAAGTGAGACACAGGAACGTGGATGAAGAAGTTACTCACTACCTTTTTTTCCACAATCTGGGAGCTCTTTGCCTGGAGTTGTTTTGGAACCTGCACATTATCTCCACCCCGACATTCTCTTGCTCTTACAAGCACATGCTTCCTCTCTCTTTCACTAGCCACGCTAATCATCCAGATATCTGCTTTTCATTCAGGCCACGGGTCTTAATGACTTAACCAAAGTCACGCTTTGGAGAACACACTAAACAATCCTGCCCTCCTCATTCTCTCTGTCTGCACTGGGCTTCCCTTGGCCTTCAACTGTGTATGAGTGATTCTGTGGAAACTCTCCACTGTGGTCTTGATTCAATAAGGTGGAGCAGCTACACATATGCTACCATTCTGCGTAAATACAGCTCAGCAGCAGAGCGCACAGCATGAAGTCAAATTCCCCCCTGAAAAAGCTCGCCAAACTGATGAGCGTTAGTCTGTTCCTTTGTATGTGGAGGAGTGAGTGCATGCCCTCACACACTACCTAGTAACATGCAAATAGCAAAGAACTTGCCCAAATCTTCAGCAAGCATTTGGTGGCTGGCAACTACTGCTCTGGCTTCTCTAAAAAAAGAGAGAAGGAGAATGAATTTCTCTGCCAGAACACCAGGGGTCCCTACGTGCCAAGGAAGAGAGATAAGCACCCCCTGCCCGGGGAGTGCATGAAAGAACTTTCCCCAACTATCACTTTAAAACTATCACTTTATCTCACTGATAGGAGAATGTCCTGCCATCAGCTTGGCATTCACTCAGGAGGATCTCTGAGAGCTAAAATCTTCATCCTCATTAGCTGATCACCATTTCTGTGTACTCTTCGTGTAACACTGCTGTACAGATGGGGGAATGAGTGTCCAATCTCATTAGGGAATGATTGAGGCGAACATCTGTTTACAGTTCAGGCCTATCGTCTACGAGGGCGTATGCATGTGTGTGAGTAGATGTGTTTTAGAAGAATAAATGTCAGCCAGAGAATTATAAACGACACAACAAACTGGCATTCTCAGAGGTCAATGCTGGGTCCCGTCTGAATATATCGGCTCTGGTCTTTAATAAAATCATTACTACATCTGATACACGGCACGAAAAGAGAACATGTAAATAGACAGAGGTTTGAATATTTGAACAGCGCAATGAACAATACCTCGTTCTGTGTGCTGTGTGCATGCTGGCGAATGTAAACTTGCGCACATGCGTTTACAACTAGGACAACTGTGTGGAACCAAAATGGATCAAATAAGAGGGAAAAAAAGGAGGAGAGGGATGAGAGCGTATGAAAAAGACAGACGAGCCGTGGAGGGAGCAGAGGGAGGGCGGCAGTGGGTTAAAAAGTAACAGAGGTTTTATTGTTTATGACTCTCGGGCAATGGGAGGAGGGAGACACTGTGAGCACTAGCCTGGCACAGAGAGCAGGCCTCAGGCCAACCTCTACCCTGCAGTCAGAGAATACCCTAGCCTAGAAACAGCACACATGCGCATGTGCATGTATGGACACTCTCTCTCTCTCTCTCTCTCTCTCTCTCACACACACACACACACACACACACATATAGTGGTACAGTCCTGACATCATTTAAAAAACATGAACCAACATAAGTGCAAAATCAAACCACAAACTGAGTCTTAAAACGAATCTTTCAGATTTTCAAACCCACACACGTGATTAATAAGACACGTCAGAGTGTTTCAATTCACATCTCTACTGACATTAAATGTGGAGCCGAAACACAGAGCACAATTTAAGGTTACCTGCTAGAGAGATAAGGGTTGATGATCTCAATATGTAAGGTCTCTGCAATTAGGCTGTGCATATGCCCCCTTTCCCTCTTTAACTCTCTCTCTCTCTCTTTCATTCCTTCTTTCTCTTTCTCGCTCTCTCTCTGACAGATTTTAACCAAATACCAGCAAACAAGCAATTATTTCTGGCAGCCGGAGCCCGTGGTTCCTTTCCAAGAAAGCGAAAGACCAGAGGGAGTGGGGGTGGATGAAGTCACCCTCGCAGATGGGATTTAAATCAATATTACATTATATGTCCTTATTTATTAAAAAAAGAAGCAGGAAACCAACCCAAAAGGGGCCTGAAAACGTTTAACACTGCTCCACAGTGACGGAGTAATTGCTTTTAATATATACATTTTTCACCCCCTTCTACTCCATCACTATTGTAATTTCCTCCTCTCCCGCCCCCGTGTCCTATTTAATTCCTTGAAGTCACTGCAATCTTTTCTGTATAAAATTATACCTAAAGAAAAAAATGTAGCTGCCAAGCATTGAGTCCTAACAGAAACCATCTGGAATAAAGTTTAGAAAAAACAACCTTAGTTAAGCTTTCAAAGAGGAAGAGGAGGGAGATGAAGAGTGCAGGACAAAGAGCAGCAGATGCACTGATAGAGGAGGTTAAGAGATAGACTTACAAATGCTGCTTAAATGTGGTCTGCCTTTAGTTAATATACAGAAAATCTGTTTCTTTTCACTTTGGTAAACTATGCTAATTCTTTATCTAAGGGAAAGCATTTCAAATTAACATAGATGGTAAAAATGAATTACCTTATACATATATTGTAGTGTGCTTCTAGATTGAATGTGTAATAAATGTCTCAGTTGGTTGTGAATACCAACTTGAGTATTTACTAGATATATATGAAATTTCAACCCTCCACTCTTTTGGGTCTATTAGGTAAAAAATACAACACACTAGTGTGTGTTGTTATATGAAAATAGTCAATGCTGGGGTGGTGTGGTTGTTTTCCAATAACAGCATGTCCTGAAGTGCTTTATTCCTCTTATACCACAGAAATTTCCCAACTGTTACAAATTTTAATTTATTAATGCACGATGTCTTGAAGACATTTTCACATAGCGGAAAACTTGCTGACTGTTACAAAGCGCTGACACCCGAGACTCCATAAATGTTAAATAAACAACTCCTTCCTGAAAACTTCACCATATCAATGATAATAAGGTTTTCTTTGTCACATAACAATATGTTTTTAATCAGTTTGTTATTAGCCTTAGATTATGTGAAGCATCTGCTGTACAAGTTCCTGTGAATGAGCTGTTACTACAGAAGCAATAGCGTATTAGAATGAGTGTGTTAATATAAACCTGTGATTTGAATTTGGATGTCAGAGCTGCTGTTTTAGAAAATGAATGACCAATCAGATTTGAGAATTCAACAGTGCTGTGAAATCACAATTACACAATTAATAGCATACTGAAAAACCATCAGAATAAAGATTCTGAGTTAAAGATTTCCCCAAATTTAGAACAGACTCACTTTTATTGTCACTCAAATTCCTGCACAGTGTAATATTGTAGCATTACAAAATTTGTAATTTTGTATAATTTGTAATATTACAAAAGACAAAAGGAAAATCTTGGAAAACACTGGAAAATCTCACCTAATAGTCCGGCTCATCCGGTCCACAACAGTGATGTTATTTTACAGGAATCCAGGCCCCAGTAATTGTCTTCTTCATTCACATACTAATAACTGGTGCACAGTCAACCGGATAAAATCTAGTTCCCGAGTGGCCTTTAGATTCGCGTAGAACACATGGGCACCGTAGAACTCGTGATTAGTTTGCTATTTCGTTATGCAGCTGCAATATATTATCTATCGCTCATCTCATTCAGGAGTGTCACACATTTATCCACACATTTATTCAAGGGGGTATCAGATTGCAGCTAATACAAAACCAGAGAAATCAAAAGGTGTAGATCTGTGGTTTGTTTGGTGCATGCTGCAAGCTAAGGGCAAAAAAGGCATCTGCTTCACCCTTGTGTGAATGTTACCTACCTGCTTCCGTTAACCTTCCTTATACCACAGCGCTGTTGAGTTCCCAATTCTGATTGGTCAGAAGGTGTTGATTAAATGTTTAAAATTCTGTAATTCAATTTAATTCAAATCACAGGTTTATATTAATGCCCTCCTTCTAAGGCCTTATTGTTTCTACGGTAACAGCTCATTCAAAGGGACTCGTACTACAATATACGCAATCTAAGGCTAATAATAAATGGATAAAAAAACATAATAAAATGTATTGTTAATGGTGAAGCTTTCTATAAGACGTTGTAATGGTCAGTATGTTTTCCACCATGGGAGAGTCTCCAGGCTTTCCAGTTCCTTGGTAATGTGCCAAGCTATGTTTTTTGTCCTATTAACTTCAACAGGGAGAAAAAGGAGAGGCTGGTGAGGAAATTACTCTTACTAGCAGCTATAACATAAGTGATAACAGGAACTAACTTGTTTCGTGAATGTTCCACAACAGTAAATGTAACTATAACCCGTTAAAAGGCACATTGTGCTGTTCATTACTAAATTAAACTTAATAACTACAAAATAAGAGGATGGAATAAGAGTAATATACTTCAGAATGTGCTGTTATTAGGAAATAATCCACATGGGGTGGTAATAGCTGCATTACACCATCCTGTTGTTGATTATTTTCTTTATCAGCACATCCGAAGTGTTTGATTCCTTGCATAATGTTTGACCTCTTGGCCTTGGAAGTGCCTTTCGAATGTAATTCTTTTCGTTATGGTACAGTTTTGTTCTGCTGGTCCCTGTTACAGTTTCTTCATTGTTAGAATTATACAGTATTTCCTTTATAACATGCATTTACTTTAGACAGACAGGCAACAGCACATCACTTTTCACATAACTATCTGCTAATGCTAATAAAAATACACATGAAGACAGACAGACAGACAGACAGACAGATAGTGTTTCCTTACCTGTGGTTGAGTTGATAGGTCCACAGCACATGTAGGAGATAAAAGAGATAAAAGGGACATGGTGGTGAGAATCATGTCTGCAACATAGCAACTTTTTTCCTAGTGAGCAGTATGTGATGCTTCAGGCTAGTGTGTGGCTTTAAGTGGTGCTGCTATAGAAAATGAAAGGGCTGGTTGCCGGTGCTTGGAGGCGTCGGGTGAGAGAAATGCTCCCGTACGTGTGTAAGTGTGATAGTGTTTCTGAGGCAGCGAGAGTCTGTGTGTGAGCTACAAATCTTAATTGGGCCTTTTGTTTTTCAGCTCCATCTGTGGCTTATCAGTGCCGAAGAAAATACAAGGTGTTGCAAAACATAAATTGCCTGCGTTTGGTTACGAGCAGTTTGCTTCAGCCTAACACAGCGAGAGAAAAATGAGAGGCTTACACAGTCTAACAGTTTCACACAGATACTCCACAGCTGTATATCAAAGATGTTACTGGGCATTCATGTAATCAAAATCACAACTATGCACAGGCAGAGTCATGAGAACAGATTCTTAAACCAAAAACATAAAACAATACGGCCTTCACCAACCCACTGCTTCTCAGTAACCTAAGCTGTCTCCAACATTTATATACAATTAGCTAGGAAACTTCATAACACTGCAACAAACAACACAAGAGCTTTACCGAGCAACCGCAACCCCACATACAGACATGCTGTTAGCATCACTGTTAACTTTATTAAAAAGCTTGTTTGTGGGTTTCTAAATGGAGTAGAGTTTCTTGTCAAACTGTCTGGCCTGCTGTCAGAAGAATGCCAGAGTATTGTATAAAGCAGGGGGTTCTCAAACTTTTTACAGTCAAGGACTCTTTTGTCTTATAAAAAAATCCCATTCCCCATCAGATTTATTTCACGAACAAACTGTTAAAAATTTAGGTGCATTATTTAAATGTGTACAATAATAGCTTGGCTATTTATTCAAGCAAGTAAGTTTTTTTTAATGTCTTTTAATAATTTTTAATATCTTTCCAACCATTTTTATTAAAACTGTCATTGGACTCCAGCTGATATTATTTATAGGCATAATACTTTTGATAGTGGTGCTTTCAACCTCTGACATAAAATTAAAAAAAAAAATTTAAACTCATGAATCCCTTATTTGTCATATTTTAAATGATACCTTACCAAGAAAAGACTCAAGCGGAAGTTAAAGTAACATATGGTCAAAAACTGTGTTGAATTAAAAAAAATCTGCCATTATTTTGTGCCAAAAAATATGTTGTTATAGTAGTCAAACTACTAACAATACAGAAAAAACAATATGCTGTTCAACATATCTGTGAAAGCAAAAACCATTCTGAAGATGAAGCAACAGTTATGTTAGAATGCCTTTGTTCATTTCTGCTGATGTTGAAAGACTAAAATGTAAGACTGAAATACTTCCTTAGCACGGTTCAGTCACTTCACTACACTCTTGAATAACTAACTCTACACAGCTAGCTGATGCAAGTTAATGTGACAGGATTTCTGAGAGAATTTTTAAGCCACAGAATGTGTACAAAGGACCCTGAAGTGCAGCTTCCAACATTTTGTCTTTGCTAAGTTGCAGATAGTAGTTGGCTAGCTCAGGTGCTTATGAGCCTATGATGTCATTTTGGAAAACCTAGCTAACCTTTTTTGTAGATTTCGGAGAGTATTCAGACCCCTTCAGTTTTTACAAAACAACAACAGCAAAAAAAAAAGACATTCACAAGCAACGTATCAGCAGCACCATCTATATGCTTAATATCAAGCATGCAGAGCATAGCACCATAAAGTTTCACTTGAATGCTCTGTAGGCCACATTCTGCATTCTGCTAACCTCTACCACTACGCTATTTGAATAACAGTGATATGTAATAAATAATTTTACCTTTTTTAACATATTCAGTGTAGCCCACTTCACGTGTAAAGTTTGTGCGCTTGACCACATATGATTAGACTTGCCGGGAATTAATGATGAATCATGAATTAAGCCTAACCTCTCCTCTTCTGTGCAAACACAATCAGGCTTGCAAATCACATGATAGTGTGGTACGGTAATGCAGGTATTTTGAAAATGGGAATAGTTTTTACCCTGTAAATTCTTTAGCCGACTGAGAACACAGAGACTTTCCACGTTTTGAAAATAATCACATTACTATAATGCACCACCACATGACTTGCAAGCCCAATTGTGTTTGCAGAGAAGAAGAGAAGTTTCATGAGCCTGGTAAGTCTAATCATATATCGTTAAAAGCACAGACTTTACGCAAGAAGTGAGCTAAGCTCAATATATTAAATAAAGAGGTAAAACTATTTATTACATATCTGTCTATATATGTCTATTATTCAAATAACATACTAGTAAAGGTTAGCTTGGCTAAAATACATTGTTACATAACATACGTCTTATACAGAGCATCTGAGTGAAAGTTTGATACGTTGCAATACAATGTATGCTTGCACCAAAACATGATATTTAACATAAAGAAAGTGCCATAAATAAGTTACATGTGAACGTTGTGTTTGTTTTCTGAGATTGCGTTGTAATCTATGCACAATAATCCAAAATGACAAAGTGAAAAGTGACAAGCGTTCACCTATAGCGAATTCAACTGACTGGACATGATTTAGAAAGCCATGTGTATAAGGTCCCACTATTCAGAGCGCTTGTCAGACCAAAAACCATGCCATGAAGCCATGAAGTCCACGGAACTCCCTGTAGATGTCCACAATTAGATATGTGTTAATCTGGGCAAGGGTATAAAACCATTTCTAAAGCTTTGAATGTTCCCAGGAGCACAGTGGGCTCCATCACTGTGTAAATGGAAGAAGTTTGAAACCGCAATGACTCTTCCTAGAGCTGGGTGTCACAGGTTTTAATTAAATTTAATGCCTAAATAAAAAGATATACCAATTTATGAATGTGTATTTTAGATTATTAAACATTATTCCGGTTATATACAACTTTAGAAGTGTTCATCACCCTCTCTCATACAAATGTACCATGCTTTAACAGGTGCCTTTTCTCTTTAAACGCTTTAAATGAGAAAAAATCAGATAGCCTTTTTGCCGCCATTGTGCTAGCTATGTAGCTATGTAGCTCCCTTACGCTCATTCATTCTGAACCAGCTAATGCCCTTACCTTTTTCTTCAGGTGCACTCAATATCCCCTTTATCCCACTCATGCAATGGACAAAAATGTATCAGAGAATATTTAGTTTATTAGCAAAATATCATTCATAGTATTCCACTTGGTGGAGCTGTAGCACCCTAAGCACACAACTTTTCCGCAACCCTGCATGTCCGCCATGCCAATCCAATAAAAACATTTTATTTAATATAAGGAGTTCTCCAACTGTCCAGCTGTGCCAGCTGTTCACTGACAGATGCTCTTGAGACGGACTTTTTCGAACAGGGCTTGACTGAGAGCTCTACCGGCTTACAGAGTAGAAGTGATGTAGAGCAGTGACACAGAGCAGAACTCCAGCGAGCGAGAGAAGGAGGGAGGAGTAGAGGAGAGGAGAAAGTGAGAGGGGGAGAGGCGAGCACGGTTGTTTTAACCTCTGACCCTGGCACACTTCACACAAGCCACTTCAAACCCACCCCACTAACCAGAGAAGGAGGGGTGACGCCTCGACTGACACACTGCCCCTTTCCTCCTCTTGCAAGCTCTTAAGCTGCTAGATTTAAAAAGCCAATAAATAAAGAACGTGAAGATGTAATGCCAATTTTATTCTCATCCGAGTGACCCTGAGCTAATCACGCATTAAGCTGAACATGCAAGGTTTTATTTCTTTTTTCAAACATAACTCTGCATTGTCTGAGTCTGGGGATCATCGTTGGTAAGTGTGTATTTTCTGTATTTCTTTACACTCCTTATCTCATTCTCTTATTCAGCTTATTGCAGCAATGAATAATTTCCTATTCACTGGAGAGATAAGGGACACAGCTAGATATCTAAGATTATTACACACTACAAGTGACCCTGTCGGCCTTGTAGTTTTGGTGTGTGAATGTGTGAGTGTGTGTGTGTGTGTGTGTGTGTATTTTTATTCGGTCCATTCTTTGAGGTAGGGTTCTGTATCATCTGCGTACATATAACAAGAAAAAGAGAGACAGAGAGTGTAGAGCTGTGGAAAAATGATCTGAATGTGCAGAGAGAAGTTCCATACAGTCTCCTCTCACAGCCCTCTGTTATAAAGAAGGCCAGTCACAACCACACACACACACACACACACACACACACACACACACACAAAGTTGCACACTGTTTATACATACATGTACACATTCGCTCATACACACATGCATTTAAACAACTTCACTTACTTGCACGCATGCAGTCAAACCAAAAACAAATGTGTACAGACTAAACATTGTCACACTGAATTATGATGGTTTTATACACATGCCACTTGTAATAAATCTTTAAATAACACAAAACTCTTTGGAGTGGAGGTGTGAGTGGTGTATATACTCCACCACAGATATTTAGTTAACTTAATACAACACTATAAAGACATAGCAAACACTATGTCTAAACTTTAAACACTGTGTTTAAAATGTTAATTGCTGATAAAGATGGTGTATCTATTAAGCTATAGTGTGTGCGTGCATCACGTAAACCATGAAAGATTGTAAAATTGTGGAAAATTGTACCATTTTCTTAAACAAAGAACGAAGGCAGTGTCAAATCCGCCATATATTTTTAAGCCCCCAAAACACATAGGCCAAATGCCAAAATGGCTTCTTATTCACTATACATGCTCACTACGTAGAGCATAACATCACGTCATTGAAGAATATTTGTGATTTAACCACAGAACAAGAGTAACTCAAATGAATGAGTTAACTGTTAACTAAATAAATGCAATGTTACTTTTGATACGATATGGCACATACTTAGTTCAAGTCTCATCTTAAAGCATATTATTCAGTAATTAGTATGAATGGTTCAGTAATTACAGTAAAAACTAACAGGTTAATAAGAGGTTAAGAGGTTAATAAGAAAGCTGATGCCTATAATTTTTTTAAATATGTGAAAATAAAGTGTGCTATTCATTTCAATTCCTATATCAAGCAACTTCAAAGGTCATTTAGTCAAAATATTTAGTCAACGTCATGATAAACTTGCGTCGTCCTAATAAAAGTAGAATATATGTGCAGAATATGTGAAAAAGTAGAATATATATGCAGACGTAGAATATATGTGAATATATTTGCCTTAAATATCTAAGACAGATGGTTCCGACAGGTAGTGAATAGTTAAATGCTTCCTCTTGCCTCACTCAGCTCTAAATGAAAGTAGCACTCTGTGGTGATATTTCCTTTCCTCTATCAGGCTGCAGCAAGCTTGAAAAGGCCAAAGGCTGTTTACAACTCGCACATAATTGATCTTATCTGCTGATGAGGAATGCTTAGTGCGCTGAGAGACTACTGTAAACACAGAGTGTAGGAGAGAGAGAGAGAGAGAGCAAGGAAGAGAAAGGCAATCTGACTAATAAATTTAATAAATCCTTTCTAGGTTTGTTCTTGATATGTTTAAGTATAATTTAGAAAGCCTCAGTTAAACCTGCCTCTGACTTGGGGCAAGTGATAAAAAAGGCATGATGGGAAGTAGGCCCACAGCACAAACACATATACACACACACACACACACACACAAAATGCTTAGAAATGAACTGAACAGATTAAACTACAGCAAAGCATCCATGGCATGAGCTCAACATAGAAATGTTGTAAAAT
This sequence comes from Pangasianodon hypophthalmus, assembly GCF_027358585.1. Lineage (NCBI taxonomy): Eukaryota > Metazoa > Chordata > Actinopteri > Siluriformes > Pangasiidae > Pangasianodon > Pangasianodon hypophthalmus. The sequence continues at coordinate 13,617,433 of NC_069722.1, read as the reverse complement.
GCCGGCTATGGCTGATGGAAATAGTGTGGCTGGAAATGTGTGTATATAAGTTTGAATGGCTCTGAGGTTGGGAGTCGAGGGATCACTAGAAAATGTTCCATGAACATTCCTCAAGACTCCATGTAATATCATTCAAATGTGCAAAAGTGCTGTAATCAAGCTATCAGAACCCTGCACTAATGGAGATTACACTTACCAGAACTAATGGAATACACCAGACCTTTGAAGAGAAGTGTGTGTGTGTGCGTGTGTGTGTTAGAAATGGAGAAAAAATAACTGTTATTCTATCAATGTGCAAAGTGTGAATCAGACTTTTACATCTGACTGCATAAATCTAAATTCATGTTTTTATATATAATTTTTTAAAAAAATCAACAGTACCAAACATTTCAAATGAAAAATAATAAAATTTAAAATGACACTGGAATGAACATTATTTGCCCTATGCATTTATGCTGTATAAATTAGAAATTATTATAAATTAGCTGAAAAAAGCACTGTTTTTTTTTTTTTTAGAAAAGTAAAAATCACTAGAAGGTGATTCCACAATTTTAGCAAAAACTGTAATGTTATTCTCGCCACTGATATTTAGTTTGTTTTTAATTTTCTTACACAACACGACATCTATGTAAAAATTAGGCATTTTCAAAACTCATCTTCGTTGCAGAAATAATTCACCCATTTAGAACAAATTCTAGATAGGTCGCTAGTCACTACAAATAAATTAAAACATATTGTATAACATGATGTTATAGAACATACACACTGCAGTATATAACCAATAAAACACCATTTGTGATTCAGCCACAGAAAAATAATGTCATTTGGAAATGTTCTACCAATATGTAATATTACTTTAAGGACATACTTTTTCAATTTAATTTTAAAAACACAACAAGCAACAGGAGTACTTTAAAGAATCCAATTCATTTAAATGTATCTATGTAGTGCCTTTAACAACAGACATTGTCACAAAGCAGCTTTACAGAAATCTGGATGTAGATTTTGACCGCTAATGAGCACGCCAGTGGTGAAAAAGAAAACTCCCTGAGACAACATGAGGAAGAACCGTGAAGAGGAACCATACCCAAAAGGGAACCCATCTTCTTCTTTAGCCAAATGGCTCAAGAAACATTCAATAATCTTATGTTAGGCAATTCAAAGTAGAAAAGCAGAATATCTTAAAACAATCCACCGTGAAGTTTATACCCTCAAATACATACATACATACATACATACATACATATGAAAACTTGAATTGTTAAATCTGTCCTGAAACCCCTATTAATGGATGGAAATAGTAAAAGCATGTGGTCACAAAAACTCATGATGAAATGAAATCCAGAAAGATCAAGATCCAGGAAGAATTTATATAAAACTGCACAGCGGCGCCCAGAAGCAAACTCGACTCGTGAGGTGTCTAGAGATTCTTATCCTTAGTGTGGCACAAGAGCATGGGCACAGCTCCATCATCTCTCTCATTCACACATACCACAGCTAAATGATTCACAAACACACACACACACACACAGAGAGAGCACAGTAAACACAGCTGGAGTGGCGATAGGAAAACAGAGTCTCCCCTCAGCTATATTCTGCTAATGACCATTCCGTCAGACCTGCCTGATCTGAGTGTGTATGTGTGTGTGTGTGTGTGTGTGTGTGTGTGA